>NC_041739.1:34874675-35177730 GCF_004115215.2 Ornithorhynchus anatinus
GCTCAGAGCAACGCTTTTTTTCCCTGGAACAAGAGCGGGGCTCAATTACCTGCTTTCCTGGGCTAATGAGAAGCCATGACTAAGGACCCAACTCACTGCCTTGTCTCTACAAGCCCAAGCTGCCATTATAATAATGTTGGTATCTGTTAAGCGCTTACTATGTGCAGAGCACTGTTCTAAGCGCTGGGGGAGATACAGGGTAAACAGGTCGTCCCACGTGAGGCTCACAGTGAATCCCCATTTTACAGATGAGGGAACTGAGGCACCGAGAAGTTAAGTGACTTGCCCACAGTCACACAGCTAAGTGGCAGAGTCGGGAGTCGAACCCATGACCTCTGACTCCGAAGCCCAGGCTCTTTCCACTGAGCCACGCTGCTTCCATTTCCAACCACCTTTTCTTTGGAATGAAATGAGGCTTGAAATGCAACTGCAATTTAAGCAGTAAGTGGCATCTGGTCAGGTTAGATTTTATTTTCCCCAGCTGCTGAGCAGCTAAGCTGTTCCATACTGTAACCTAAGAGGCACCTTGTTAAAACATCTAGGGCGAGAAGCTGTATTTGCCCTTCTCCATACCAGACATTCACAATCCATAAGTGCAAGGTGAGAAGCAGTGTGGTCTGGTGGATAGAGCACAGGCCTGGGGGTCAGAAGGACCTGGGTTCTAATCCCGGCTCCTCCACTTGTCTGCTGTGTGACTTGGGGCAAGTCACTTAACTTCCCTACGCCTCAGTTACCTCATCTGTAAAATGGCAATTAAGACTGTGAAACCCCAGGTGGGACTTGCACTCTGTCCACCCGATAAGTTTGGATCTACCCCCGTACTCAGTGTCTCTATCTGCTGAATTGTACATTCCAAGCGCTTAGTACAGTGCTCTGCACATAGTAAGCACTCAATAAATACGATTGAATGAATGAATGAATATAGTGCCTGGCACATAGTAAGTACTTAACAGATACCATAAAAATAAAAAAAAGATTGGCCAGAATCCAAAAGGGATTGTTTTGAAAACCTATAAAATTCTGTTTACACGTATCTTCTCACATGTAAATTGTAATTAGAGATCTAAGGGAAAAGAATGCAATAAAGTAAATTCAAACAGAGATTTAAAACTACAGACTGGGATTTATAGCATCATCAACCCCACACTTTCCTGACCCACCTTCTCATCAATTTAACAGGGATTTTCCCCGTGGGGAGACCAGCTCCGAAGAGATTCCTGGCTCACTGATCAGCCTGCCGTAAACCAAGAGAAAGCCACAGATCTTTCTCCCCATTATTAAGGGAATTCAGGCGTTGGGCTCTGCCCTAAACTACCCCCGTATGTTGTGGTGCTAAGTGACTTTGCCTCCTGGGAAATATACTTTCTCCTTCCCTGCCCTACAAGTCCTTCTGGGCCATTTCCTTCGCTGGCCATCCTTCAGCTGGACTATGGGTTCTAATTCTGGCTCTGCCATGTACCTGCTGTTTGACTTTGGGCAAGTCCCTTAACTTCTCTGCGCCTCAGTTACCTCATCTGTAAAATGAGGATTAAGACTGTGAGCCCCACGTGGGACAACCTGATAACCTTGCATCTAGCCCAGCGCTTAGAACGGTGCTCTGCACATAGTAAGCGCTTAACAAATACCAACGTTACAGAGTAAGCGCTTAACAAAGGCCATCATTACTACAGAATAAGCATTTAATGAATACCATAAAAACCAAGGCAAAAACATAACACCCCTCATCGGTCAGGATACTGGGGTCACCTAATCCTATGCTGTGCTCAGAGAATTTTTAGTGACAGCTATTAAATTGAGTGTGAAATAACTTTCCAGCACTAACGGAGCAATCAATCTTTTGTGTGCCTTGAGTGACTGCTATGTTCAGAGCACTGTACTGATCGCTTGGAAGAGTACAGTAGAATTAGTAGATGTGATCCCTCCCCTCAGTGATTTCACAGTCTGATAGGGGAGATGGACAATAAAATAATTTATAGATAGGAGGAAGAAGGAAAAGGGGATGAATAAGTCAGAGTTTATGCAATTACATGAAAAACATGCACAGGAAAGTTTATCAATCAGTGGTATTCACTGAGCGCTTTACTGTGCACAGAACACTGCACTAAGCACTTGGGAGAGTGCAATGTATCAGAATTGGTAGACACGATCCCTGCCCATGAGAGTTTACAGTCTAGAGATTGTGAGTAATTAAAGTTTTAGGTGGTGCAGAAGTGCTCTAGTGGCAGTTGGGGAGGGCTGTAATTTGGGAAGATTAGGAGCTACTTGGAAAAGGCTTCCTGAAGAGGATGTGATTTCAGAAGGGCTTTGAAGGTAGGAGGAGCTGGGAAATGTCAGATTCCAAAGGAGAGGGAGTTACAGAAGTAGGTTAGTTACAATGAGTAGGTTAGTTGGACAGGAATAACAATCGGAACAGGGCGTGAAAGGGGTGAAAAGATAATTAAGCTTCACCAGCTTCCCAAATTGTCACTTTGGGAGGAGGAAATGGGTATCGGCTTTGATGGTACGGACAATTTAATAAAAATCAGGGTTAGGAGTCGCATCTGTCAAGAAACAGAATATTCAGGATATTCACTGAATTCAAATAGTACGTGAAAAATCTCCTGTAGTTTTGAATTTTCTGATGGCCTAATTTGAGAGTCTAGCAAAGAAGACAAGGAATGCTAAGATAAGTTTATGAGCACAATATGCCATTTAACCAGGAGGAAAGTTGACCCAAATATTAATTTAAAGATCAAATAAAACATCCCTCCCACATATACCAAAACCAAAACAAACATCAAAGCACAAGACTGAACTGGACCCAAATCAAATAGGAAAGGCTCACAATACTGCCATTCTTAGCTAGTTTTCATCAAATGAATCTTCTTTTTTATTAATATTGACAACTACCTAGATTATAGTGTCTAAGCTTGCTCTAACTTTTTCATCTTTACCACTGCCTGCTCATCTAGTCTTCTGTGTATCTAGTTTTTCTTGACTGTAATCAATTCACAGAAGCAGTTCAAACAATCCCAAAAGTCACTTCCTCCAGTAG
This sequence comes from Ornithorhynchus anatinus, assembly GCF_004115215.2. Taxonomy (NCBI): domain Eukaryota; kingdom Metazoa; phylum Chordata; class Mammalia; order Monotremata; family Ornithorhynchidae; genus Ornithorhynchus; species Ornithorhynchus anatinus. The sequence continues at coordinate 34,877,710 of NC_041739.1, forward strand.
CCTATAAAAAGCCATGAATTGTGGCCCTAGCAGTAATAATAATAGCAAGAATAATAATCATAATTGTAATATTCATTAAGCTCTCACTACATACAAACACTGTAGTAGGCACTGGGGTAAGTAAAAATTCAATCATTCATTCAATCATACTTATTAAGCGCTTACTGTGGGCAAAGCACTGTAGTAAGCACTTGGGAGAGTACAATATAACAACCAACCAACACATTCCTGCCCACAACGAGCTAGCAGTCTAGAGGAGGAGACAGAGTGACGCAGAATGGAACGGGAGGAGAGGAGAGGAGGGCTTAATCAGGGAAGGCTGCTTGGAGGAGATGCGCCTTCAGTAAGCAAATTAGATAAAAGATAACTAGATCAGACACAGTCCCTATCCCACATGGGCTTCACAGTCTAAATAGGAGGGAGAAAGTGTATTTAATCCCTATTTTACAGAGGAGTAAACTAAGGCACAGAGATTACGTGATCTTCCCAAAGTCACACAGCAGGCAAGTGACGGAGCCAGGATTAGAGACTGGGACATCTGACTTCCAAATCCATACTCCTTCCACTTGGCCACACTGCTTCCTTGCTAATGGATTATTTGATTCAATATTTTTGGGCATTCTTTCCCCTTCATGACCAACAACTTCTTTCCTTATGTCCCCAAAGCCGATCTAAAACGAGGCTTGTTTTGTAAATCCTTATACCCTTGAGAAACTGCAGAGTTTCCGTCTGCATTTCCAGGGGTTCTTCCTCCCGCATGCAGTGCTGATTTTGTATTTAATATGAATAATGTGAGTTTTACTTTTGCTCTTCCTCTTAATCTCCCTGCTTTCCATGACCCTTTCATTTTTCTTCACAACTTCTCGAATTTCCAGTATCTGATCTCAGTTTGGTGTGTTACTGACACTACGTATCTGTCTTTGGCTGCTTTTCCAATTGAGAACTAAGACTCCTAAAATTATTTCGATTCTTAGACTGTAATTATTTAGATTGTGAGCCCCGGACGGGGAATGTGTCCAACCCGATTATCTTGTATCTATCCCAGCACTTAACAGAGTGCCTGGCACATAGTAAGTACTCAACAAGCACCATAAAAAAAAATTCTGTGCGATATTACCCCTTCATAGTTGTCATTTGTAAAATTTCCCACTTACGTTCTCTTGAAAACGGAATAACTTCCACAGATGGAAGCACAGATGGACCTTTCAATCTCCATATTCTGTTCCATGGAGTAATTTTGGGAGTGCCTTTGTATTGCTTTCAGGTGATTGGTTCTTTCCTTCATTCTTTTTTCTAATGTAGCTTTTCTTCTTTGACTACTGTACTGTACCCCCTACACAATGAATTTACCTTCAGATACAATTTATATTTCCCCCAAATTTATCTAGCAAGGATTGTGTGTGTAGGTGTGTGTGCTTTTTTTTTTTTTTTTGCTTACTGTGGGTTTTCCTCAAAATCCTGTCACCCATTTAAAAGTTCAGAGTTAGGCTACACCCAGCATTTCCATTCACTATAGATATGAAAATCCCCCAAATTACTGTTTGAACATGTTCGTCAGCTCGAAAAAAATTTCTCAGTAGAGTAATTGCTTACTCACTTGGTTCAACCTCCCATTTTGTAACCCCAACTGCTACTTTTCTCTCTAAATGCTTAAAGTAGAATGGGTATAAAAAGAAATAAAGGAAGAATTAATTTGTGAAGAAAAATAATAATGAAAAATCATCCTCATTATTTATTTTTAGTAGATTCCTAACCTAGCGAATGAAACAGTGTGCTTGGAGTACTGTTTCAATGGAATATTTAATTCACATTTTTGAAGTTTTCCTGCAAATATTAATTCGAATCTAGTCTATTGCAGTGGATTGTAAACCATGTGAACAATTGACAGTATGAGTTCCTAAATCTGTAGCCACTCATTTAAAAGGAAATTGGGGGTTGTGGATTCTTGTAGGCTTGCTTTTGTAAATGATTACATAAATAGAGGAAGGAAAGGGCTTACTACTAAAATTTGCAGATGAGCCTAGTAATAATAATGATAGGGGTATTTGTTAAACGTTTACTATATACCAAGTACAGTACTAAGTGCTGGATGGATATAAGATAATCATGTCCCACGTGGGGCTCACAACCTGAGTAGGAGGGAGAACAGGTAAAGTATCACCATTTTATAGATTCATTCAATCATATTTATTGTGTGCAGAGCACTGTACTAAGCGCTTGGAAAGTACGATTCAGTAACAAGTAGAGACAATCCCTGCCCAACAACGGGCTCACAGTCCAGAAGGGGAGACCCAGACAACAAAACAAGTAAACAGGCATCAATAGCATCAATATAACTAAATAGAGAATTATAGATATATACACATCATTAATAAAATGAGTAGAATAATAAATATGTTCAAATATACACAAGTGCTGTGGGGCGAGGAGGGGGGTAGAGCAGAGGGAGGGAGTTGGGGTGATGGGGAGGAGGAGCAGAGGAAAAAGGGGGCTTAGTCTGGGAAGGCCTCCTGGAGGAGGTGAGCTTTCAGTAGGGGAAATAGATGAGGGAACTGAGGCACAGAGAAGTTAAGTGATTTGCCCAAGGTCACACAAGAGACAGAGTAGCCTAATGAGTAGAACATGGGCGTGGCAATAGAGTTCATTATAGTAATGGTAGTGTGCTGAGCGCCTCTCCCCCCCCTCCCCCAATTATCCCTGCAGTTCATTGTTCCTACTGGGGCACTGATTGCAACAAGTAGGTGGGTGGGCAGGCAAGCAGCTCAAGTTACATCCTTAAACATTAGGATGGCTATCAAGGGAGGCAACCATCATATTGTTTCACCAATAGCCACTCTGGAGGCAGAGCACGGGTCTGGTGGACAATTGGTCTAATTCAGAAATCTTATTTCTTATGATCTTATTTAACTCTCTGCTTCTAGCCAAGAGATGGGCTCAGGCACTTATCTAAGGGCTCAGAAAGCCATTTCAGAAGTGTCTTGAATCAGAGACCAATCATTCATATGCAGTGTGCAATTGCAGGAATGTGCAGTCTTTCATTGGTATATATTAAGCACTTACTGTGTGCAGAACTCTGTACTAAGCACTTGGGCGAGTATAATACAATAGAGTGGATAGACACATTCCCTGCCCACAACAAGCTTACAGTCTACTGGGGTTCCAAAGTGTCTTCAATCTGAGACCAGGGAATTTCAAGAATCCTAGACCCAAGATGGAGAGCCAAGCCCTGAAAATGCTAATCATAATAATTATTGTGATATTTATTACGTTCTTCAGATATGCCAAGCCCCAGGACAGATACAGTAGAACTAGATCAGACTCAATCCCTGTCCACATGGCACTCACGGTCTGAGGGGGAGGGAGAACGGGTATTTAATCTCCATTTTACAAATGAGGAAACGAAGCACAGAGAAGTTAAGTGACTTGCCCAATATCACCCAGCAGGCAAGTGGTGGATCTGAGATTAGAACCCAGGTCTCCTGATCCACAGGGCTGGGCTCTTTCCACTTGGCCATGATTCTGGTGATACCGCTCCCCCCTAATTAATAATAATAATAATAATAATGCTGGTATTTGTTAAGCGCTTACTATGTGCCGAGCACTGTTCTAAGCGCTGGGTAGACATAGGGGAAGCAGGTTGTCCCACGTGGGGCTCACAGTCTTAATCCCCATTTTACAGATGAGGGAACTGAGGCACAGAGAAGTTAAGTGACTTGCCCACAGTCACACAGCCGACAAGTGGCAGAGCTGGGATTCGAACTCATGAGTCCTGATTCTAGGGCCCGTGCTCTTTCCACTGAGCCACGCTGCTAATTGACTCTAAGCCAGTTGTGGACAGGGATTGTCTCTCTTTATTGCTCTATTGTATTTTCCAAGAGCTTAATACAGTGCTCTGCACTCAGGAAGCGCTCAATAAATACAACCGAATGAATGAATAAGGCTCTATTAATGGCCACCATGGATAGAAATGACAAAGTCAACTTGTCTCCCTTGTTTCTATTGTCTGTACTTCATTAGAGGGTTGGAAACTCATGCTGACTATAGAAAAATGCAAAATCTCAATCAAAAGAAAAAGGGAAATGTCAGTTGACTAAGTGTACAAAATAAATATTTCCTGCATCTCCGGCTGTTCAACATCTATATAACAACATAAGCATGCAAAAGAAATGCTTTTTCTAGCTCTGCACATTCAAAATTGACAAAGGAATCTGTAGTTTGGATTTCAAAACCACTTTATAATGCAGACTTGCTTTGTGCACACTGACTAGAAAGAATAACGGTGGATGCATCTGGATGAATCTTCAAATATTTCGGTCTGTCTCAAGGTATGATGAGAAGCGAAGTGTGATTTCTTTTGTAGTTTCTTGATGTTTTACTCCTCAGCTATTTTTTCTTCTTTATGTTTCAGCAATTGTCTTAATTTCTAATTGTGCAATCTGACCAAAAGTTGGATGAGCACATCAGGTAGCAGATCAGGATGGCTCTTGCTATTGTTTAAGTAGTTGAATAGCAGCTGTAGGGTTTTTTAACTATTAAAAGTATTGGCAATAATAATTAATTTTATCCTGTAAGATTCTGTTTTGGTGGACATTAAGGTAATTTAGAGAATCAGAACCCAAATGTCTGAACTGTGCATCATCTTAAGAAGAGTCAGAAAGATTTCATGTTTTGCAAGACTTGGGCTAAAACACTAGTTTGTGTTTCAGTTTACGGCTAGAATATGAAAGATTTTAAAAAAGGAACAACTATAATCGAGTTCCCCTTTTTCAAATTCTTTTCTTCCCCCGTGACCCCTCCCCTCAATTGGACTTTTATGGTATGGTACGGTTGTCTAGATAAATTCTTAAAATTAGCCCATACTTTTTCTTTTTAACAAAGTGCCTTTGCAAAAGTTGTTGTGACACCTTACCTTCAGTTTTATGAGCTTTTTCAACAGGTAGAGACTTGTGTTAGTTTTGGTGTGAATCAGTACTGCTGTTCTCCCATTAGATTTTTCTTTGACGGGGAAGAACTGTTGACTCATCTGTGGAAGCCCACTAGAGATAGAAGATTGGCACATGGTGAGAACGCAGTACAAACTTGTTTGACTGGAGGGAAGACCCAGTTGAATGACAGTCAGAAGTAGAGCTAAACCTCTGAAAAAAATGAAAGAAAAGATCTAGACACCATTAGAGACTAGAGAAATGGAGAACAAGATGGACTGAGAGTATTTAAAGGTAGCAAGGAGGAGAAAGGGACTAGTTTGTTTAGGTTTAGGAGTGTTTGACAACCGAATGAGACATTTCAGGGAAATGGATGTATGAACCAGCATTTTCACTTGTAAAGAGGAAACATTTCCAGATTCTGTTTGAAAGCACTCTGGCAGACAAGGGCTGAATCTGCAGTGGGTGAAAACCAATTCATTCTGGGGAAAAAAAAAATCCCCAAGCCTCATTTTTCTTAACAGAATGAACAGAAGTAGTTTATTTTCCAATTAAAAGAGATATTTGCTCCTGGTTTTTCTGGTCATAATTTACACAGATGTAGGAACTCTCTGGCTCTCTTTATAAGAGTTGTACAAAAAAATAGCTCTCCCTAAAATCCTGATTTTTTTTTCCCTAGTGTGCACTGTTATCGGTTTGAAAGAGCCACTGTTTTGTCTGAGCTCCTGGAGATGGCATTGGGGTGGAAGAACAGGATTGGGGTTGGGTGGGCAAATCTACATTATAATTTATCAATCTGCTGTCAGGGACCTTGTGGGAGTGGTAGAGAGTCGGGAGGGGTACTGTTAAAGAGACACCAGTGGGCCTTCAAAAGATGTTTGCTTTGCCTTATGTGGATTGAGTTCAATAATGAATATTTCCATTGGAAAAGTCTCCTTAAAGACGTACTTATTCCATGTAGAGCTAGTCAAAAACCTTAAGACGGAATCGTGGTAGTTTTAGATGAGAAGCAGCAGAGCCTAAGGAAAGAGCGAGGGTCTGGGAGACAGAGGGTCTGGGTTCTAATCCTCGTTCTGCTACTTATCTGCTATGTAACCTCGGGCAAGTCAGTTAATTTCTCTGTGTCTCCGTTACCTCATCTGTAAAATGGGCATTAAGACGTTGAGCCTTATGTGAGACGGGGGACGGTGTCCAACCCAGATGTCTTGTATGTACCCCAGCACTTACTGCAGTGCTTAACAAATACCATAAAAATAAAGAAACAAAAGCCACCTGTCCCTATTATAAATAACCTGAATTTCTGCAGTCAGGTATGTGAACTGCATTCTTTCATCTCATTATTTGAATAGGCAGGTGGTCCAAGGATTGCCATATTTTGTAACTTCGAACCTAATGATTGGAATTCTAATTCTAACACTGAAGCTAAGCCCCTCTCCAGGAGAAGATAGTAAAAAAATCTTTCCAACGCCAGAAGTCCTTACTTGACATAAGGATTTGGCCTAATTACTTTGTGACTTTGGGTCTTTTTCTTCTTCCCTGTGGTCCAGAACTGTTCCACAGGGCCTTCCCGAAGACTAATGAGTCAACCTGAAAATGCTGATGGAGCACTGTCCCTGGCTCTTTTCCTGCTCCTCCTCCTTCTCTGTGCACACAATAGCCAGTCCTGCCCCTGGACTTTGCTGCATTGTAACCATTTAGGGGTGGAGGCCAAAAGAGGGAGGGAGGGAGAGAGGGAGAGAAGGAAAGCATTTGAAACCTAAATTTTGTACTAAATTTTCAAATGTGTGCCTTCCTCTGGAAAAAAACAGATATAAAATGGAGATTTTACTAAAATGCAAAAATTACAGACTCTTTTCCCACCCGAGTCAGTTCTGTTGTTTTCCAGCCTGATTTTCTCCCCATTCTTCATCTCACCCCACACCCATATCTGAAGGGGAAGGGCAGGTTATTGTAAACCTGGGGAAAGAGTCTGTAATTTTTGCATTTTAGTAAAATCTCCATTTTATATCTGTTTTTTCCAGAGGAAGGCACACATTTGAAAATTTAGTACAAAATTTAGGTTTCAAATGCTTTCCTTCTAACTTATAAACATTTTGAATTTACACTGCATCTTTGATTGGTCTATCTTTGGCAAGTAGTTATCATCATATCATCATCATTATCAGTAGAATTTATTGAGCTCTTATGAGAAGCAGCATGGTGCAGCGGATGGAGCAAGGGCCTAGGGGTCAGAAGGTCACAGCTTCTAATCCTGGCTCCACCATTTGTCTGCCGTGTGACCTTGGGCAAATCACTTCACTTTTCTGGTCCTCAGTTCCTTCATCTGTAAAATGGAGATTAAGACTGGGACAGGGAACTGTGTCCAACCCTATTTGCTTGTATCCACCCCAGTGCTTAGTACTGTGCCTGGCGCATAGTAAACACTTAATAAATACCACAATTATTATTATTATTATGTATGCAGAGTACAATACAACCGAGTTGATAGACCCAGACCCTGCCCACAATGATCTTATGTCTTGGTGGGGAAGGGGAGGTGTCTCACAATCTATATACCCTAGCACTTAGCATCTAGTACTTTGGCACTTAAATCCTTAACAAATTTGGTGAAGATTAGATTAGAAAGTTAAGTACAGAAGGGCACATTGACTCCTAAAGACCCGGAGGTCAATCAATCAATCAATCAATATATTTATTGAGTGCTTACTATTTGCAGAATACTGTATTAACCTTTTGGGAGAGTACAATTCAACATACCACTTGCTTGTTACCCCCCCGTCTCAGCTGGATCATGACTAATAGTAATAACTGTTGTATTAGTTAAATCCTTACTATGTGCCAGGCACTGTACTAAGTGCGGGGGTGGATACAAGCAAATCGGGTTGAGCACAGTCCATTCCTACATGGGGCTCACAGTGTCAATCCCCAATTTACAGATGAGGGAACAGAGGCACAGAGAAGCAAAGGGACTTCCCCAAGGCCACACAGCAGGCAAGTAGCAGAGTCAGGATTAGAACCCCGATCCTTCCGATTCCCGGGCCTGTGCTCTAACCACTAGACCAAACTGCTTGTCGTCACTAGCAGGGTTGAGAGAGGGTGAGGGGCTCTGAGCAAAGCAACAGGTCTGTAGACAAACCCTATGCCCAGGTTTTCAGCCCGGAAGCCCATCAGTTGGCTGGGTGACTCCATTTCTTTTTTAAGCTGGTATTTATTAAGCTCTTACTCTGTGCTAAACACATGCATAGAAACAAGGTAATCAGGTCAGACCCAGTCTCCATCCCACTCATTCAGTCGCTACTAAGTGTTTGGGAGATATGGAGACCACAATCTAGGAAGAAGGTAGTGCAAACATTTTATTCCCATTTTATAGATAAAGAAAATTGAGCCTCAGAGAGTTAAGTGACTTGCCCAAGGGCAGCAATAGGTCAGTGGCAGAGCTAAAAGGAGAACCTCCATCTCTCACTATACAGACTCAAGCTCTTTTCGCTTAAGCTCCTCGAAGGCAGGGAAAGTGTCTACCAGTTCTGTTATATCGTACTTTTCAAATCACTTAATAGTGTACGCAGTAAGTACTCACTAAATAGACGATCGCTTAGCACATAGGAAGCTCTTAACCAATGTGATTATGATTAGGTTATGATGATTCTATTTATTGCTATTGTTCTTGTCTGTCCGTCTCCCCCGATTAGACTGTAAGCCCATCAAAGGGCAGGGACTGTATCTGTTACCGATTTGTACATTCCAAGCGCTTAGTACAGTGCTCTGCACATAGTAAGCGCTCAATAAATACTATTGAATGAATGAATGATTGCTATCTCAACTCTATCAGCAAGCCAATGTGACTGAGATCTGCATATTAAAGCCGAGACAAATTTACATCTCATCTGACTAGCCGTCCTTTCACCGGCCATTCTTCAAAATGCCCAAAATGCTAACAGTTGCTGTTTAGTTGAAGAGGGAGATAGTGGTGGTGGGTGTGGAAATTCCACTATTTGTGTTTGAAAAAAGCAATTAAAAGTAAACCAGATTAACTCCCATTTTCATTGTTTATTCCCTTTGAATATAGATGACAGTGACTCTGGCTCTCGAGTAGTAGTAAATAATAATAGTGGTTGCATAGATATTAATAATTGTAGTATACGTTAAGCACATACTATGTGCCAAGCACATACTAAAAACGGGGCTAGATACGAGACAACCAGGTCAGACACAGTCCCTGTCCACATGGGGGTTGCAGCAAAAGTAGGAGGAAGAACAGATATTTAATCCCCATTTTACAGATGAGGAAACAGAGGTCCAGAGAGGTGAAGTGAAGCCCAAGGTCCCACAGCAGACAAATGGCAGAGCCAGGGTTAGACTTCAGCTCCTCTGTCTTCCAGGCCCGGGCTTTTTCCACTAGGCCATGCTGCTACTAAGGAGCAAAGGCCACACCTATCATCAAGGAGCTAACCTACTCTAGTTCTCATATCTTAAATTGTGCAATAATAATAATAATAATAATATCGGTATTTGTTAAGCGCTTACTATGTGCCAAGCACTGTTCTAAGCACTGGACAGGGACTGTGTCCAACCCCAGTATTTTGTACCTACCCCCAGTGCGGTGCTTGGCACATAGTAGGTGTATTACAAATGTCATTATTATAATTATTATCAGACATTACAATTGGTTAGTGAGACAGGAAAAGTGGAGACTGACCCTTCTCTGTCTAAAATGAGCCTGGATCCATCTCCGTCTGGTTTCCTGAGGGCCTGACTTTGCAACGACACAGCAACGTAAAAATGATGCCGAGGACAGCGTTAGCCCTAAGAATAGTGCCTCTCCACAAATAATTTCCCAGGAGCCATAAATGACAGCTAAGATTATCAGGAAGGACACGATCGCTTTAGCACTGGATTTATAAACTGTGAACATGCGGTTCAGTCTCAGCAATCGATCAATCAGTCATTGGTATTTATTGAGCATTTACTGTGTGCAGAGCACTGTTCATTCATTCAGTAGTATTTATTGAGCGCTTACTATGCGCAGAGCACTGTACTAAGCGCTTGGAATGTACAAATCGGTAACAGATAGAGACGGTCCCTGCCCTTTGATGGGCTTACAGTCTAATCGGGGGAGACAGGCAGACAAGAACAATGGCAATAAATAGAGTCAAGGGGAAGAACATCTCATAAAAACAGTGGCAAATAAATAGAATCAGGGTGATGTACATCTCATTAAACGAAATAAATAGGGTGATGATTTATACAGTTGAATGGACGATATAGAGTCGAGCGGACGAACTAAGTAAGCCCTTGCGAGAGTTCAATACAACTGAGTTGTTAGAAACGCTCCCTGCCCACAAAGAGTTTACCGTCTAGAAGGGGAGACAGACATAAAGATAAATACATTATGGGTATATAAAGAAGTATTGTTGAGTGAATATTCTTCTAGATTGAAAAAACCCCGGTTTGGGCTGGGATTGACTCTCTTTATTGCTGAACTGTACTTTCCAAGCGCCTAGTATAGGGCTCTGCACACAGTAAGCGCTCAATAAATACGACTGGATGAATGAATGAATCGAGCGCTTCAAGGTTACAGAACCAAATGCATAGGCGACACAGAAGGGAGAAAGAGTAGTGGAAACCTGAGGACAGAGTTGGAGGAGAGGAATTGGAGGAGAGGGTTATTTTTAGAATAGGGGATACATTGGCATCAATCAAACAATTGTATTTATTGAGTGCTTACTGTGTGCAGAGCCCCCCAGCAAGCACTTGGGAGAGCACAGTATAATGATATAACTGAGCTCGTAGACACATTCGTTGCCCACAACAGGTTTACAGTCTAAAGGGGGAGAAAGACATTAATACAAACAAATAGATTCTGGATATGCACATAAGTGTTGTGGGGCTGAGGAAGGGATGAATAAAAGGAGCATATTCAAGAGCAAGGGGGATGAGGAAGGGAATAAGATCCTCTAGACTGTAAGCTTTTTGTGGGCAGGGAACGTATCTGTTTATAGTTAATAATGTTGGTATTTGTTAAGCGCTTACTATGTGCCGAGCACTGTTCTAAGCGCTGGGGTAGACATAGGGGAATCAGGTTGTCCCACATGGGGCTCACAGTCTTAATCCCCATTTTACAGATGAGGGAACTGAGGCACAGAGAAGTTAAGTGACTCGCCCACAGTCACACAGCCGACAAGTGGCAGAGCTGGGATTCGAACTCATGAGCCCTGACTCCAAAGCCCATGCTCTTTCCACTGAGCCACGCTGCTTCTCTATTCTATTGTACCCTCCCAAGTGCTTAGTATAATGCTCTGCGCGCGATAAATGCTCTATAAATACGACAGAATGAATGAAAACGAAATGAGGGATTAATTAGGGAAGGCTTCTTGGAGGAGATGTGCCTGTATTAAGACTTTGAAGGCGGGGATGTGATCGTCCGTTGGATATAAAGGGGGAGGGGGTTCCGGGCCACAGGCAGGATGTGGGCAAGAGGTTGGCGGCAAGATAGATGAGGCAGAGGTACAATGAGTAGGTTGGCGTCAGAGGAGCCAAGTGTGTGGGCTGGGTTGTCAGTAGGAAAACAGTGAGTGAGGTAGGCGGGTCAAGGTGATGACTGCTTTACAACTGATGGTACGGGCTCGGTTGAAAGCAGTGGGGAAATAACCATTAGAAAGTGAGTGGTTGAAGATGTCGGTCGGGAAAGGAAAAAAGGCTGGAGCTGATATAATCATAAATATAATTATGGTGTTTGTTAAGTCCTTTCGATGTGCCAGGCACCGTACTAGAGCTGATATAATCATAAATATAATTATGGTATTTGTTAAGTCCTTTCCATGTGCCAGGCACCGTACTACGCGTTGGGGTAGGTACAAGCAAATCCGGTTGGACGCAATCCCCGTCCCACGTGAGGCTCGTCGTCCCGATACCCATTTTACAGATGATGTAGCTGAGGCCCGAGAAGTGAAGTGACTTACCCAAGGTCATACAGCAGACAGAGAAGCAGCATGGCATCGCGAATAGAGCAGAGGGCTGGGAGTCAGAAGGTCATGGGTTCTAATCCTGGCCCGGCCACTCGTCTGCTGTGTGACCCGGGGCAAGCCACTTCACTTCTCTGTGCCTCAGTTACCTCATCTGTCAACTGGGGATTGAGCTTGTGAGCCCCACATGGGACAGAGACTGGGTCCAACCTGATTTGCTTGTATCCACTCCAGCGCTTAGTACAGTGCCTGGCGCATAGTAAGCGCTTACCATTATTTAGAGAAGCAGCATGGCATAGAGGATAGAGCAAAGGCATGGGAGTTGGACGGTCATGGGTTCTAATCCTGGCTCGACCACTTGTCTGCTGTGTGACCTTGGGCAAGTCACTTAACTTTTCTGGGCCTCAGTTACCTCATCTGTAGAATGGTAATCGAAGCCATGAGCCCGATGTGGGACGGGGATTGTGTCCAACTTGATTTGCTTGTATCACCCCAGCACTTAATACAGTGCCTGGCACATAGTAAGTGCTTAACAAATGCCATAGTAATAATTATTATTAAGTGGTGGAGTTGGGATTAGAACACATGACCTTCTGACTCCCATTGCTGGGAAGCATGGGAGAGTCGAAGAGGGGGCTGGAAGAAGAAGGGACTGGAGGGGAGCAGTGGGAATTTTAGGGAGACTGTGATTAATGATTTCTATTTAACCAATGAAGTGCATGACCAAGTCTTTAGGGCAATAGATGGGGAGGGGGCAAGGAGATGGGAGATTTGAGGAGAGAGTTAAAAGTCTGAAACAATTGTCGTGGGCAGTGAGGATCGGACTCAGGATGTTGAAGTATTGTTGCTGGGAGGATGAGAGGCCAGAATTAAAGCAAGCTTCAAATTAACACTAAACCCCTCAAAAATGAAAAGAAAGGGATTGAATTTTTTTTTAAATTATAAAGAAGTTCTTTTTACGGAGTCTTATGACAAGGGAGGCTTGAGGACAAAGGCAAAAAAGGCAGTCCATTATTCCAAGCGGAGCCTGAGATTCTGATTTATTTTAACCCGAACGTAACCCAGGGAACAGGCCCCGACTGGCTCCGAAGTCATTACAGGAAAATCTCAGCGTGAACATTTAGAGGGGCTGGAGAGAGAGCTTGAAAATAAAAAACACCTTTTCTCCCATCTGCTCCTCTCCTAATTGGCTCTGAACATCTCCTCGCTTACTTTCCTGTGGGCTCTGAGGAGCCAAATGGGACTCAGGAAGTCCCAGTGGAGCCTATAAGAGTTTTGACCCATTGAGATTTTCCCAGATTCCCACTGGGTATCTGGCCCGGCTTGTGAATCTCTTATCCGGTGCCTAAGTGCCTGTGTGCACTGATTGAATTAGATCATAAGAAATGCCATACTAGCTTAGAACGATGGTCTGCCTAGACCAAAGCCCGTCCAAGGGCAGGGACTGTCTCTATCCGCTACCGATTTGTACATTCCAAGTGCTTAGTCCAGTGCTCTGCACATAGTAAGCGCTCAATAAATACTATTGAATGAATGAATGAATGAATAATCTGCCTCTTAGAGTGGCAACAGGATGCTTGGAGGTACCGCACGACGGGTGGTTGTCCTCTTTGACATCCAGTCTGGATATAGTCTGGATATAATAATAATGTTGGTATTTGTTAAGCGCTTACTATGTGCAGGGCACTGTTCTAAGCGCTGGGGTAGACACAGGGGAATCAGGTGGTCCCACGTGGGGCTCACAGTCTTAATCCCATTTTACAGATGAGGTAACTGAGGCCCAGAGAAGTGAAGTGACTTGCCCACAGTCACACAGCTGACAAGTGGCAGAGTCGGAATTCGAACCCATGACCTCGGACTCCAAAGCCCGGGCTCTTTCCACTGAGCCACGCTGTCTAGCACCCCTAATTCCCATCAGACCCCACTGTTTTTCCTCTAGACTGTAAGCTCTCTGTGGGCAGGGAGCCTATCTATCAACTCCGGGAAGCACTTGGTACAGTGCTCTGCACACAGTAAGCACTCAATAAATACGATTGATTGACTGACTCAGTTTTTTCAGACATCAACTAGACTGCGCTTTCCTTAGAAAGTACAACCTAACGGCCTATGGGGGTAGCATCATTCCACATTTTACCCGAAATAACCCTTTATTTAGTACCAGGGATTCTTGGCTCCGAAGTTTTAGGATTGAGGCTCATCCACTGAGGTTCCATCACCGTAAGAAATGTTAGTCTGTAAAAAAGGATTTAAAAAATCCCAAATATTTACATTTCACCGAAGTTTTATTTAGTGCCAGAGGTTGCATTTTTGGAGATCCCTGTGTGAAAGAAAGTGTTGCTTTGTAGTATTCATTCTACATGTGCCTGCACACAATGGAGAAGCGGCATGGAGTAGTGGATAGAGCATGGGCCTGGAAGTCAGAAGGTCAGAAGGTCATAAATTCTAATCCCGCTCTGCTACAAGTCTGCTGTGTGACCTTGGGTAAATCACTTTACTTCTCTGTGCTTTAGTTCACTTATCTGCAAAATGGGGATAGAAACTGTGAGCCCCATGTGGGACAGGGACTGTGTCCAACCTGATTTGTTGATATCCACTCCAGTGCTTGGCACATAATAAGCGCCTAACAAATACCACAATTATTATTATTCATTGGTCCATGTATTTGTGACACATTTCCCTCATTCCCACTGAGCAACAGTATATAATTTCTTTTCCTTGACTTCCCTTATTGTTCCATTTTATTTTTAACATCTGCATTAACTAGATTCTGTTTCTCCATTTCTAGCCTTTCTCTCTCCTCGGCCCACCGCCCCCCACCAGTTATTTTCACTGGTCTGATTCCAGTCCTGTCCTCTTTTCCAAGATATTGCTCTGCCCAGGAGCAGTCTCAGAGCAACCTACATTGCTCCCGAAAACTCCTTTGCAGCTTCCCCCATACTGAGCCCTTTTTTCCAGCTCCACTCGCTGTTGGGTTTAATGACCCCTACGATTACGAAGGGTTCTACTTTTCAAAGTAGGAGGAGCACATTATGAACCACGGGATAAAATTGGAACACCTTTGTGAAATTCTGAGCTAGGGACTTGAACCAGGAGCAGCGGGTTAGTCCAGTAGGAAAAAAATGGGGTCGAAAATGGGTCTAGTTCTAGGTTTTGACCTGTATCTTTCAAGTGGAGTTCTTAGCTGTGAGGTTGAGATTTTCTTTGAATTTAATGGTCTACTTTTCCGAACATTATTCTTCCGCTTAGCAAAATGATGGTACCATCTACTGGTGATTTGAAGAAATGAACTGCAAACCTAGTATTGTGTGGTGTCATATTTGAAGATCCATCTCTCTTTCCTTCCACGCGATCCAGTGTTCCACAATCACTTACAGGGACAACCACAGGTGTGTACAATGGTTCCTTTGGGTTGGGTTCTGCCTCTCTGCGAGAAGCTCCAGTTGGTTTCCTCTAAAAGCGACAACGTCAAGCGCTTAGTACAGTGCTCTGAACACAGCGTTCAATAAATACGAGTGATTGACAGGGACCCCATTTCTTTCACTGAATGTGTGTGCATCAGTGTAGACAGCCATCCCTAAGTTCACGAAAAGTCTGTCAAATCCAGTGGTCGCCTCTTTCAACACCAATCAATCGACGGCATTTACAGTTCACTTGCTGTGTACCGAGCACTGTACAAAGCACTTGGGAACGTACGATACAACAGATATAAGATCCAAGGTTGGACACAGTCCCCATCCCCCATGGGGCTCACAGTCTAAACTAGAGGGAGGGATTCCTGCTCACAATGGGCTTACAGTCTAATGGGGGAGACAGACATTGAAATTAATCCAGATAGGGGAAATGGCAGGGTATAAGGATATATATGTGCTGAGGGACAGACGGTGGGGTGAATATCCAGGGCTTTACCCTCATGTAAATATCATTACATCCTGCTATTTCCCTTATCTGTAATTTATTTTAAAGTCTGTCTCCTCTCCTAAACTGTAAGATTCTTGAGGGCAGAATTTTCCACAACACTGATTGCCCCTCTAAGAAAGGAAAGGCAGGTATTTTTTTTATCACCATTTACAGATTGAGGAGCCTGAGGAACATAATGGTTAAACAACCTCCTATACATGTAACTCGAGTGGATAAAAAAAGGCCAATACACCTAACAACATCAAAACCAATAACTTGAACATGTATTAGCTTATTTAATTCACTGCAAAATTCTTCAATTACTAACATACATTAAATGCAAACGCTTCATTAGATGCTTCTAAATAATAGAGCTTACGCTGTGCCAAGCACTGTATTAAGAGCTGGAGTAGATGCAAGATAGATTGGACACAGTTCATGTCTCACATGGGGCTCACAGCCTTAATCCCCATTTTACAGATGAGGTAACTGAGGTACAGAGAAGTTACGTGGCTTGCCCTAGATCACACAGCAGACAAGTTAGAGAAGCTGTGGTTAACCAGTTGGGATCATCGGTCCTTTGTGGGTTAATGAAGTGATCCTTTGCATTATGCTTAACAAAACATTTTTTTCTTTAGGATGCCAAGATGTGGAGGTTTATGATAAGTGTTTTTATTTCAGTAAAAAAAATATATATTTAAGGCTTTCTTTCAAAAGTTTCCCTCAATTTATACCCCAAAACTTGTAGGTGCAACTTTACCTCCAAGCTGAGAAAATTCTCAAGTTACATTATTTATTAAATGCTTCTTAAGTGCCAAATTCTGGCAAAGATATATGATATTTAGATCAGACCTCATCCCCGCTCCATACAAGTGTCTTATACCATTTTTAGAAGGTCATCAATCTTAAAAAAGTTTAACAATGTACCAAGCAATTTCTCCCTTCTTCATTTAAATCTTAAATGTTTAAAGATTAAAAGTTAATATATGATCCTTAAAATGTCAAAGCAATTTTGTCATGGAAAAATTCTTGATCTATTTATATCACCAAATATATAAGTGAATTAAACGCCTCAGAAGAACTTAAAAAAAAACTTTTAGCTAAGCGAAAGGATTTATGTTTAAGTAGGACTACATCTGAGTTACTTTTTATTTTGGTATAGAAAAAAAAGTATACTTTTATCAGTTGCTAGAAGGAACATATTTCAAGCAATAGGTCAAGTTGCAAATATTTTATTTCAATTCTATTTAGGGATAAGAGCACAAAGTTTTGAGGTTGTAATCAAAGAAACTGGAAGTTGATGTCATCATTGTCATTACTGATTGAGTGACTTCTAGGATGATAGGGATCCAAGATGCAGGCTTCAAAACAAGAACTGGTAGTTCATAATATGGAATGACTTATTGATCACTCATTGGTCTTTTCGGTCACATGCTTGGATAGGATCTCAATTAGTATTAATCACATTCACCTCTGATTAAGAGAAACTACTCAGTACAGCATTTGGTGCATAGTAAGTGCTTAGCAAATACCCCAACAAACTAAGAACAGGTATATAATATATGTGTACCCGTATACTCGCATGCATATGTGGAATACAGCAGTTTGGTTTTTTTTTTTCAAATCCTCATGCATTTTTAAACATGTAGCTCAAATGATCAAGTCCCCCCCACCCCCCTTGATGAAAACCATGCCAAACATTTTTGATTTTCCAAATGCAAATATAAAGCACCAACTTTAGCTCTATTACCCTTAATCATTTTCCAGTCATCTGTTTAACTTCTAACTGCTTATTGATTTTCACATATTATCCAGTAGACTTTACCAAAGATGGTGAAAATCATGATATGAAAGATAATGCCTTAAACAAGATTATAGTGAATGGAACGAAAGTCCAAAACACTCTCAAATCCAGGGCTTCCTTCCATTGCTTTCCAAGCAATTGAGCTCAGATGAAGGGGGATAAAAATAAACTAAGCCCTTAGCCATGAGCAATACTTCAATTACCTCTCATGCCAAAGATTTTCAAAAGGCCATGTAAAGGAATACGTGTTCTCTCTTTCCTGTTTTATAAGATAGGGAATCTATGGTCCAAATATGAAATACAGATCAAATACAAGTCAGTGGCAAAGCTAGGAATAGATCCAAAATTCATGTTACTGAAAAGTTCCAAGAAGCCCACTTTCAGAAGAAATCTGAAAGAGGAAAAAGGGCACTAGATAAAGAGTCTTACTATAGCGACAGTACGAAGTATGGAAGAAGCATGACAGAAGAAGTGGAAAGTCCAATATTGGGGCACAGTGAAGAAAATAGGCAGGAAAAGATCAGTCAATCAATTAATAGATTGTATTTACTGAGTGTTTCTGGTGTGCAGAGCGCTGTACTAAGCATTTGGGAAAGTACAATAGAGTAAGTAGAAGAAATTCCATCCCTCAAGAAGCTTTCAGTCTAGTCGGGGAGAGCATTGAGAAGTAGAGGATAGAATGTTTTAGGGCTCAGGATGGAAAGACACAAAGTGAGGATTGAAGGGAGAGAATGAAGGGATCCCAGACAGTTTCAGTAATCAAAGCACTTGGTGAAAGGACTGAAGAAGACTGAAAATAAATAAGTAGATATGATTTGATTTTTAGACATATTTGATTGGAGCAGTATTTTCCTAGAGTCATGATAGGAAACATAAAAATATCATTTTGTGGTTATTCCGATGAGGGAGACTCAGTCAATCAAGAAATCATATTTATTGAGCACTTACTATTTGCAGAGCTACTCCGGACTTGGGAGAGTATAACAGTATAACAGACATATTCCCTGCCCACAACAAGATTACAGTCTAAAGGGAGAGAAAGACATTAATATAAGTAAATAAATTACCGATATATATGTTAATGCTGTGGGGCTGGGAGGGGGGATGAATAAAGTAAGCAAGCCTGGATGACACAGAATGGGGTGGAAGAAAAGGAAATAAGGGCTTAGGGGTGGCCTCTTGGAGGAGATGTGCCTTCAAGAAGGCTTTGAAGGGGGGGAAAGTAACTGTTTGTCAGATATGAAGAAAGGAGGTGTTTCAGGCCAGAGGCAGGATGTGGGCCATAGGTCGGTGGAGAGATAAATGAGATCAAGGTACAGCGAGTATGCGGGCCGGGTTGAAGTACAAGAATAGAGAGATGAGGTAGGAGGGGGCTAGGTGATTGAGTGCTTCAAAGCCAATGGTAAGGAGTTTCTGCTTGATGAGGAGGTGGATGGGCAACCACTGCAGGTCCTTGAGGAGTGGGGAAAGACGGACTGAATGTTTTTGTAGAAGATTATTGGGGCAGCAAAGTGAACTGTGGTGGAGTGGAGAGGTGAGACAGGATGCAGAGACGTCAGCATGGAGGCTGATACAGTGAAGGTTGAACTGACAGGATTTAATGTTAGATTGAATATGTGGGTTGAATGAGAGAGAGGAGTCAAGGAAAATGCCAAGGTTATGGGCTTGTGAGGTAGGATGAAAGGAGAACCGGTATAGAAGCCCCCATTTTGCCGTTGAAGGAACTGAGGCATGCAGCAGTTAAATGACTTACCCAGGGTTGCACAGCAGACAAGTGGTGCAGCCGGGATGAGAACCCAGTTTCTCTGACTGCCAGCCCTGGCCTTTTTCCACTAGGCCATGCCGCTTCTACTAATTGCTAATTGAAGGTGCTCAAATAGCAGTTAGATGAACTTCCCAACAATTTCAATATTACGTTTTTCGTTTACTAAAAATCCCCAGCACCTAAATGCATTTTCTGTTTAGGGGAAACGATGTCTTGATGGAAGTTTGTTATCTATCATTCTGTATTCAATCATATACTAGAATCTAGTTTACCTGAAAATTAGCTCACAAGAACGTGGCCAGTTTTTCTTACCCTACATGAGCTGTCCGGAATACAAAGCATCATAAGAATCCATCAATGTTGGGTTTTAACTTTTTGTTCCTGAGTTTGGAAATGCTTTGGTTTTTTTTTTTGTTTCCAATAGACTGCGTGGACAGATACTATATGGTAACTGTGGTGAGAAAACTTCTTTCAAGTGGCTTTCATCAGTGTCTCATAATTTCATTTTCTGGCATAGCACCATTTTATGGACCAGCCTTATTTTACATGCAAAACCTAGGCCTTCTGCCTTATGTGATAACAAATAATAGCGGAATTCACATTCATACCTATGTTAATATATTATGTGTAAGACCTGGCGTCCCTTTCAGAAAAATGGCAGCAATAATCCATGTATCTTCTATATTTTGCTAGAAACTTAAATAGTCAATAGTTATTTTAGGAGGCTATCCAAAGGTTAACCTGATAAATCTGAAATTATTGTCATAAATAATTCCAACAAAAACCAGCCAGCAGAAACAGATGGCGCTTCTGGAAGTTCTTGAAAAATTTCCACTACTCCTTCAATGTAAACCTCCTGTCTGAAGCTCCGTAACTCCGTGGGCTTGTGTGGCTGCCTGGAAATATGTAAGTACTTTTTTTTTATGTAGTTTCTAGTCACATGCATTTAGTTTGAACCTTTTCTCTGTAGAGATAGCGTAGAATAACTTAAAATCCCAGCCAGCAATGTTCTGGTTATTCTCAAAGTGTCCTGATGTTATCTTACCATTATACTCTATTTCCTGGTTCTGGATTTTCTGTGTATGGGTATGAGCTTCCAGTAAAATAGACACGGACCAGATACGCAGAACCAGACTCTCTCCCTGTATACTGGGCACATTGGATATTCCATAGTTGAAGAGAGAGTGAATGGGGGTCTCGAGGGTACCTTTGTAAAATATTTGTCACACTTCTGTAGACAACTGAGACTTGCAAGATAGAAATGAGCACACTGAAGGAAGGAAGAAAAATACATTTTGGTGAAAAAAGTTTCCGGATAACAAGTGATGGTAGCGCCTCTCACGCCATCTGTTCATGGTCACAGGTGGAGAATTTTGGGTCATTTCCTGACAGAAAAAATTGATGGAGGATGTTGCTTCAAATTTAGGATGAGGTTGAAGATGCGTTGTTTGCCAAGAGTCCTTTTTGAGGGAGGAAAATCATTACATCACAAAAATAATATTAAAGAATTATGTGAAGTAGGAGTGGGATAGCTTCTTGTCACCTAATTTATTAGTTCCTTTGGGTCATCAATCTCTTCCTCTTTCTCTGGGGTAAACTGGCCATCCTTTATTTACATATACCATTCCAAAAGGAGACGGAATTATCTTTCCCAAAACAGAGTCGGAATATTTATGTGCTAGCTATATGGAGACATAAAAACTATAGGTGTGTTTACTAAAGTTACTAATCCACATGGAAGGAAAAAGAAATCTAAATATTCTTTTTTACCGTCTTTTCACCAAAACCCAGTTAACTTGTGTTGCAATTATTCTTCACAGCACACTAATTATTAGAGAGATTTAATTTGCCAGATCTTTCTTAAATGTACATTTAGTTCTGGCATGATCAAGTGTTGAATTAAAAAAGAATGCATCCAATGATTTGTTACCTTAAGCTGACAGGACAAACTGGAGCATATGGTTAGGGAGTGCAGTACATGAGCCTACACATGCAATTTTTTTTTTAAATGGTATTTGTTAAGCGCTTACTATGTGTCAGACACTGTTCTAAGCACTGGGGCAGATACAAGGTAATCGGGTTGGACACAATCCATGTCCCACATTGGGCTCACAGTCTTAATCTCCATTTTACAGATGAGGTAACTGAAGCACAGAGAAGGTAAGTGACTTGACCAAAGTCACCCAATAGACAAGTGATGGAGTCAGAATTAAAACCCAGGTCCTCTGACTCCCAGGCCCGTGCTTTCTACATTTGGTCATGCTGTGTCTCCATCTGCTAATAATAATAATAATAATTGTGGTATTTGCTAAGCTCTTAAAATGCGCTAGGCCCTGTACTAAGAGCTGGGGTGTATGCAACCAAATTAGGTTGGACACAGTCCCTGTCCCACTTCGGTCTTTACAGTATTAATCTCCATTTTACAGATGGGGTACCAGGCACAGAGAAGTGAAGTGAAATGTCCAAAGTCACACAGCAGACAAGTGGCATATCTGCTTTTCCAATTAATGAGGACTAAAAGGCAACCGATATTCTTGGGTGAATACTCCAGCTTCAGGAGGGAAGGTAAGAGAATGGATTTGCAGAAATTATCATGAGATTTCATTGATTTCAATCACTGGCAAGTTTTTAAATAGGGTCCTCTATGCTGGTTAATGAAGATAATTGCTACCACGGATCCCATTGTGATTTCGGCTCCCACTGAGGTACAACTGATGTGATCCTTCTTGTCTGTTAGATAAGATAAGTGCTGCGGTAGATACAAGTTAATTAGGTTGGACACAGTCCCTGTCCTTCTTGGGGTTCACAGTTTAAGTAGGAGGAAGAACAGGAGAACTGAGGCACCGAAAAGTTAAGTGAGTTGCACAAGACCACACAGCAAGCAATTGGCAGAACTGGGATTAGAACCCAGGTCCTCTGGCTCCCAGGCCTGTGCTCTTTCCACTAGGCCATGCTGCTACTCCTTAAAATTTTTTTTAAATATTTTTAGATCATCTGGGCTCTGGCATATATTAAGAATTTTGATTGCTCTGAAATATTCAGCGAGATCTCAAATCGACTCTACAGTTACATAGCAGGCGATGTCAGAAATGCCAGACCCTTGTCTGCCCTTTCCCTATTATAAACTCTCTAATTCAGGGTTAGATTTTTAGATCTAGCTTTTTTAACCTACTCTAAACAGCTATGCTTGGTAGCACAACAAGAAGCCTCTGTCCCGCCATCTGCAAGGCTTACAGTCTATCTCTTGACTCTATTTATTGCCACTGTTCTCGTCTGCCCGTCTCCCCCGAATAGACCGTAAGCCCGTCAAACGGCAGGGACCGTCTCTATCTGTTGCCGACTTGTTCATTCCAAGCGCTTAGTACAGTGCTCTGCACATAGTAAGCGCTCAATAAATACTATTGAATGAATGAATGAATATTTTAAATTATACTCAACCAAGTGCTTAATACAGAGCTCTGCACACGGTAAGTGCTCAATAAATACAATAGGTAAATTGATTGATTTTATAGATGAAGAAATTGAGTCCTAGAAAGGTTAAGTGACTTTCCCAAGGTCACGCATTAGGCCGGTTAGGGAGCCGGGACTATCAGTCTATCAATCTGTGCTACTTATTGAGTGCTTAGCGTGTGCAGAGCTCTTGGGAGTCTATGCCCATGATCTAGTCCTTTGCTCTATCCACTAGGTCATGCTGCTCCCTTTCATGACTGTACTCTAGAAACATGCACACAAGAAGAAATATAGTTTATTGTGAACATTCTTTTGATTGTAAGCAGTGTGGATGGATAAGAGGTAGGGATTGTCTCTCTTTGTTGCCAAATTATACTTTCCGAGAGCATAGTATAGTGCTCTGTTCATAGTAAGCACTCATTAAATATGATTGAATGAATGAATAATTAGATGGAAGAAGCAGTTCTTCTTGTTCCATTCTGCACCTGGCTCACCTTACACCAACCACAGATTCCTATCTGTGACATAGGGTTGTTGTGAGTTATATTCTGCTCCATATGCAGTCCATTATCCTATATTGAAAAGACAGATAAAGAAGTAGAAAGCCAAATCAAGAAGATCAGCATGTGTTTGGCCGCATTTCATTTCGTGAAATATAGAAAATGGAAAATACAACATATAAAAACAAGTTTATTTTTATTTTGTACCAACCTGTTTCCAAAAGGGTTTTTTTTGTGTGTATTGTGATGTCCTCAATATTGAATTTGTCCATAACATCTGCTTTCATTATGGATTTTGGATAGAACTGGTAAATATTCTTCCAACAGTGGACATCTATCTGGATAGAATGTGATGTTGGCAAAAATAGCTGAGAAGCAATGTGGCCTAGTGGAAAGAGCTTGGGCCTTGGAGCCAGAGATGTGGGTTCTAATCCTCACTCTGACACTCGTCTGCTGTGTTACCAAGTGCAAGTCACTTAACTCTGTGCCTCAGTTACTTCATCTGTAAAATCATGCCTGAGACCTCCATGTGGGACACGGTCTGTGTCCAACCTGATTAGGTTGTATCTACCCCAGTGCTTAGTACAGTGCCCGGCACATAGTAAGTGCTTAACGAATACCATTAAAAATAATAACAGCAACAGCAACAAAAAATCATGCCTATGACATTGGTTAACCATACTATAGGGTGAGCTTTCCTTAATGCAGGATCTGTGAAGAACTTAGCCCTCAGGTTATAGGAGAACTGAGTATTAAAATAAAATGGAACTGAGTCAAAATCTCTACACCGATGAAATCAAGAATTAGCTGACAATTCTCTCCAGTCTTTATCCCCACTCCCACACAGGATCTTACCATCAGGAACTTACCTTGAACATGAAGATATATATATATATAAAACTATTATTGTCTTTTAGGTTGCCTGATAAATAATTTGCATCAAAATTGCCTAGATAATATCAGATTCCTTCATATGAACAGTAAACTGAGCAAATCTGTACTCAAAATTCAATGACTAAATAATGCCAAAGACAGTCATGGTGCTTAAAGCTTAACACTGAGTTGAGAAAATTGCAAATTTTTTGGAAGTTGCTTTCTGCGGCATTATGGCAAAAAAATCCATGTAGCCTGGGGAAGTACTGAACAAAAGAAGATTTTTCTGGCAGGGACTGAAGATCGTGATTAGGTTTTGTATTTTAAGTGTACAGTGTTTCAGACACTGAAGTAAAAATTTCGTGTTTTTCCAGTAGCCTAAGGAAACGTTTCCTCTAATCCTTATATGCAATATTCCTTATTTATTCCTATGATACAATCAGTGAAACTCTTTGGAACGAAACTGATGAATTTAAAGATCAGTACAAAGTGAATAGTGTTTTGCAAAACTGATTCGATCTATTTTGCTAGCCAACTTTGATTGATTAGACCAATAAAAATTCAGTATAGTTGTTCCAAAGAGTTTATCTACTTGTACCCAGGAATAAATAAGGAACGTTGCATCAAATTAACTGGATAATTGCTAATAGTTTTACTTTACATTGCCTAAATTGTTCTGATATATTTTCAGGAACAAAATACAAGGCAATTCTCCCCTCAATGTCATGTTTCTCACAGGCAAACTCTACAGCAGTCTGAAAAATAATTTTGGCAGATATGGCCTGCTGTGTAATTGACACAGCTTCTTCGATTTACCTTTAATCCAATGAAAGGAAGTAAAATTGAGCTTAGTTCTTAGAAAATGGTGAAAACGTAGCAGCTTCAGAGTACAGCTTAGCACTTCCGTACATATCTGAAATTTATTCATTTATATTAATGTCTGTCTCCCCCTCTAGACTGTGGGCAGTGAATGTGTCTTTTTATTGTTAAACTGTACTCTCCCAAGCATTTATCAGAGTGCTTTGCACACAGTAAACATTCAGTAAATACAGTTGACTAATAACAACAATAATAATACCAATAATTGCTAAATACTTACTATATGCCAAGCACTGTATCGAACCCTGGAGACCCAGATACTCAGGTCAGACACAGTCCCTGTGCTACATGGGTTTGGTCTAAGTAGGAGAGAGAAGAGGTTTTGAATCCTCATTTTAGAGATGAGGACACTGAGGCACAGTGAAGGTAAGTGATTTGCCCAAGATCATACAGCAGACCAGTGGCAAATCTAGGATTAGAACCCAGATCCTCCGAGTCCCAGACCCACGTTATCTCCACTAGACCACGCCGCTTCTTTTGCTTCCTTGTACACATTCTTAATTGGTCCGGGAAGAATTCGTTGCGGGGAGGGAACGTGTCTATTGCTATGTTGTACTCTCCTAACTGCTTAGTATAGTGCTCTGCACACAGTAAGCGCTCAATAAATGTGACAATGAATGATGATTGACAGTTCATTCTTGAGCATTTGTGCTGCCTTGATGGGCAGTCCTTCCCCAGCTCTGCGGAATAGAGAAAGTGAATGAGGGGAATGGCAAAGCCTGACATGTTGACAGGCCTGTCAACCTGCTGCTGTTAGAGCGTCTGGCACTGGTTCAGTGGTGGGGACTAGCAGTGTGTGCCTCCACTAACGATTGTTGCATTAACACAACACACCCATTGCCTCCATCGGTTGGGTGCTGAATGATTGGCTTAAGCGTAATTCCTCTCAGAGCATAGTACAACGCTCTGGCCAGGATAGGAAGTCCACAGATATAGTTGATGATTGTAGAACTGAAGAGCAACTTTGTACTGAAAGTAGAGAGTGGCAGAACTTCTGGTTTGCTCGGGGTCATCCAAAATCGGAATCTGAATCTGTAAAGATTTGATTGCTGTTCTCTGGCATACCAGTGTAGTAGATAATCAATCGATCTATCGTATATACTGAGCATTTATTTATGGTAAGTGGCATGGGCTAGTGGATGGCAACCTTAGTTGCTCCTTTTATTCAACACAGCTCCTTGACTCAAAGCACCTATGTCCATATCTGTAATTTTTTTATTTATATTAATTTTTGTCTCCCCTCTAGACTCTAAGCTCATTGTGGGCAAGGAATGTGCCTTTTTATTGTTATATTCTACTCTCCCAAGCACTTAGTACAGTGCTCTGCACACAGTAAGCACTCAAAAAATATGATTGAATGAATGAATGATAGAATCTGGGAGTCAGAATGACCTGGGTTCTAATCCTGGGTCTGCCACTTGTCTGCTGTGTGACTTTGGGCAAGTCACTTAATTTCTCTGTGCCTCCGTTACTGCATCTGTAAATTGGGGATTAAGACTGTGAGCCCCATGTGGGCCAGGGACTGTGTCCAATCTGATTAGCTCGTATCGATCCCATCGTTCAGAATAGTTTGGCACATAGTAAGTGCTTAAAAAATAACATCGTTATTATTATTATTATTGAGCGATAATTGTGTGCACTGGATGAGTCTGCACAAGACAAAAATCAAAACCTGTGTTAAAAAAGAAATCCTGAATCCACATTCTTCTTCTTCTTCTTATTTAATACTTTAAGTCAAGCAATGTTGTCAACTGTGATGGCAAAGTTAGATGGATGATGAGTTCACTTTTAGACACTTTGAGTTTAAGGTGCTGGTGGAACATCTAGGTGGATATGTCTCGGAGGCAAGAGAAAATGAGGGATTACAGAGGAGGTGAGAGATCTAGACTAGCAAGGTAGATTGGGATTTATCCGCATTTCAACACGGTAAGCTCAGTGTGGTCAGGGAATACGCCTGTTTATTGTTATACTGTACTCTCTAAAGAGCTTAGTACAGGGCTCTGTGCACAGTAAGTGCTCAATAAATATCATTGAATGAATCTTTGGGACTGAATGAGCTCTGAATGATCTCCCCTTCTTCTCCAAATCTTTAAATTATCTGGATAATTAGTATTCACCCTCTTCATTTTGATCAAAACTAGATTTGTCAATTCAAAGAATTATATTGCTACCTTTGAATACTCTTGTAATGGTCAGTTACATTCCAAGTTACTATTTCTTCATTTGATTATTTTCAGGAAATGTAGAGGACAAATCTGAATTGGTTTGCAATGCAGGAAAGAGCAGGTATTTTTTTCACCAACTGTATTACAAGATCAGTTTTCTCTTTGGTGTATCAGATGAAGTAACACCTGGGCTAATTTTTAAGCAAGTGCTGGTGAAGACTTCCTTCCCTTCCCAGGCTCAGAAGAAGGCTAAGAGGAAAAATTGGCCCCATTCTGAGCTCTCCTGAGGCTAAGTCTACTACACTTGGTGCTTTGGCTTTGCTTGCTATCTACTTACAGCTGGGCTGGCCCTATTCTAGCTTCTTCAGTGTTTGTCAGTGACCTCATATCCCGCCAATTCTAATGGGGATGCTGGGGACCTGAAGTATTGAGCTGAGTCTTCCTTGGGACAGGTCAGAATTGGATGGAACCGTTTATTTCCTCCTTTTGGAGTCAGTTCTAACTTGGTTTACAGATCAGTCTTGATTCTGACAGTCCAATCCCTGAACTAAGTGCTTTTCTCTATTCATTCTAAGTTCATTTTGCAAAAATCATTCTTGGCAGGGTTGTTCTGCATCTGCGATGAAGAAACACAGAGGGAAGAAAATGAAGTTAATGAAGGAAATCATTTAGCCAACGTCCAATGAGATTAGCTCTTTTCCACATGAAGAAGTCGGGAGCCATGGGATGGTGGACTGTTCAGGAAGGACCCTGACTTGGGTCATTCCTCCAATTAGTTGTGGTATCTATTAAGCCCTTTCACTTTGCCAAGAAATGGGCTAAGCTCTTGGGCAGAGATCGGACAATCAGATCAGAATAATCAGCTGATCAGCTCTAACACAGTCTGCTGGAGATTGTGTGGCTCCGGGTTGATTCTGTTAATAATGACTTTCTCGATTTCACTCTTCTGCCTGGCAGTCTCGATTTGCTTCCAGAATCTCATTTGCTCACTGATCCTTTTTTATCAATCAATCAATCGTGTTTATTGAGCACTTACTGTGGCAAAGCAGTGTACCAAGCACTCGGGAGAGTACAGTACAACAGACAGGTTCCCTGCTCACACCGGATAGCCAAGCGTCTAAATAAGGATCAGATCCCTCCCTCATAGTGATAATTACAAAGACATTTATTAAGCACTTATTATTTCTCTATCACTGTTCTAAACACTGGGGGAGATAGAAGTTAATCAGGTTGGATACAGTTCCTCTTCCACATGGGGTTTACAGTCTGCATAGGAAGGGGAATATGTATTTAATCCCTATTTTCCAGATGAGGAAGTTGAGGCACAGAGAAATTAAGTACCTTACATAAGGTCATCCAGCAGACAACTGGCTGAGGCAGAATTAGAACCCAGGTCTTCTGACTGACTCTCAGGCTGATGCTCTTTCCTTTAGACCATGCTGCTTCTAGCAAACACTCCTTCCTGCCCTGCAGTGATCTCCTACTCAGAATGCTTCAGGGCATTTATTGAGCACTTACTGTGTACAGAGCACTGTAATAAATGCTTGAGCGAGTGCAGTAGAGTAAGTAGAAACGATTCTGGTCCCCAACGAACTTAACAGTGCACCCATGTCTCACTGTGGCATCGGCTGAGGGGCTGAGATTTAATCAAGTCTACCTTCTTATTTAGCTAGGTAGTCTCCTTTCCTAGGAATTTCTTTCACCTTGGAAGCCTGAGGTGTGAGGTGGGAGAGATGGGATTGCTCTTTGTCTCTGAAAGC
The DNA here is from genome assembly GCF_004115215.2 of Ornithorhynchus anatinus. NCBI lineage: Eukaryota > Metazoa > Chordata > Mammalia > Monotremata > Ornithorhynchidae > Ornithorhynchus > Ornithorhynchus anatinus. Next base: position 34,906,687 of record NC_041739.1, read on the forward strand.
CTTCTCTTTGTACATCTGTGCGTTGTCAGGATCGAAGAAGGCAGAGCAGTTTAATGAGAGGATCACCTGTGGTGGCTCCTTGCCTGGTTGTTCACATGTGCTGGTGGGCAGGATGTGTTCATCTTTTTCTATTTTTAAAAGCGGTAACAAGCATGAGGTGTATCATAATACACATTTATTGAGGGGCCCAACGGATACAAAGCAACTAGTTCCTATGCATTTTGAAGTATAGATATGATCCCTGCCCTCGTTATGGTGAAATAAGAACACTGATGGCCGATCCAGGAATGCAACCTCTTGATATCTCATTCTACTCTACAGGCACATAGTCATACTGCTGTGTCTTCCAGATGGAGGGAGAGAGAGAGTGTATGTGTGTGTGTGTAAGTGCCACTTTGGATGTGTGGGTCTCAGTTTTAGGTTAGTGAGGCCCAGACTATTACTCCTTTCTCACAGAAGGGTATGAATCAATTTAGAAAGAAAACCACTGTTTTAGTACAATTATGGTATTTGTTAAATGTCTACTATGTGTCAATCCGGGGTAGACACCAGTGAATCGGGTTGGACGCAGTTACTATCCCACTTGGGGCTCTCAGTCTAACTAGGAGGGAGTATCCGTGGCTCAGTGGAAAGAGCCCGGGCTTGGGAGTCGGAAGTCATGGGTTCGAATCCCGGATCTGCCACTTGTCAGCTGTGTGACTGTGGGTGAGTCACTTAACTTCTCTGTGCCTCAGTTACCTCATCTGCAAAATGGGGATGAAGACTGTGAGCCTCATGTGGGACAACCTGATTCCTCTGTATCTACCTCAGCGCTTAGAACAGTGCTCTGCCCATAGTAAGCCCTTAACAAATACCAACATTATTATTATTATTATTATTGAATCCCCATTTCACTGTTGAGGAAACTGAGGTACCGAGAAGTTAAGTGACTTACTCAAGGTCACACAGAAAGCCATCAGTGGAGCCGAGATTAAAAAAAAATGATGGCATTTGTTAAGCTCTTACTATGTGCAAAGCACTGTTTTAAGCGCTGGGGAGGATACAAGGTGATCAGGTTGTCCCACATAGGGCTCCCAGTCTTCATCCCCATTTTACAGATGAGGTAACTGAGGCACAGAGAAGGTAAGTGAGTGGTCCAAAGTCACACAGCTGACAAGCGGCAGACCTGGGATTTGAACCCATGACCTCTGATTCCCCAGCCCGGGCTCTTTCCACTGAGCCACGCTCCTTCTCTAAGTTTCTCCGACTCCCAGGCCTCGGTCCTTTCTACTAGGCCGTGCTGCTTCTCATTGGCTTTGAGTAGAGCAGTCCTAAAGCTAAACTGGAGTTCTACTACCATTGAAAAAGGACAACACTCTTGCCCAAGCCAGGAACACTAATGAAGTTCTGGATGAGAGGTGCATTCATTCAATTCAGTCATATTTTACTGAGCGCTTACTGTGTGCAAAGCACTGTACTGAGAGCTTGGGAGAGTACAATATAACAATAAATAGACCCATTCCCTGACCACAGTGAACTTAGAGTCTAGAGGTGCATGGAACACCTATACATTAGCAAAGGGTTAGTGAGGGAAATCCCTGTTGAGAGAGCAGACTTCCTAAAGTGCATCTGTCCTGCTCCTGTCTCCACAGAGCCCTGAGGCTTCCCAGAGATTCTTCTGTTTTTAATACCTGCTGAAAACCAGGAGCTTGTTCAAGCTCTGGTCGAAAAGCAGCAATGAAACCTCACTTCACGGAACCAGGAGACATGATCATTTAGAGTAAGAAATTGCATTCTTTGTTGTTTGACAGTAAAGGGGCACTTGGCTCTGATATTTTCCCCATTGGCTTAACTTGCCAGTTTTAACGTGTCATAAAACTAAACTAAGCCTTACGATGGTTGCCAAAATGAAAAAGCCAGCAGACAGTTCATCTGCTAAAAGAGAACTATGACTTTGTTTGCAGCTAAAATTCATGCGGTTAACAGGTTTATCACAGGTACCCAGAAACCCAGAAACCCAGAAACCTCAGCTACATAGGACTTAGGTTTGTACCTGTGGTAATTTAGAATCGTCTATTTTAGAGATTTCTGTTTTCATCTTCATTGGGGAGAGGGACTGTGAGTCACTGAACCAACCCTTCTCCATCTTTAAATATCTTTTTATCAGGAAATGCAGGAGACTGAAGTGTTTCCTTTTTGAATTAGCAAAAAAAAAAAAAAAAAAAGAGAATGTCTAAAAGATAAAATTAAAGCTGTCCTCTTAATTTTAAGTTAACTGGTCAACTTGGCTAGTGCTGGCTTTAATAATGCACGTTCCCAAGTTGAATTTTTTAGATGTTCATCGTCTATTTTCTACTTTACATAGTATGAAAGGCTTTTATGGTATAGATTGCCAATTCCAGGTATTCCTGTCAGGCAATTCTTTTGTCTTTTCTTAAATTTAAAGAAGCTATGTAGCTCTTCAGAATGTTCAATAAACAGACTTGATATGGAAATAATTTCATGATTTGTACCAAGCTGAAGTTTATCTTGAGGAGTTCTGCTTCAGGTTTGCAAACTGAACCAGTCATTATGTGCTTTAAGATACCATGCTAATAATAATTTAAATAAAAACAAAAATACAGAACATCTGCTGTAATATTCTGTCACAATTACTTCAAAATTAGATGGAAATTTGGAGGGTGTTCAGTGAAAATGTTTTATTGTTTCAAAAGAGAAGGGAATTGCTTAATAAGATTATTTTGTTTACATTTGTGCAAGTGAGTTTCAGAAGACACTATCTTGCCTCTTGTGTATCAGGGCAACGAAGCATATGATGATAAGCTATGCTGTTCTTGGCCTTAGCAATTGTAAACTGCATATAAATGTTTGTTTCGGTTCCAGCTCTTGTTGTAAGTATATTTATATAATTTATTTATGTACTCTATATAATTTGTACCTACCACTGCCCTGAGTCATTTATTACAGCTCTTAACTACTCCCTGAAGAGGGTCTGTTAACATTCCTAAACAGCTTTATTGAAGTCTGTTTCCCTTTTCTTTTAGAATCAAGATGATGGGAGTTGCTGGCACAGTGTGGGTGAAACCTGTCTAACCCCTATAGTGGGTAACCTCCTGTTGAAGATAAATAGTGGAAATAATTGAGCAAGCAGTTAGGCAAACATTTGTCAGACAACTTTAGGAATATTAAATTCAACCAGTGAAAAGGCATGAACCTTCCACGTCTTGTTTTTAACATTAATTAGAATTGTATTCTCCCATGTGCTCAGTACAGTGCTCTGCACACAGAAAGCGCTCAGTTAATACCAGTGTTGGTGGTAGGCTGAAGCAGCGTGGCTCAGTGGAAAGATCCCGGGCTTGGGAGTCAGAGGTCATGGGTTCGAATCCCAGCTCGGCCACTTGTCAACTGTGTGACTGTGGGCAAGTCACTTAACTTCTCTGTGCCTCAGTTACCTCATCTGTAAAATGGGGATTAACTGTGAGCCTCACGTGGGACAATCTGATGACCCTGTATCTACCCTAGCGCTTAGAACAGTGGTCTGCACACAGTAAGCACTTAACAAATACCCACATTATTATTCCTCTCAGAGTTCTGTATACTTCAGAAGATCGTCAAATGGGAACATTCCCATTTTTACACATGAAATTTGCATCTGGACTGAAATGAAAAATTCCTTACTCTCATTTCTTTTTTGTCCAGAGCAAAGAGTCTAATCCTAAAAATCAAAGTTTAATCTTCAAAAATACCTTCTTGTAAATTAGACTTTTGCAATTTCTAGACTGTGAGCCCGTTGTTGGTTAGGGATTGCCTCTATTTGTTGCCAAACTGTACTTTCCAAGAATTTAGTACAGTGCGCTGCACACAGTAAGCACTCAACAAATGTAATTAAATGAATGAATGAACAAACAAATGAAACATTTGCAGTCTTTCTGTGGATTAACATATATTTCCTTATTGGTTATCACTGTAAGATTGTGAGCTTTCATAGACTAGGTTTGCCTGAGCAAAACTGCTAGTTGATTTCCTACTCTTCTCTTTTTGTGGTATTTGTTAAGCACTTACTATGTGCAGACTCTGAAGTAAGTGCTGCTAAGAGATAGGCATATCAGGTTGGACACAGTCCCTGTCCCACATGGGCTCACAGACTTAATCCCCATATTATAGATATATAGAACTGAGGCCCAGAGAAGTTAAGTGATTTGCCCAAGGTTACACAGCAGAGCCAAGATTAGAGCCCCGGTCCTTCTGACTCCTTGGCCCATGCTCTATTCACTAGGCCATGCTGCTTTCTCTCTCAAAACTAAATATAAATAGGAAATCGTACGTTGTCTTCATAATAAGGTGTTCATTTGGGATTGCACTCAATCCGATAGGTTTGGCCCATGCATAAATGTATTTTTGACTGTTATTGGGCTGCACTGCTTGTATCCTAATCGGTCAGGAAACTGTCTGACCGTTCAAATAGGTCTCTCCCAGTACCCTATTCTCACACTACAATTTGAAAGGAATTCCTTTTGTTTTTCCTGTTTTTTAAAGGTAACTAGTATGTCAAACTGTATATTCCAAGGTCTGGATTTCTTAACTATAGGTGCCAAGCAGATAGTGCATAGAGAGCCATAAACCATGGTTTGGAGGATGTGAATTTTTCCTTTTCTTCTTAGTGTGCTACTTATGCCCAATGAATGTTTCTTGAACTGTTTGTGTTCATCTCATTCCTTAGAATGTGAGCCTTACGTGGGACAGGAATAAATGCTGGCTTTGATTTTATTGTATTGCATCTGTGCCCCTGCTCAATATAGTTCTTGGTTCTTAATGAGCATAGTAAGTGCTTATGAAACAACATTATTATTACTACTTCCCACCTGAGGAATTTGACATCACCAGTTTTATCCCTTTCTCCTCATTTCTTCCCATTCTTTTAATTCTGTCACCTCAATGAAAAAGATAATAATAATAATAATGTTGGTATTTGTTAAGCGCTTACTATGTGCCGAGCACTGTTCTAAGCGCTGGGGTAGACAGAGGGGAATAGAAAGAGAATAGTAAGAAAAAATACAAGAGCAATCTTAATGAACAACAAAAGCAAAAGGAGAGCAGGAGATCTGAGTACAAATTTGAGATGGAAATCAGGGCAAAAAAACCTGATCTCCCATACAGGAAGAGCTGTCGGGTAATCGGCAGAATGAACTGAGATTGGAGTCAGGGCGAGGACTGGATAAACATAACTTCAGAAACACCAATGTGCCTACAGACTGTCTTGTCTGCAAGTGTGTAATTAGTGCTAAACATGAGATCTGACCTGGGCAGATATAGGACAGAAAAAGAATATTATAGCAGAAGATTCTGGTATAAAGGGAGCAGTTTGGCTAAGTGGAAAGAGATGGGCCTGGGAGTCAGAAGGACCTGGGTTCTAAACCCGACTCCACTGTCTACCTGCTGGGTGACCTTGGGCAAATCACTTAAATTCTCAGTGCTCCAGTTACCTCATCTGCAAAATGGGGATTAAGGCTGTGAGCCCCATGTGGGACATAGACCATGTCCAACCAGATGAGCTTGTATCTATCTCACTGTTCAGTACAGTGTCCGGCACATAGTAAGTACTTTTCCCTTTTCCCTCTGCTCCCTCTGCTCCCCCTCTACCCCCCCTTCACCTCTCCTCAGCTAAGCCCTCTTTTCCCCCCTTTCCCTCTGCTCCTCCCCCTCTCCCTTCCCCTCCCCTTAGCACTTTACTTGTCCGCTCAAATGTATATATTTTCATCAGCCTATTTATTTTGTTAATGAGATGTACATTACCTTGATTCCATTTATTTGCTATTGTTTTAATGAGATGTTCACCCCCTTGAATCTATTTATTGCTATTGTTTTTGTCTGTCTCCCCCGATTAGACTGTAAGCCCATCAAAGGGCAGGGACTATCTCTACCTGTTACCGATTTGTACTTTCCAAGTGCTTAGTACAGTGCTCGGCACATAGTAAGCGCTCAATAAATACTATTGAATGAATGAATGAATGAATGAAGTACTTAACAGATGAACAATGCCATTTAAAAAAAAGCCCCCTCCCCCCTGCAGTAGCAATTCATTTAATCATATTTATCAAGCTCTTAGCTCTTTACTGTTTGCAGAGCACTTGGGGGAGAACAATATAACAATAAACAAATATATCTTTATATTCTATTGCTTCTTCCTGTCTGAAATTTATTTTTGCGTATGTCTTCCCTGCTAGACTGTAAGCCACTTGTGGGCAGGGATCATATTTATTAATTTTTTTGTGCTCCTCCAAGCATTTAGTACAGTGCTCCACACACAGTGAGTGTCCAACAAACACTTTTTGATTGATTTGTCTGAATTGCTACTCATCCTTCCCATCTTTATGTCAACTTTTGAATTTTTTATATCTTCCTGACAAGGCAAAACCCTGATTACCTCTTGGATTATGTTTTCTCTGAAATTATTTATCATTTTTGTCATTTTAATTGGCTAACATCGGTTATTTTCTAACAAGATCCTCAAAATAGAGCCATTGTTGTTTTTGGGATGGGGACTAGAGTCTGGGGACTAAATCCTTCTAAAAAGAATATTCTCTAAGTTCAAAACATATATACATAGACACAGCTGTTTCTCATCTCTAAAGGCTACTGATTAACAGTTTATTTGCTAAGAGGAAAGAGGATTTTAAAGTACAGATGTGCTCTGAGTACGAATTCAATTTTAGGAAGTAAAATCTTAGCCCGGCTTGCAGATGGCCCTCTGAAACCCACCACTGGCTCCTTCGTCCTTGCAGAGAGCAGTATTTTCACCCACTCCAAAAGGATAAAGGGTGCAGAATTTGGTGGGAGAACACTGCTGATAGCTGCCTTCTTGTGTTACTGACCAAGATGAATTGATTTATCCGTTACTTAGCACTCCCGCCCCATCCCCGGGAGGATACGTCCTAAGCATGTACTACACGAAGAGGTTTAGCAGGAAAGGGGTTGGCATTAAACACTTCTCTTAAAATCATGTTGGAATCAATGATATAATCCCAGTAGAAGTGAGTTACTGACTTCTTAATGTATAAGAAAGGCCCTGACCAACTAAGTTTAGTACACTTTGCTGCTCCTTCTGGGAATTAGAGCTCCACTAAAGCCTCAAGGAATGTGGGTAACTGTGATCCTTGCTGGGAGGAGTGAGTTGTTTTTGTAAGCAGCCCCTTTTGTCGTCCCCGAATCCCCCAGTTCATCCAACTTCTATTGCTACTTTATTTCTAATAGTCCTTAGTGATGTCTAATGAATGGCTCATTCTACAGAGGAAGTGTTTGTTTTGTACAAGTCATTTTCCATTTCTTCCCTCAAATTCCAGCATAAACCAATTGAATAAGGCAAGTTGACTCTCAGTGTACCCCAGTCAAATAGGGTCAGCTCTGTCTAACTACAGAAAAATTCACCCCTATGCCCTGAATGTAATATGTAGTACCCATGGTCTTCTCTCAAACTTCAGTTTATGTAGAGTCATTTGAGGAAAATGGAGCTTTTAAAAAGTAGAGGAATTAAAGTACAAATAGCAATATATAAACTGTGCCTTCATTGATATGCTACATCAAATATGATCTTTATTTGGAAAGCATTTTAGGGTGTCTATGGTGTTTTGGGCATGGCTTTTATTTCAAATATTTCCCTTTACCAATTATCCTCTTTTTTCTAGATCATAAATCTGTCTTTATGAATATATGATGAACTGAGTCTGTAGATTTTCATTTGAGGGGCAAAGGTTTGGCATTTCACCTGTCTTTCCCATCTGCAGACTTGGTTTGAATGTCACATTCATAAATAGAGGAAAATGTCCCTTCCCTTCAGTTCTGGATGGGTTTATCCAAAACCTTCTCTGAACCTGATAAGTTTTTTTTATGGTATCTGTTCAGCACTTATGTGCCATGCACCGTTCTAAGCACTGGGGTAGATGCAAAGTAATCAGGTTGGGTGCAGTCCAAGGGCCCAGTGGGGCTCACAGTCTTAATCCCCATTTTACAGTTGAGGTAACCGAGATACAGAGAAGTGAAGTGACTTGCCCAAAGTCACACAACAGACAAATTTTAGCTCTGAAGTAGATTGCTATTCAGAATGACTGAACATTGGCACTGCTGAGACAAAAGGCATATTGCAAAAGTGGTCATTTTACACATTTAAATCACCATGGCTCATGGCGATCAACTTGATTCAACAATTTAAATCCTACCCCCTCTAATAGAGGTAAGGAGCCATTTATCGTTAGTTTATTAAAGCTGCATTTTGAACTATTGAACTAAATTCAATATCTGACCGCTTAAATGCTGAAAGTGTACTGGTGCATATTAGCATTGGTCTTTTTTTATTATGGTATTTGTTAAGCTCTTACTATGTTCCAGGCACTGTACTAAGCACTGGCGTAGAAACAAAGTTTTCAGGTTGGACAGAGTCCATGTCCCACATGGGGCTCCCAGTTTTAATCCCCATTTTACAGATGAGGTAACTGAGGCACAGAGAATTTAAATGACTTGTCCAAGGTCACACATCAAGTGGGTGGTGGAGCCAGGATTAGAACCCAGGTTCTTCTGACTCCCAGACCTGTGCTTTATCCACTCAACCATGCGGCTTCTCAGACTATGATGCTTCTTAGACCTGGCTTCTAATCCCAGCCCTCTGCTGCTTTCCTGCTGCATGACTTTGGTCAAAATCACTTAACTGCTCTGTGCCTCAGTCTCCTCATCTGTAGAATGGGGGCCAAATGCCTGTTTTCTCTCTTTCTACTCTAGTCTGTGAGCCACATGTGGGATAGGGTCTCTGTTTAGCCTGATTAACTTGTATTTACCCCAGAGTTTAGTACAGTGCTCAGCAGAGTACATTCTCAAAAATACCATAATCAATCAATTAATTAGTTCATCTCACATGATAGACTCAAAAGGATCCTGAAAATATTTGTCTGAAGAGGGCAGCATATACCACAAAAATCTTGAATAATTACTTGAAAATGATGTCCAAACATCAATTTGAAATCAGTCAATCAATGGGGGAAGAGTACAACAGAGTTAGAAGATATGATTCATGCTCATAAGGGGTTTAGTCTGAGAAGGATAGACTGTAATATCCTTAATATCATTAATGTAATGTAATTATTTTATAACACAAAAAATTACTGGTAGGAGGACAAAGAGAATGGAAAAATGGATATGTGGATAATAAGAGCTCAAGGTAGGATTGATTGATAAGTAGTAGAGTATGAAACTATATTAAAGTTCAGTATTGTGAGTTGTTAGGGCATAAGTGGTGATGATAGCACAGAAGTGCTGAGGAGGTAGTTGGGAGGGTATGACTTGGGGACAAGAAATATGAATTAGGGAAGACCTCTTGGAGGAGGTGGGATTTCAGTGTGATTTTGAAAATGGAGAGCTATGGGCAGGTGGATTTGAACAGAGAAGGAGTTCTAGGGAGGAGGAAGGAAGGGCATAAAAATGGTGTCGGAAGTGGAACCGTTGAGAATGAGGCCCAATAAAAAGTTTACTCTGCTCACTGTGTCTTGATCTAGTCTTTCTCTCCATTGACCCCTTGCCCACATCCCCCCCTCAGGTTTGGTATTCCTCCCCCTTCATGTACAAGAGACCACCACCCTCCCCACCTTCAAAGTCTTATTCAAATCCTATCTCCTTTAAGAGGCCTTCCTTGACTAATCCTTCATTTCCCCTACTTCCTCTCCCTTCTGGTTTCTCTATGCACTTGTGTCAGTACACTTTAAGCACTTGATATTCATCTCACCCCCTGCTCGACATCATTTATGTACATTTACCTCATAATTTGTTTTAATGTCTGTCTCCCTCTTTAGACTGCAAGTAAAATCCTTGTGGGCAGGGAAAGTGTCTATCAACCCTCTTTCACTATACTCTCCCAAGTGCTTAGTACAGTGTCCTGCACGCGGCAAGCACTCAATCGATACCGTTGATTGAAGAACGGAGAACAGAAGCTGAAGTAGAAGGGGAGAGAGCAAGTGGATGAGGTAAATCGTTAATGTAATGCCTTAAAGCCACTGATGAGGAGTATCTGCTTGAGATGGAGAAGAATGGGTAGGATTGGGGGGGGTAGGTAAGTGGGGAGTCGTGTGCAGAATGATGGATAGACTGTAAGCTCGTTATGGGCAGGGAACATAATTCTGTTGTATTTACTCTTCCAAGTACTTAGTACAGTGCTCTGCACATAGTAAGCGCTCAGTAAATATAATTGATTGATTGATGTGGAAAAATGGACCAGGAGACAGAGTAAAGTTTTCACTGAAGAAGTCTGAAGCTGGAGCAGGGGCCACTGAAGAGGCTGATGGGTCCAGCAGAGCACTCAGGCTATGATGACCATCTGGACCAGGGAGGTGGCTGTTTGGTTGGCATCAGACAGATCTGGGAGAATCGGAGAGAAAAAAAGGACAATATTTAGCACTAAAGGACTAACAGGGAGTGCTGAGAGAGAATGAGGAGTCAAGGATAAAACCAAGGATAAGCAAGTTTTGACTAATTTCCCATCTTTCAAACATTTTACTAATTTTTTTCTTCTTTCAGTTCTTTTGTGGAATTAATTACTTGCAGATCAGAAGAATTTTTCTTTCTTTGCCTCCCATGAAGAAAATAACAAAAAACCAAACAAAAACAAAATAAATCAAGAGACTGCTCCCACTGTGATTCCTATCCTTCAGAGCTGTATTTACTAAACATTCTAAGATCTCTGCTTGCCGTGAATGTAACTGCAAAGACTCTATTGACATGGCATCTCCCATTTTGGGAAACAAATTCCAAGGACTTATGAAGAACAGGAGATTATTGAAAGGACGTCTATTTAATACCATATACTCCAAATAAAACACTTAGGTTCATTCATTTTTTAGTTTTTTTCTTTTGACCCATGCCTGAATTGTCTTTAATTTCTTCCACCACCTATGCGAGAAGAAAATCTAGTTCTCTTCTCTTCAGAACCTCCCAGAATTCACAGTGGGTAAAAAAAAATAAATTCCCAAACTGAGTGTAGTTTAACTGAATGTTTTTGTCTTTTCCATTTAATTGAAGCCGAAGTACAATTAGATCTGCTGTAACATATGCTTTCATCGTAGAATCTGGATGAAAATTAGCTGAAAGCCTTCCCTGACTAGCCTAACCTCTCATCTCCTCCAGGAAGCCTTCCCTCACTAAACTCTCATCTCCCCACTCCTCTCTTCTGCACCACCTATGCACTTACGGTTATACCCCCTCCACGCATACGTACATAGCCTTATACTCTATTGCTTCCCCATCTCTAATTTATTTTAACATCCATCTCTAGTTTGTAAGCTCCTTGAGGGCAGGCATCATGCCTACCTATTATATTATACTTTACCAAGCACTTAGCCCAGTGCTCTGCTCACAGTAAGCGCTCACAAATTCCACTCTTTGATCGATTGTCTTGGGTTCAATTTGACACACCAATTGGCTTGAGGAGGCTCGGTGTATGAAGAAACAGCTGTGTAAGTGTGTGTGGTGTCCGCCAAGTTGTGATGTAGTTACCCTTACTGCGCAGCCTCTACCTTAGCTTTCTTGTATTGAATGGCACTTCCTATTTCTTTATGTTTTCGCAACTTGGCAGGATTTAATTCAGAAAACAGTAGAGTTTCAAAAGCATAAAGCATCCTACGTGACAACAAAATAGGAATGTGTAGGGAGAAATGCCAATAATGGGGGTGTCTTCCAACCACTAAACTCCAACCCATTAATTCCCATCAAATCAGTGGTTTCTCCAATGCATTTTTTTCCCATAACATGAGTTTCCTTCTAGAATATAGCTACCATGTTAGAGTAGAAACGACTGTAATAATGACATTCAAGTCTTAGACAAGGTCATCGTATATAAAAAAAGTGGTCCTTTAATGTGCTTTTTCACATTTCACATCAATATCTTGATGACTGGTGAATATTATAAATTATTTGTTTATATTAATGTCTGTCTTCTCCTTTAGACTTGTTCATTCATTCATTCATTCATTCATTCATTCATTCAATCGTATTTATTGAGCACTTACTGTGCAAAGCACTGCTGTAAGTGCTTGGGAGAGTACAATACAACAGACACATTCCCTGCCCACAACGAGCTCACAGTCTAGAGGTGGAGATAAACATTAATATACATAAATAAATACCATTTATTTTTTGTTGTGGACAGGGGACATGTCTACCAGCTCTGTCGTATTGTTATTAATAGTAATAATAACGACGATGGTATTTGTTAAGTGCTCACTATGTGCCGAGCACTGTTCTAAGTGCTGGGGTAGATACAGGGTAATGAGGTTGACCCACATGGGGCTCACAGTCTTAATCTCCATTTTACAAATGAGGAAACTGAGGCACAGAGAAGTTAAGTGGCTTGCCTGTGGTCACACAGCTGACAGGTGGCGGAGCCGGGATTAGAACCCACATCCCCCGACTCCCTGCTCTTTCCACTGAGCCACATTCTCTCCCAAGCGCTTAGTTCAGTGCTCTGCACACAGTAAGCACTCAGTAAACACCATCGATTGATTGACGGAGTACCCCATTGAGATCTCGCCTCCTCCAGGAGGCCTTCCCAGTCTAAGCCCCCCTTTCCCTCTGCTCCCCGTCCCCTCCCCATCGCCCCGTCTCTCTCCATCTGCTCTATCCCCTCCCCGCCCCACAGCCCATATTTATAATTATAATTCTATTTATTTTTATTAATGATGCGTTTCTATCTATAATTCTATTTCTTTATAACGATGCCACTGATGCCTGTTGACTTGGTTTGATGTCTGTCTCCCCCCTTCTAGACTGGGAGTCCCTTGTGGGCAGGGATCGCCCCTATCCCTTGGTGAATTGTGCTTCCCAAGCGCTCAGTACTAATGTTGGTATTTGTTAAGCGCTTACTATGTGCGGAGCACTGTTCTAAGCGCTGGGGGAGATACAGGGTCATCGGGTCGACCCACGTGAGGCTCACAGTTAATCCCCATTTTACAGATGAGGGAACTGAGGCCCAGAGAAGTGAAGTGGCTTGCCCACAGTCACACAGCTGACAAGCGGCAGAGCCGGGAGGCGAACCCAGTACGGTGCCCTGCACCCAGTCAGCGCTCCAAAAATACGATTTGAACGAATGCCCTCACAATGCCTACAAAGGAACTGCTAGAGAAGCAGCGAGGCTCAGTAGCAAGAGCCCGGGCTGGGGAGTCCGAGGTCATGGGTTCGACTCCAAGGTCTGCCACTTGTCAGCTGTGTCTGTGGGCGAGTCACTTCACTTCTCTGGGCCTCAGTTCCTTCATCTGTAAAATGGGAACGGGACAACCTGCTGACCCTGTATCTCCCCCAGCGCTTAGAGCAGTGCTCTGCACATAGTAAGCGCTTAATAGTAACGTTGGTATGTGTTAAGCGCTTACTATGTGCAGAGCACTGTTCCGAGCGCTGGGGTAGACACGGGGGAATCAGGTTGTCCCACGTGGGGCTCACAGTCTTCATCCCCAGTTTACAGGTGAGGTCACTGAGGCCCAGAGAAGTGAAGTGACTTGCGCACAGTCACCCAGCTGCCAAGTGGCAGAGCTGGGATGTTGGTATTTGTTAAGCGCTTACTACGTGCCAAGCACTGTTCTAAGCGCTGGGGTAGACATAGGGGAATCAGGTTGTCCCACGTGGGGCTCACAATCTTCATCCCCATTTTACAGATGAGGGAACTGAGGCCCAGAGAAGTGAAGTGACTCGCCCGCAGTCACACAGCCGACGAGTGGCAGAGCTGGGATGCGAACTGGTGACCTCTGACTCCCAAGCCCGGGCTCTTTCCACTGAGCCACGCCGCTTAACAGATACCGACAGTAATATTATTATTATTTTTATTCCCGAATCAATTTGGGGAGAGGAAGGCCCCACTCAGTTGCTCCTTTGGAACACTAGATGTCACCTCCGCTCCACAGAAAGCCACGTGGAAAGCGAACCGGGCGACCTGCAGGCCCCGGTGCCTTCTCCACTTCACACTTCCCTCCAGAGGCTGCCTCATCGGGAAAAATCCGCTTCCACCGTGAGTTTGCCAAGAATGATTTCGCTTTAGGAAATGCCTAGAAACCCACTGCCGGTTGCCAGTTTGGAATATCTGCCCAGCGCGGATCGAGCTGTTGGGGAAAAGTGAATTTATTTAGAAGGTAGGAAAGGTCAAACTTAACGGGAACCTAATTAGGGCACTGTTTTCATGCGGTCGCTTTCTTTTTGGCCACCCTCGACCTGGAGAGAGATTCTGAAAATGCCGAAGTAGAAACTCTATTGATGGGAGCCCTAAAATCAGCTAATTAAAAGGGAGACCAGATGCCCTTCTAAGCCGTCAGAGTCCAGTACGGTTCTCGAGGTCGAATACCGTGGCTGAAAATAGGAAACTGATCTGCCTGTAAGACGATTTCACGAGAACCTCCAATCTTCTACGTCCCCAATGCATATTGTTCCAAGGAAACCCATGTTTCCTATGAAGTGCGAATTTAATAACGTGGAAGAAAAATCCCCTTTTCGCTGAAAAGCCATGAAAATTCAAGCTCAGAGTTTTCTAGGTGGAGAGAGCATGCTGCAAAAGGAGTCCACAGAGTAATCCCCTTTCGGCAGTTCGAAACGGTAACTATTTACTTGACGTGGCATGGGAAAGGAATTTCTCACCGGAATGACCTTTATTAACACCCCGAAAGGCAAATTCGCCCTCTTTTTTTAAACGAAGTAATGAGGGTGGCCGAAAATGTGGCTTGTTTTCGCAGGCTACTCTAATTCCATACAGGCTTCTACCGTCGGAATCAAACCGTTCGGAATGAGACCGCTTTCTGAATACACCTGTTTCCACTCATTCTGACAGTTCGGTATAAAATGTGAAAAGGCCAGCGGGGCACCGTCATAAGACAGTGCCCTACATTCCAGAGGAGCGGCGCTAAAAAGAGATGATTCTGAGACACCTATTTCATCGTACGTGTGGAATAATATGATATTTTAGGTGCCTGAGTTTTGAGACAGCTGCTTTTAAGTGTGATCCCCCTACAAGACTTTGGTACTGGTTTTTTTTTTTTATGACTCTCCCCTCAAACGATGAGCTATCCGATGCCTGGCAAATAGCTTATCTTTATTTGTTTACTACTAGTTAGAATGGGATCTGGAAAGGGGATTCTGATATTTTAGCATGATCGCCGGTTCAAGTTACAAAAGCCGTTTCCTCAAGAGAGAAAGCCAAAAAAAAAGGGGGGGGGGGTCCTGGAGGGATGAAGCGATGGGGTGAGTTTGGTGGGAAAGAGGAGCGATGAAGAACAACAACAGCCGTGAGCTCTCACACTTCCATTTAGAAGAATCGCTGGCAGCGGGTGGTTTAGCAATATGTTCTCCTGGCGTTGTTACGGAGCGAGAACGTTAGTGGAAAATTGGAGCAAAAAGCCCGTGGAGGGGATAAAAGAGGAAAAATCTAGTGAATAAAAGGATTTACTTCAATAACTCCAGAAATCCTGCCGCCAGCGCAGTGGTCATTTCAGATACTGGAAGGCAGAAAATGAATCGGCCATAGCACTAATGATTACAATATGAGCCCGTGATTCATGTGAAAAGCAGCGTAATTACTGTGACTATCATATTGGATTTCCAATTGAGAAAAGAGAATTTTAGTGCTTTCTAGGTTAAGGATAAACATAATTGATTTATGATTGATACAGAGGCGGGGGCCGGGGGGGGTGGTGGGTCTAACTTATCTGGTGAAAATATTGTATTCCACCCAGAAATGAGGCTAAAGCCATTTTTCTCATTTCTAGATGAAACATAATATTCACATACCAGAGCAGCAAGTGGGAATATTAGCTGGAGCTACTGATAGATGGGTGCTCAGCCCCATGAATGCAAAAGTCCGGCCCATCTGTTGCATGGCAGCAGGAAGATGAATGAGCAATCCAAAGTCTAGAGAACAGCGTGAAGGGAAGCTGTTGTTGTTATGATCGCTACATTTAATGCGTGAATTTAGCGGGGAGAAAGAACAGCTTTCCGGCTCAGTCTTTTTTAGGGTTTAATGCTTTAGTGCTGCTATTCTCGTAGCGTCTGATCTCAGTCAGTCCACAGTATATTGTAAGTTCCCTGGGTTGGGATCATTACTGCCCTTAAGAATGTCACACCGAAGATGGGATGTCAAGTCAACAGGTACTGAGGAGTTTTCTTGAGAAATCATATTTCTTTGTTCCTTTGTCCTTTATGTTTTGTGACTCATTTTCCAATGTTACATTAATCATGCAGTTGTTCAGAAGAAAACATTTGCAGCTTTTGCAGTCAGAAGAGTTGCTCGTCAGTTTGAGGATCTCAATTTTGGAATAGGTTATTAGGTGCATTATGCGTGCAGCAGGGTCAAGTCTATTCCAGGAGTTTAAGGTAGAGAAGTTAGCTCGTTCTTTTTCCAGATGATGGGAAATTAGCTGTCCCTCGATTAAAGGGCAGGGACTGTCTCTGTTACCGATTTGTACATTCCAAGCGCTTAGTACAATGCTCTGTACAAGGTAAGCACTCAATAAATACTACTGAATGAATGAATGACTAAGTAAGGGTTGGGCTTGAAGAAAAATTTGGCTACCCAAATGCAAAGCCACTTGACAAATAGTAACCTTTTTGAGGTGGTCTTCTGTAAAGCACAAGAAGCAGCATGGCTTAGTGGATAGAGCACGGGCCTGGGAGTCAGACCTGAGTTCAAATCCCGTCTCCACCACGTCTGCTGTGTGACCTTGGGTGAGTCACTTAACTTCTCTGGGCCTCAGTTGTGACATCTGTAAAATGGGGATTAAGACTATGAGCCCCATGTGGGACAAGGACTGTGTCCAACCAGATTAATGTATATCTACCCCAGTGCTAAAACAGCGCTTGGCATATAGTACCAAGTACAAGTACCATTATTATTATTTTAAAAATGAATCTCTTTTTCTAATGGTTTCATTTTGGAAATTTCTCATTAGGACAAAGCAGGCAGCAATTCAACAAATAATCAGAGAAGAAAGCAGTGTGGTCTAGCGGAAAGAGTAAGGGCCTGGGAGTCAGGAGGCCTGAATTCTAATCCTGACTCCACCCCTTGCTGGCTGAGTGTAGATAATTTGATTTCTCTGTGCCTTTGTTTCCTCATGTAAAAGGGGGATGAAATATCTGTTCTCCCTCTCCTTTAGACTATCAGCTCCACGTGGGAGAGGGGCTTTGTCTGATCTGATTATCTTTCATCTTCCCCATTGCTCAGTATGGTAAGCTCTAGACTTATTAACCTCTAGACTGTAAGCTCGCTGTGGGCAGGGAATGTGTCTGTTGTATTGTTATACAATTGTTATATTGTACTCTCCCAAGCACTTAGTACAGTGCTCTGCACACAGTTAATGCTCAATAAATACAATGGAATGAATACAGTCCTTGGTCCACAGTATAAGTGCTTAATAAATATCACAATTATTATCATGGTTATTATAAGCGAAACTGAAATGAAAGCAGAATTTTGAAATTGTTTTAATGTACTCCCCTTTCTTCCTTGAATGAAGACTAGCAGCATGGGAGACATATTTTTTTAGAAAGCCTTTTCCCTTTAAATACCTGTTCAGGACCCAAATTTGCATGGATCAAGCCCACCCCTCGCCGACGCTCCAGTGTGAGAAGAGTATATCATGAAGGGCGAGGGAACTAATGAGGAACATCATACCTATGGGATCACCCTAAGAATTCATGTCACTTAGCCTGCCTGATGAACAAACTGGCTTGGAAACTGTCTGTGACTGGTTGGGGTCTGCTGAATTAGAGACATAATGAGCTGGGGATTGAAGGGAACTCACGCCAGGAGGCAGATTAGGAGGGCAGGATAAGAGGATTTTTTTAAAAATCATATTTATTAAACACTTACTATGTGCCAGCCACTGTACTAAGCACTGGGGTTGATGCTGGTTAATCAGGTTGAGCAAAGTCCATGTCCCACATGGGGCTCACAGTCTTTATCTCCATTTTACAGATGAGGTAACTGAGACACGGAGAAGTGAAATGACTTGCTCAAGTCATATAGCAGAAAAGTAGTAGAGCTGTTATTAGAATCCGGTCCCCTGACTTCCAGGCTGCTTTTCTGATCAGTGCAGTTTGACTAGCACCTCTGAATGCAGTTTTTAATTGGGTAGATTCTTGGACCAGTCTGTCAATCAGTCAGTAATATTTATTGAGCCCTTACTATGTTCAGGGAGCACTGTACTAATAAGCACTTGGAAGAGGGCAGTATTACAGAGTTGGTAGAAACATTTCCTCCCCCGGAGGAGTTTACAGACTAGAGGAGAAGCTTATGTCCATCAGGCTATAAATAGTATTTGCTGAGTGCTTACCGTGTGGAGAGCACTATTCTAAGCATTTGAGAGAGTACAGTACAACAGAATTACCAGATACATTCCCTGCCCATAATGAGCTGACAAACTAGAGGAAGCCTTCAGGGAGCTTCAATTCTGCAGTTAATTATCCCAGTCTGCTCTGCTGCAACACATGATTTTGAGCTGATTAAGAAAATAAACATAACAAACTATTTGGAAAGCCTCCTTCATTTGGTAATGAGGTTGCTTTGACAATGTTACACATTCTTTTATATTAAAAAAGATCGCCACATTCAAGGGTGAAAGGAATCCCTTCGTCACTTCTGTTACGGGCCCTGGTCTTGTGCTGAAAAATACAGCATTTAGTCTGTAAGCTCACTCTACTCTGTAAATCCCTTGTGGATAGAGATTTTTCCACCCACTCTATTGTATTGTACTCTCCTGAGCGCTTAGTACAGTGCTCTGCACCCAGTAATAGTAATCGCTCAGTAAATACCACTGATTGATTATGCTGGGCTTGCAGCATCATATGTTGACATCATATTAGTGATTTGGCAGAAGTTGACTAAATTTCTCCAAACTGAGAGCACATTTCCAGTGGGTTCCCCATCCCTGCCATCTCTGAAACTTACTGCAGTTCCTCTTCTATGTCCCTCCAAGTGTAAGCATCTGTGCAGTGGAATTTGGCTGAAGGAGCACTTAATCACACTGGACAAAAAGACATTCAGAGGTGTTTCCATATTATATAGGTTTAGTCTAGCTGGATAATAGCAATGAATCAGTGGTGTTTATTGAGGGCTTATTGTGTACAGAGCACTGTATCTAAGTACTTGGAAGAGAACAGAACAACCTTTTTCAAGTTTGGAACATTGTAAAGTACAGGCAAAGCTATTTCTTTTTACATGCAAGACCCATGTAAGGTTAATGTGATGACAGTATAATCAATCGATCAGTGGTATTTATTGAGTGCTTAATATGTGCAGGGCACTGTAATGAGCACATAGGACAGTACAATGTAACCAAATCAGCAGTCACATTCCCTGCCCAGATGAGTTTAGTATAGTATCGCTGCCGTTCCTCTTCTATGTCCCTCCAGGTATAAGCATCCGTGCAGAGAAATTCAGCTGAAGGAGCATTTAAACACACTGGTCAAAAAGGCATTCAGAGATGTTGTGGCATTAGTCCCAGTTTTCACATTCAGAGTTTACACCTTGCTTTTTAAAAGTGTTGGCATCCTTGATATCCTTTGCCGTGTCCTTAGAGTTCTGCCATATGTTGTCTGTGCAGATAGCTGAGCAAAGTACTCCCTTGTAGATTTTGGTGCTCTATCATCAGCTCCGAGAGCTTAAACGTTCTTCGGCTGCAGTGGGATATAAGCCATGACCTCAAGTGTTAACCATGTATCTAAAGAGACCGATCACATCTTGTCCGTCTTGTCCGGGGAAGGTGGGCGGAAGCGGCCCGTTCACCCGCTCCCCAGAGCGGCTCTTAGTGGGGGGGAAGAGAGGGGGAGTGACAGCGGGGCCTGGCCTGAGGTTGCCAGGCGGTGAATCCCAGGGAGGGATGAATCGAGCACATAGAGCAATTTAAAGTAACCTTGTTAAAAAGAAAAAACAAGGGGGGGGTTCCTATGGAATTTTTCAATCTTAAATAGGGAAATTAAGAAGCTCTTTCATCTCACTGCATAATAGATTCTTCCACTGAGAAGTACAAAGAGAATGAGACATCAGGGCTGAAAACCCATTCAAAGGGATCGATTCTATTGCTAACGGTTTGTGCTATGCTACTTGCATTCTCTATTCCACCACTCATATTGGCGCATGGGGCCTGGAGTTCAGGGGGCACGGAACACACTGAGGAAGGAATATGAAGGTTTTTGTGTTCTTCTGTGCAGGTCCTGTTTTCAGCCGAAAGGACCACAGCACGGTGCTGACGCTATCCTGTTGCACCGTGGACAGGGAACGTGTCTGCTAATTCTGTTGTGCTCTCCCAAGCACTTAGTACAGAACTCTGCACATAGTAAGCTCTCAATAAATACCATCGATTGATTGATGTCCCAGAAGGCAGAAGGATTGATGTCCTTGATAGCTACTTTGGTCTTTGCAGCCAGTATTAGCCATTTTTCAAGATTCTTGTTGGGCCTCTCCACCTCCCAGAATGTTTGTGGTAGTTGGTTCTTTGGTCAGAATCCTTCATCCTTGACTAGAATCCAGGTCTCTTGATTCCGAGAGCAGTGCTCTCCCATTCCATGAGCACTTGTTTGCAAAGTCCAACTTTTTTGCTCATCATTTTCCAGTTACCAATATATCAGTAAATGCAATAACTGGGAGGGAGGAGTATTAGGGTAAGATCAGTTATGACAGTGGGGTTTGGAAAAGTCTCTGTTGCCAGAGAAGTAATTTTGGACATTGTGCAGTGTTTCATTAATCCATTTCTATGTATTAATCTTCTTCTAAATTTATAGTTTAGTGACTCTCTTTCCTACCAGGATCACCTGGATATGGATTTATACTCTTGCTCTTCATTACTTTGGGGCAAATACCTGTAAACCTAGAATAGGGCTGTTAGCAGTCTTTATTTTTCTAGTTTTCTTATGACAAGCATATCACTCATTGCTATGGTAAGGCTGCCTATGAAGTTACACATCCGTATGCTGGCCAAACTTGCATAAAGCTGCAAATTACTAAGGTATTCATTGTACAATTGCTAGCAACCTGCCAGGCTAAATTGAAAGGTAGGAAATCATGTTTGTTATTTTCTTGCAGTCAATCAATCAATTGTATCTACTGAACGCTTACCGTGGGCAGAGTACTGTACTAAGTGCTTGGAAGAGTACAGTACAAAAGAGTTGGTAGACATGTCCCTTGCCCACAAGGAGATTACAGTCTAGATGGGGAGACAGACATTATAATAAATTATGTGTAAGTCCTTTGGAACTGAGGGTGGGGTGAATAAAAGATACATATCCAAGTGCAGGGGTGATGCGGAAGGGAAAAGGAGTAGAGGAAATGAGGGTTTAATCGGGGAAGGCCCCTTGGAGGAAATGTGATTTTAATAAGATGAATGTTTGCTCCTCTCAAGTAGTAGATCCAAATCCTTCTCTCTCCTTCCTGACTCCTGCTATATAAGCCAAAGAAAAATTATTTAGAGCACCAGTCAGGAATTTCATGGAAAAGGAGCAACTCCCAAAGGGTTTTTCCCCTCCAAGCCCATAGTAATATGTGCTAATAAAGCATAAGATTAAGGATCTGCGAAGTGGGGAGGGTGTCCAGGATGAGAAAGATCACATATTTGAGGCCGGTTGCAATCTCAGTTATAAATTACTCAGAATGGCAAAGTTTATGAGCTAAAATGTAGAAATCGTGTTTAGAGGGAGATTAACTCCCCTCCACCTTGACTGTGAGCCCAGTGTGGCACAGGGACTCGTCTGAAATGATTATTTTGCAGCTATTCCTGCAATTAGTAGAGTGCTTGGCACATAGTAAGTGCTTAACAAGTAAAGCAGCTAGTATTATTATGACGTAAGGCGGGGACTGTGTTCAAACTGATTATCTCGTGTCTCTGGCAGGGCTTAGTAGAGGGTTTGGCACAAAGCGTAAATTCAAATACCGTGTCCCATGGATCTGGTCTTACAAAGGAGTCTTATTGTTGAGGGCTGTTCATATTTTCAGTTTTTTCTTTTCCTCAACACCATCGTTCACATTATCTCACAGTACCAGCACGATGATAAAATGATCTTCTCAGCTGGGAATAAAAATCATGCCAGCCAATATTAGAACTTTTTTTGTGGTATTTAAGTCATGCCAGATCATGCCAGTCATACCAGTCTACATGCCAAGTACTGTAATAGTAATGATGGTATTTGTTAAGCGCTTACTATGTGCCAAGCACTATTCTAAGCACTGGGGTACTGTTCTAAGTGCTGGGCACTGTAGGAGGCACTAGGGTAGATACAAGGTTGGAGACTATGTCCCACACCTTAATTCCCATTTTACAGATGAAGTAATTGAGGCCCAGAGATGTGAAACGACTTGCCCAAGGTCACACAGCAGACTAGTGGCAGATCTGGGATTAGAACTCAGTTCCTTCTGACTCCCAGGCCCACGCTCCATCCACTAGGCCAGGCTGCTTCTCTGAAAGAGATGATTGGAGACTAATATCAATCCAATCAATGGTATTTATTCACTCAATCGTATTTATTGAGCGCTTCCTGTGTGCAGAGCACTGTAGTAAGCACTTGGAAAGTACAGTTCGGCAACAGATAGAGACAATCCCTGCCCAACAACGGGCTCACAGTCTAAAATTTACTGAACATTTACTGTGTGCAGAGCACTCTTCTGAGCACTTGGGAGAGTACATTAAAACAGAGTTGGTAGACGGAGTCCCTGTCCACACCGAGTTTACAGTCTAGAAGAATTAGATAAGATCGGGAAGTAATGGTTAAGAAGGTCTGGCATCTCAGCAGAAGATGTTCCTTCCTATTGGACAATTATGGGACCACATCCGGAATGCTGTCTGCAGCTTTTTGGAACCCATGGTCCAGAAGAATTGGGAGGGATCCAGAAAAGAGCAATAACAGCAATTAAAAAAACCCCTGAAGAATTGATTTGTGAGAAGAGATTAGGACAGCTAAATGTGTTTAAGTCAAGACGACGAAATAGGAGTTGTTAATGGTCTACAGATGTTTGCAAACTGTAAACAAGTGAGGGAGAATATTTACTTTAATACTTGGGACATTACCGGAAAGAAGAAGATGGTTTTAGAGGACCTGCAAGGAGGCATTTCTCAACATTATGAGAATGTTTGTTCCTAAAAGGAAATTATAAAAACTTGCAAAACAGCAGAAATAACATTGTCATCAGAGTTACAGTAAAGATTTTGTTGACCTTAATAATATTCTTGGGAGGGAAGGACAAGGCATGAATGACTCTGTTGTGGAGAATCCGAAAAGTGAATAATCGATTTACAGATCATGCGAGGTGAATATGAAGGTCTGACTTTCATTGTGCATGTCAGATGTCAGGGAATTTATATTAATCCTTTTTTAAAAATTCAGTTTCATTGTCTTTGCTTTGCTCAGTTTTATCCACTGCTGACACTAAACCATTCAAAAAGTCTTCACCTTAGAAAATGCCCTTTTCTAATTTTTAACAAAAGTGGCTAGAGATATTTTTCCACTTTATGTCAAATCTTTTAGAATTAGTAACTTGGATTCTCTTTATTCTAGTCCAGTCTCCTTAAAAACCTGAGGTTGATTATTAAGATTCGTATTCAAGAATAATGTAGTGGTTCCAACAATTTTTGGTGGGATATTTGACTCTGGCTGAATAAGAATTTTTGAACTTGACAGTATACTACCACCATCTCGCTTGTGAATATTTTTTGTCCTTTGTGGCTTTTCTTAAATACTGATTCATTCTTAACTTGAAGTTAGTATCAATCTGAACAGTGTTCGAAACGATGTACAAAAAAAGACTAGAACTAGGTTTGTGTTTCTGTAGAAATACTACATTTGGATTTTTACACTACTTTAAACCTGATGAAAAATACAATTTCTATCAAAATACAAATCACTTTAATTCACACCATAGAGTTCGGAGGAGCCATTCAGTGCAGATTCAGCACCATAAAACTGAAACACATGTTCTATGGATATTTAAGCCAACATTTCTACCACTGCATGTGGCATACTTCTTACATTCTCATTTTTTCCCCCCTTTTTGGGGAACATAAAAGAATGCAGCTTGGTTTGACCTAGAAGATCTGCTGCAATTTTCATGGTCCATGACTCCTTTTTTTTGCATTTCTGTCAGTCTTTTTCCATTGGAGGAGGTTTTATTTGTTCTTTACAGCACATGATGTTGGGAAGAAAATGTCAGGATTAATTAAATCATAAATATGAAGACAAAGGTCTCCGTATTATGTCTTACATACTCTGGTTTCTTCCCAAGTAAGTGTAAAAGCAAAACAGAAGCCTTCATCTTTCACTTTTTGACTGAGCACCAGGGGTCCAGGGTGATTTGTGAAGCTGTATTATTTCGCTAGTGTCCCTTCCACATTGACTTCATTTATCTTGGCAGTTCCCTGTTTGTTCCATACTCTGTTTGTTTGACGAGATTAGAGAAGGTCATCTGCTCTGTTTCTGGCCCAGGTTTACAGAATTAATTTCAACTGAAAAAGCCATCAGTGCTCTGCTTCTGGCCACTGTGTCTTGCATCAAGGGTGAGGCAGAGTGCTTAGGTAAATCCATTCGAAGTGGTGAGCAAGGCAAGATTCAGAAGATAAGGGAGGCAGTCACCTCTTTCAGTTGATCAATCGGTAGTCTTTAATGAACACTTACTTTGTGCAGAGCACTGTACTAAACGTTTGGGGGCGTGTGGTATAGTTTGTAGATATGGTCCCTGCTCTTAAGAAGCTTACAGTCTAATGGGTAATGGGTGAAAACCAACACTAAAATAGATTACAGATAAGGGAGACAACTAAGTCATCTATGGACATAAATGGGTCTATGTGTATGTGTGTGTAGTGCCCAAGTGCCTCTGGGGTGAAACTGAGGCAGTGTGGAGGGAAAATAGGATGTAGAGATAAGATCATGTCAGCATGGCTTGGTGGAAAGGGCACAGGCCTGGGAGTCGGAGGACTTGGGTTCTAATCCGGGCCCTGTCATCTTGGCACATAAATCATTCTTTCCACAAGGATTTAACAACAGGAAAAATGCAATATAATTGTGAATGCTTATTAGCAAAGGGTAAGGAAAATTTTCAGGTTAATTTACGGCCAAGTCTCTGTTCAGGCTAAAACAGTCCTGTAAATTTATGCTAGGTAAGTGGAAAACTATGCAGATGTTTGTGCCTCCTGAAAGAAAGTTGGCTGGTGAAAGTTTTTGATAGTTTGAACCTTCTGCCCAGTTGTACTATGTAACTCACTCAGAAATGTGTAGAGAGTGAATCCAAAATGCAGGCCAACCCATCGTCCCATATATATGAATGGTATTTACTGGGTGCTTATTGTGTGATGAACACTCTGCTAAGCACTTGACCTGAATTCTGTGTAGTGACTTTATTACCAAAGCACCTTAAATAACTGATTTTAATTTACTCCTCACAACTTCCCAGCTAGGTAAGGTTCAGGTGTTATTAACTCCAATTTACAGATGGGGAAACTGAGGCAAGGGATGATTAAGTGACTTACCCTACGCCACACAGTAGACCGGTGGCAGAGCTGGGACTAGAACCTGGGACCTCCGACTTGCAGGGCTGCAGCTCTTCCACTACCCTACACTGCCTCCCCGAACTACCCCCGTACTAATTCTGGCTTGGCCTCGTGTCTGCTGTGTAACCTTGGGCAAGTCACTTCACTTCTCTGGGCCTCAGTTACCTCCTCTGTAAGATGGGGTTTGGGACTGTGAGCCCCATGTGGGACAAGGACTGTGTCCAACCTGATTTGCTTGGATCCACCCCAGTGCTTTGTACAGTGCCAAATACATAGTAAGTGCTTAACAAATACCATAATTACCATTATTAATTATTATTCTTATTGCTAACTCAATACCTAAAATCCGGAGATGCCTCTTGCACTAATTGCTGACGTAGTCCAGGATTCATCACCCCACCCACACATTAAATCCAAATGCGGCAGGGAAGGCAATTTCCTCCCTACCCCTTCCTCCCTTCACCCAGCTCCTTCCACATTCTGCCCTATTTGGACCGGTTTTCCAGCCACGCCAACCCCGAACCCAGCCACCATTTTCTATTCTTCCCCCGTGCTCCAGTCTTTTTAAGCTTGTGTTTGAGCAGCCATACTGCCACCATAAACCACATAGGCTCTTACTGTTGTCACTTGAAGAGGCAGGAGCTCACAGTGCTGCTGCTTTGAGTTGCAGGAGCCATGAGGTCTCCAATCGCCCAATTAATCACCGCTGTCTTGGACACTATAGGCTGGAAATCAGAATGATATACGGCGATCATAAACCTAGGTGGAACTTCTGAAAATCAACTTTTAGGGCTGTTTTGACCAAATTGGAATCTGTGATCGCCCTACTTTGCATCTCGGGGCCCAAATTTGCCTGATATGATGGTTCCAAGGTTTGAAATTTTTACTCCAGTTCAGTTTGGGCTTGATTTGTGATCTCAGGCATGTTCTTTCATTCTCTGTATACTGTGAGGGGAAGCATACGAATACTGTTTCGTAGTTTATAGTTTCTTCATTTATAGAAATGTGACCTACCTCATCAGATATTTTGTGCTGTAGTTACTTGGAATTGTAAATCTAAGACTAGACACTTAATAACGATACCTAATAGTAAATTAGATGCCCAAGTCCAGATCAGAGATCATATACTACAGTGTATTTGGATTTAAATGTATCTTACTTGGAACTTTACATGAGAGTCTTTGATAAGCTAGCCTCCATAACTTCCGACGACAATGAGCCAAGTGCAGTTCGAACATGACAAGAGTTTGCTTGGCCACTAAGTAAGACCCAGAAAAGACCAAGATGATGAATCTCTTAAATGTGAAAATAAGTTTCATTAGAAAATTAGAGGAGAAGAAGGAAGAGTCAGTTGGAACCTCAGTAATTTAATAGCTATTCTGAGGCTTTACGTGATTGATAGAAGCTACTGTTGAGCTGGAATTCTTGTGTGGCCCATCCCTAAGGACCCTATTCTCAGTCATTGACGGTGGCTTTGAGGGCTAGCCACAATGAAGAGAGAGAAACAACTTGATTATTAAAACCTGCAATTCAAGGGAATTTTTTTCTCTTAGGGGAACACAATCCCCCTCTCCCTCTATTTATAGTTTCTGAGGTTAGAAATTCCTGACAGCCCCTTAGACACAGCATGACCACAAAAGGAGTTACAGAGTTCTGAGGAAAAGAAAACAGGGGTTTAGAAGTCATCTTTTCTCATCTTTTTCATTCGTTTTTCCTGAGAAAGAGGTAGGTAGAAATTCCCTGTAGGTATTGTAGGTTTTTGGCATCGTCTTGACATAAAAAACAGTAAGCATGCTCTAAATGAGAGCAAGAGAATCCAACTGAACAACCAGCACTTCAATAAGGGCCACAAACACTGATGAAATTTGGGTTTTGGTCTTATTGAATGGGAAGTCCCTTATGGACAGGGAATGTGTCTTTTTATTGTTATAATGTACTTTCCCAAGTGCTTAGTACATGCTCTAAACACAGGAAGCGCTCAGTAAATACGATTGACTGGCTGAAGTTCATAGCCCTGAATCTCCCTTTTGGCCACCTGATTCAGCATTGGAGTGATTCTGGTTATCATACTGCCGAGACAGTTGGTGGCAGAACATTATTTGGGATTTGATTTCCTTCTTTAATCTTCATGTCTCAGTATTTAGGAAAATGAGTACCTCCTCCTCCTCCTCTCGTTGCATTTCGCTGATCCTGTTTCCCAGTAAGGGGAATCTTCCTGTCAATACCAGCTGCTGAATCTTCTTCCACCTCCACGTGGACGACGCGATTTTAAAGGCTCAGAGCCTGAGTTGTACAGGGTGGTAAGAGACTTCCTGAATCTCCCAGGGACCATTCTCAGAGTCTCTGTTTCCCGATTTTCCTATAAACCCTATGTTTGCAAATGCACACTGAAGACATGGTCTAGAGATATTGGAAGTATCAGAGCATTAGGTCCTCCTGCTGAAAGTTTCTCCTTTTCCTAATCCAGCGATTGGATGGCTTGATGCCCAGGCTAAAGGCATATTCCTTCTGGAGGGCCTCTTGGCCTCTCCGTCGACTTGCTGGATGACAAATGCAGTGCACAATCGTATGGGCAGACGAACTGAGGCAAGATCCCTTGAAGCCTTCGTTTGGGGAACAAGATTGATGTTTCTGCTCTTTGACCCTAATCCTCTAGAAAATATCTCTGGCTCTGGCTCTCGCTTACTACTCCCTGCTCTGTTTTGTTCCTCGAACCAGCGATGTGTCCTTCACCCGTCAGGGAAAGGGTGATCCACCGTGGCATACAACGACCTGGAGTGTTTTCCCACCCAAAGGATGGGGAAAATTTTGACCTAAGAAAATGATTCTTTCTCCATGGTCATAGAAATTGGGAGTGATTTAGTACTGTGTCTCTAGGGAAGGGTATGATGCAGTTTTTTTTAGAATCACTCCAGTGAAAGGGGAAGTCACCCCAGCAGAATTGGGGTACCTCTAAACTGTAAGCTTCTTGAAGGCTGTGACAGTTTCTACTGACTCTATTGTATTGTACTCTCCCAAGAGCTTAGTACAGAGCTCTCTGCACAGTATGTGTTCATTAAATACCACTGATTGACCGATGAACAGATCCACTAATTTGTTATGTATCGTGTGTTTTCATTATGCTTTTGGGATAGAACACAGAGAATTAGGGGATGTTTTTCTGGCCATCTGGAAAAACGAGATAAAACATGCTTTAATGTCAGAAGAAATGATTGGCCCAATGTCTGTAGCGATGGTCAAGCCGAACTGTGAACTGCAACATGAGTTCTTGCTTTTTTTAAATGGTATCTGTTAAGTGCTAATTATGTGCCATGCAGTGCTCTAAGCACTGGGGGAGATACAAAGTAATAAGGTTGGACACAGTCCATGTCCCTCATGGGCCTCACTGTCTTAATTCCCATTTTACGGATGAGGTAATGAGCCCCAGAGAAGAGAAGTGACTTGCCCAAGGTCATCCAGCAGACAAGTGGCAGAGCGGAATTAGAATAATAATAATAATAATGTTGGTATTTGTTAAGCGCTTACTATGTGCCGAGCACTGTTCTAAGCGCTGGGGTAGACACAGGGGAATCAAGTTGTCCCACGTGGGGTTCACAGTCTTAATCCCATTTTACAGATGAGGTAACTGAGGCACCGAGAAGTTAAGTGACTTGGCCAAAGTCACACAGCTGACAAGTGGCCGAGCCAGGATTCGAACCCATGACCTCTGACTCCAAAGCCCATGCTCTTTCCACTGAGCCTTCTGACTCTCAGGCCTGTGCTCTACCCACGAGGCCACTCTGATTAATGTGGGATTCGTCCTAGTAGAATTGAGTGACTCCAGAAAGATCTTCAGTTCTGTGTGTCAGTGGAGGGGTGGAGCGGACCTGAATAGGATTTCAAACAAGGTAAGGGTTACTAAAACTTTGAGCCCCATGTGGGACAGGACTTATATCCAACCTGATTATCTAGTTTACTCAGCGATTAGTATTATGTGTGGTACATAGTAAGCACTTAACAAGTACTACTATTATTATTATTATTAGTGTGTGGTGGCTGTAGGTTTGTTGCCAACTCTGTTGAAGTAATTGGAGTTGCTCATTAGGAAAGCAATCAGGGTCTTCTGGATTAGAACTTCCCTGAAGGAAAGGAAGAGGGCTGGCTTTATTTACCAGAGGCTCAGCCTGTGGATGATCATTTCGCCGTGGTTTCCAGAGAAGACCACCTTGGGAGAGAGGCATGTAAATCCCAATTTCACTCCTAGTTAAGCAAATAAGGGAGAGTAGCAGGGGCACAACTTCCACTGAGTGAAATGCTTGCAGTAATTACTATGTCTCCCAAAATGAAATGGACAGACACATGCACACGCCCCCCCCGCCCCACCCTCCCTCACCTCCCTCCTCCCAATCAGTTGGGGATTGCTCTATGGAGCAAAAGAACATTCATTTGAAAAACCGGTTCTCTTGTTGTTGTCACAGTGAGGAATTTCCTATGGGAGATTTGGCAGGTAAGACAAAAGTCCCAGTTCAGCAATAAAGTGACTATGCGGGTGTTCTAATTTCTCTGCAGCACTTGTCACCAGATGAAGTGCTTTTGGGATGAATGGACTCTTCCTACGCTCTGATATGTATCATTCATTCATTCATTCCGTCGTATTCATCGAGTGCTTACTGTGTGCAGGGCACTGTATTAAGCGCTTGGAAAGTACAATACAGCAATAAAGAGAGACGATCCCTGCCCACAACCCCCATCAGTGTGTGTGATATGGTGTTTGCATGTACATATAGAAAAATCACAGAATTACTCAGAATCTTCAAGATGGGTTAATTTTTTTAAGTGGTGCTTCATCGCCCCACCCTCAACCCCACAGCGTTGATTTTAAGTTATTTACTTTAATGTCTCTCTCCCCCTCTAGACTGTAAGCTCATTGTGGGCAGGAGACTCGCCTACTGATTCTGTTGTATTGTACTCTTCCAAGCTATTGATGATGATGATGGTGATTTGTTAAGTGCTTATTCTATGCCAAGCATTATACTAATTCTGGGGTAGATACAGGATAATCAGGTTGGACACAGTCCCTGTCCCACATAGGGTTCATAGTCTTGATCCCCGTTTTACAGATGAATTGAGGAAAGGGAAATAATGAAAATATGCAGGGCCTTCAATCAATCGATCAATTGTATTTATTGAGCACTTACTGTGTGCAGAGTACACAGCACTGTACTGGGCATCTGGAAGAGTTGTTCAGCTCACAATTGCTGCCCTCGAGGAGCTTATAGTCCAGTGGTAGGAACGAACAGTCTCATGAAATTCAAGAATGGACCTCCACGTTTCCCCTCTCGGTCATATCTCTGTGCTCAGCAAAGTGAAGTGGAGTAACCAGTCCCAGAAAGGATTCCTCTCCACAGGCCACGATTGCATGTCGTGCTACTTGCAGTCCTCGGGACTAGCTCAGTTCTCAGAAACTGCTCAGGGTTGTGCCCACTGAGGGCAGGGAATGTGTCTGTCATATTGTTGTGTTGTACTCTCCCAAAGGCTTAGTATGGTGCTGTGCCCACAGTAAGCGCTCAGTAAGAATAATTGATTGATTGATTGAAGTGCCCCCTTCTGCTCTGGACAACTATGCAAGAAAACATTCCTCTTCTTTCTAGGCTGTGCTCAAATAGGACTGCCATTTGAGGGCAGGGCCCCTTCTGAGGAACACTTATAAAGGAACTACTGATAAGATGGCGGGGCAGCTGACCAAGAGCACAGGGGGAAAATTTTAAAGATTTATGGATGCTCTTTACACACGCCCTCCTCTTTTCACCAATAAGAGATGCCATGCCAAACCCATTTCCCTCTCCAGAAGGATAGACTGGATCAGATTCAGCCAAATACAGTGGGTTATCGTTGATCAAATGGATTTGCTGAAAGTTGGGATAAATTGGCAAAAATAAATTTTGTTTTTTAATGGTATTTGTCAAGCACTTGTTGTGTGCAGGGCACTCTATTAAGCACTGGCATAGATTCAAGATAATCAAGCAGGACACAATCCACATCCTACCTGCGGTTCACGGTCTTCATCCCCATTTTTCAGATGAGGTATCTGAGGCACAGAGAAGTGAAGTGACTTGCAAAAGGTCACACAGCAGGCAGCTGTAGGAGCCGGGATTAGAACACACATCCTCTGACTCCCAGGACTGTGCTCTTTCCACTAGGCCATGCTGCATCTCAAAACTATAATAGGCAATCCTTATGGCTTTGGTAATAGGTTTCAATTTACTAATTAGATTTAGGGATAAGTTCTAGGTTGCTCTATATTGGGGTCAAGATTGAGAGCTTAAGAATCATTTTCTTTTTTCAAGAAAAAATCAGGCACTGTGGGGAGCAGTACCGTGTCTGTACACTTAATTCTCCACTGCCCCATTGGGAATAGATCATGTCGACCTGGTGACCGTGTTGGAACCTTAAGGAAAGCTACATGTGAAGCAGTGTGAAAAGGGCACAGGCCTGGAAGAAAAAGGAGGTGGATTCTACCAGGGAAGCAGCATGGCCTGGTGGAAAGAGCCCGGGCTTGGGAGCCAGAGGTCGTGGGTTCTAATCCCGGCTCCGCCATTGATCAGCTGTGTGACTTTGGGCAAGTCACTTCACTTCTCTGTGCCTCAGTTACCTCATCTGTAAAATAGGGATGAAGACTGTGAGCCCCATGTGGGACAACCTGATTAGCCTGTATCTACCCCACTGCTTAGAACAATGCTCGGCACATGGTAAGCGCTTAACAAATGCCCACATCATCATCATCATCTGTCTTGTAACCTTTGGCAAGTCACTTCACTTCTCTGTGCTTCAGTTATGTCATCTGTAAATGGGGATTGAGATTGTGTCATGGGCTATGTCCAAGCTGATTATCTTGTCTCTGCCCTGGTGCTTAGAACAGTGGCTGGCACAGAGTAGGCATTTAACCAATACCATAAAAAATTTTAGAGAATCTGTCTTGCTGGTCAGAAGGGTTTTGGTCATCGAGGCAGCCAGTTCCGATTCATACATTTACTTGAAATTAGCTGAGCTTGTTCCTCAGCTTACCAGGGGACAGACTTGCAGCTGGCCTGGCCCTGGTTGTTTGACATCTTGCTTTGGGAGCACACTGAAAGTCTTTTTACCATGAAGCGACATTTTGCAGAGAGAAGCACCAGGGACTTTACTAATTTTGCATTCAGCACTTTGCACAAACAATAAATCAGCTGGTGCCTAACCTTTTCCAGCAAAGAGATCCAGAGCTCTTTATAGATTATCTGAAAATAAAATTGGTGAAAATTATAACTATTCCAGAATGTCATTGACTTGACCCACAACCGAAGCTCTCAGTGATGGAACCCATCCTATTCTGTTTTTGATACCTCATACTCTGAATGGTTTCCAAGGAGTGGCTTTTGGGGAGATATTCTCTCTGTAAATTAAAATAAATCCTTTTCTGACCACAAATGGGCACTCAAATGATCTTTCATTGTCTAAACTTGTTTTCCTGTGATCGGGAGAAGCTGTCTAGCACCCCGTTTGTTTCCCAAGCCAGAAATGCCAGCAACAGGTAGGGATATGACAAGCTTCATGCTGAAAGCAACGTGCTCTCCAGTTAACTCGGCTTGTATTTGAACTCCTTTGCCTTCACTGGAAGTGCATTTTTCCCTGAAAATTTCTTTCTCTTCATTGATTTCAAATATTAAGCCTATCTTTTAAAGTGAATAATTACTTCCCATTTTAATGCTAAGTCAATAGGGGTATCACAGTCAGGAAAACAAATTCAGACCCAGAGAGGATGAATCAATAGTCAGTGGAAGTAATGCTGCATTCATGGAGAGGTGAGGTAGGATTCAGAGGGAATGACAGTGGAACTAAAAAGCCAGTCGATGAAGGGCACTGGAATAAGGAATTTTGGAGAAAACTCAGGATATCAGTTGGTAGATTTTTATCTACTCTGAGAGTTGGGTGAGGTTCCTAGTTTAAAGCAAAGGTAAAAAAAGGGTGCAGAGTAGGGTGATAGGGGCATTAGCTTGGTTTTATATTGCTGTGGCAACCTGGAGGGGTGGAATGGGCACGATGTCATCACTCTGGTGGAAGCCCCATTTCCGAGAGGTCCTCAGTGTCCTGGCCCAAGATGGAGCTAGAGAGGGGAAATCACAGGGGTCCCTTTCATTCATTCATTTATTCATTCAACTGTATTTATTGGGTGCTTATTGTGTACAAAGCACTGTACTAAGCACTTGGGAGAGTACAATATAGCAATAAACAGGCACATTACCTGGCCACAACGAGCTTACAGTCTAGAAGGGGAGACAGACGTGAATATAAATAAATGAATCAATTACAGATATGTACATAAGTACCGTGGGGCTGGGTGGTGGGATGAATAAAGGGAACAAGTCAGGGCGATGCAGAAGGCAGTGGGAGAAGAGGAAAGGAGGGCTTAAATCAGAGAAGGCCTCTTGGAGGAGATGTGCCTTCAGTAAGGCTTTGGAGCCGGGGAGAGTAATTATCTGTCGGGTATGAGTGTCATATTTTGAGTTTATAGTAGAGTCAGTGAGGCAGCAGTGGCTTGGAAGAAAAACCCTGGGGTTGAGAGACAGGAGATACAAATGCTATTCTCAGCTCTGCCACGGTCCTTCCCGGGTGTCCTCGGACAAATCATTGAACTCCTACGTACCTCATCTAGAAAATGGAAATAGGACGCCTGCTCTTCCTACATATTAAGACTGAATCCCGTGTGTATCTACTCTAGTACTTAGCACAGTATATGTCATGTAGTGAGCCCTTAGTGAATATTATGTAATTGAAATGTCTGAAGATCCAGTGTGGGTAGCTGTGACAGAGTTGTGGTCAGAGACTAGCATGTCACACTGTCCTGGTCACGTGGACAGCCAATCTGGGCATAACTGGTGGGATAGTTGATGAACAAAGGAGAGATTGGTAAGAAAAAATCTCAATGAACAAT
Organism: Ornithorhynchus anatinus; assembly: GCF_004115215.2. Classification (NCBI taxonomy): domain Eukaryota; kingdom Metazoa; phylum Chordata; class Mammalia; order Monotremata; family Ornithorhynchidae; genus Ornithorhynchus; species Ornithorhynchus anatinus. The sequence goes on from NC_041739.1 coordinate 34,941,142, forward strand.
TGTTTCTGACTTCAAATAATAATAATTGTGGCACTTGTTAAGTTTTAACTATGTGCCAGGTACTGTACTAAGCACTGGGGTAGATCGTCTGAGTATATGTACATATTTATAATTCTATTTCTTTTATTAATGCTGAGTATATATCTATAATTCTATTTATTTATATTGATGCTACTTATGCCTGTTTACTTGTTTTGATGTCTGTCTCTCCCCTTCTAGACTGTGCGCCCTGTGGGCAGGAAATGTCTCTATTTGTTGCTGAATTGTACTTTCCATGCGCCTAGTACAGGGTCTGCACACAGAAAGCGCTCAATAAATACGACTGAATGAATGAATGAATTCAAGAAAATCAGGTCTCACATGGGCTCACAGTCTAAGCAGTAGGGAGGACAGGTACTGAATCCCCATTTTTCAGATGAGAGAAATGAGGCACATAGAAGTGAAATGACTTGCCCTAGGTCACACAGCAGAAAAGTGGCTGAGCTGGGATTTAGAACCCAGGTCCTCTGACTCCCAGGTCCATGCTCTTTCCAGTTGGCTATGCTGCTGCAAGATTTTGTCCTTCCTCTTTCTTGCTTTATTAATCAGCAGCAAATTGCATTTCACTTCTCCTCCACCCTACTCCACTTCCTTCATAAACTTAGAAAGCTCTCTTGACTTCCCATTCCCTTCAGGCCTGTAACTATAGGCTTCATTTACCCAGACAGCGGGGTTGGGGTGCTCTGTCAATGTCACTTCTTAATCGGTCAGAAGGATTTGTGTTGAATGACGTGAGGCACAGCTGCGATAGTGTTCTCATCATTTGTCATCCAGAGAGAAAGGACCTGGGACCAAGTGTAAGATCTAGTACTCCTGAAAGACAGCAGTGAAAGCTGGGTTTTAAATTAAGATGTTTGGAAAGGCACTCATTACTTTTATTATAATAATAATAATAATATTAATAATAATGGCATTTGTTAAGTGCTTACCATGTGCCTAGCACTAGTTCTAAGCACTGGGGTAAATACAGGCTAATCAAGTTGTCCCACATGGGGCTCACAGTCTTAATCACCATTTTACAGATGAGGTAACTGAGGCCCAGAGAAGTCCAGTGACTCGCCCAAAGTCACACAGCTGACAAATGGCAGAGCCAGGATTAGAACCTATGACCTCTGACTCCCAAGCCCGTGCTCTTTCCACTAAGACTTGCTTGTGCTTCCTCCTGTTGCCCTGAATGGTAAAAGCAGTGTTGGGGTGGACTTGAACTCCAGAGTAATCTACTGTTATCAGAATTGTCAGTTTAGAACAGAAGTAGATTAAATATTGACTGTCCACATTATTTCCAATGAAAATCAATCAATCAATGGTATTTATAGAATGCTTACCGTGTGCAGAACTCTGTGCTAAGCAATTGGTCAAAAACCAAGCTGATGGGGCAACAGGGGATGTGAGTTCAACATGGACAGGAAATGTGTCTGTTGTCTCCGAAGTGCTTAGTACAGTGCTTTGCACATAGTAAGGGCTCCATAAATACGATTGATTGAATGAATGAATGGTAGGCATCCAGTTTTCTGAGGCCTTTACTACAAATCCCAGAATGCTATGAGACTTAAACCAAGAATATATTGAGCATCTGCTAACCTTGATGAATTTAAAATCAATAAAAGTAGCTGGAATGCATCAAGAGTTAGCTGTTCACATTTCCTGAGACAGTAAATGTTCTGGGCCACATGTAGATTTTTGGCTTTGTTTTCTGCTTGAGACAGTCTATGAAAATCTAGAACTGTCCTAGGAGATACGGACATATGTGGGCCAGCAAAGAACACAACAGGTAATGTGTGGCAGATTCTTAACGTTGCAATATCATTGTGGTTTCCAAGACACTGAGTTGTTGATCTCCATAACAGACATAATCCTCTGGCAACATCTCTAGAGCACCTTTAAACCTGGAAGAGGTTTTATATCTTATGGTTTGCATGTTCTGTTCACAGTCATGGGGACAGAGGATTCAAATATTGAATGTCATTTCCTTGTTTCGTAGCAGGTGGCAAGTCATAGTCTGGGACCTCAGGAACGTCCACAGAAACTGTTCTGAGAAGGAATTGATCAGAGTTTGGAAAGCAGTTTCTTAAGCTCTAGGCTGTGAGCTCATTGTGGGCAGAGAATGTGTTCTGTTTATTGTTGTACTGTACCCTCTCAAGCGCTTAGTACAGTGCTTTGCACACAGAAAGCACTCAGTAAATACAATTGAATGAATGAACATGGGGAAGCAGTAGGCCTAGTTGAAAGAACATGGTCCCAGGAGTCAAAGGACCTGGGTTCTAATTCCGGCTCTGCTGCTTGTCTGCTGTGTGACCTCGGGCAAGTCACTAAACTTTCTATGTCTCATTTACAATGTTGGTATTTGTTAAGCGCTTACTATGTGCAGAGCACTGTTCTAAGCGCTGGGGTAGATACAGGGTCATCAGGTTGTCCCACATGAGGCTCACAATCTCAATGCCCATTTTACAGATAAGGTAACTGAGGCACAGAGAAGTTAAGTGACTTGCCCACAGTCACACAGCTGAGAAGTGGCAGAGGTGGGATTACCTCATCTGTTAAGTGGGAATTAAGACTGTGAGTCCTATGTGGAACATGGACTATGTCTAACCTAATTATCTTGTATCTACCCCAGCATTTAATGCAGTGCCTGGCCCGTAATAAGCACTTAACAAATACCATTAAAAAAAACCAAACATGGGAATTGTCTTTGCTCTGCAAAACTTTTAATTCCAATTGAAATGATCTGCTTGCTTTATTGAGAGGCGTTTTCCAGATAAAACAATTCTAATAAACAGTTGGGTAGCACAGTCATCAGGATTACGGGGGCTGCGGAGCACAAAGGTTTTGTTGGAAAATTCTTGTCCCTTTAGAGACGTGAACTAAATGTTCAGTTTGTCTTATCTCTGAAATGGGACAACTACTGACATTCCTCACCAAAGGGCTTTGAGAACGAAGAAAATGACATAAGCCCCTTCTTTCTAATATGAGATGAGAGACTTCTTTCCTCAGAGCAATGTGAAAATAATCGTCTGGGTCGAAGCCCTCCATCTTCAGGATGTCATTGCTACTTAGGTATGGCTTCAAGCCAAGTTCCTTTGTCGGCTAAAAATAAATAAATAAAGGAACATTTCTGTCGTTCCTGCAGACCAAACAGCCTCTTAAATTATTCAGTTTATACTGAACGGTAAGTAATATTGTTATATTTGACGATAATAGCTTCCAGTAGTTCTGGTACAACTGGAGAAAAACGTGGTGTTGGAGGGATTTGATCTGTTATATTACCCCCTCAGGAGAAAGCAGTAATGTTTTCAACGGGTGTTCAGAGATTCTTGTCAAAAGGAAAACTAATTAACTATCCTGGCCTAAACTTTTAGAAGCACACACACAAAAGTCATTTTGCCCAGATGATACATATTATGAGAATAAGGGTGTGTGGGTGTATTTCCCCATTTGTGTGGAAAAATTGCTGTATTTTAAAAAGGTTGAGTGATCATGCAATGGGCTGTGACCGTAGTGGTACATGACAGCTCGCTTTCTCATATAGACTCCACACTGCCTACCCTTCTTTTATGTAAGGATTTTAAGGAATTTTAAGGGGCCTTGCTCACTTATGTTCCTCCACTGGTTCATTAGGCTTCCTCTGTACCAACATCAATCAATCAATGGTATTTACTGAGTGCTTTCTGTGTGCAGAGCACTGTACTAAGCACTTGAGTACCCACGTTTCCTGCTCACAGCGATCTTTCAGTCTAGCAGAGAGATAGACATTATATGTAAATAAATGTTATGGGATATGTATATAAGTGCTGCGGGGCTGAGGGCTTAATGATCTGACCTCATTTTGGCATGCCAAGTGGATTTTGTTTTTAGGGCAAGTTACGGTGCCCTCCACCATGGACTTCCCATGGAAGATCTCCAATCAGTCAATCAATCAATTGCATTTCTGTGTGCTTACTGTATGCAGAACACTGTACTAAGTCTTGCGAGAGTACAGTTTCACAGAGTAGGTAGACAAGTTCCCTGCCCAGCTAAAATCCCTCTTCATTTAATACCCATTTTCAAGGATCTGCATTTTATCTTTCTAAATGATGAACACTTTCCCTGCTTCTTTTGGCAGGAAATCCCTCTTCTCTCTAAATTTCATTTGCCAATTGGTGTATGAGGATAACGGGTAACGCTGATTGGGCATTTTGGGGCTCTCATTTTAAAATGATACAGTGCTCGTGTGGAACTCCTCAAACTAGAGACTGAACCCTGATTTTTGATCTAGCAATTGCAAAGAGTCAGTTCCTCTTATGTCATTCAGATTTTGATACTCTAAGCCAAATGGCGGCAATTGTGCTTTCTGGAAGCTGAATAGAGCCCCTGTGGGAGTGAAGGATCAATCGAACAGTCAATCAATGGTCTTTATTGAGAGCTTTCTATGTGCACTAACCTCTTGGGAGAGTACAATGCAACAGAATTAGCAGACGTTCCCTGACCATAATGGGTGGGTTTCCAGTCTAGAGGGGGAGACAGACATTTATATAAATTAGAAATTCATAATATATATTTTAAAGATATGTACATAAGTGCTGTGGGGTTGAGGTTGGGATGAATATCAAATGCCCAAACGTCACAGATCCAAGATGATAAAGAAGAGAGAGTGAGCTGGGGAAAAGAGGGCTTCAACAGGGGATGGCCTCTTTGAGGAGATGTGACCTTAATAATCCTTTGAAGGTGAGGAGAAAGATCATCTGGTGTGTAATGGAAGGGAATGGAATTCCAGATCAGGAGGAGGATGTAGGAAAGGGGTCGGCATCCAGTAGACGAGACTGGGGCACAATAAGTAGAAGAGCAAGCTCTGGAGAATGGAGTGTGTTGGCTGGGCTGTAGCAGTGAGGACACGCCAAGCTTGGTAGCTCTGTGCCTTTGATACTGCAGCATCAGTAGTGGCGAAGGAGAGGACAGTCTTGTCTAGTGCTTATGTAATAACTTATAGTCACCCTCACAATTATGAATATTCATTTATTCAATTGTTCAATTATTTGTTTTGATTACTCTTTAAATACTTTATCGTCTGCCTCCTCTGTCAGATCATAAGTTTCTTGTGCGCAGGGAATGTGTCGCGTGCTCTTTTTGTACTTCCCAAGTGAATAGTACAGTGTATTTCACTCAGTGAGCATTCAATAGATAGTATTACTTCTCCTGAACTCTGGGTGGCCCAAGTTCCTGCAATGTCTTTGTGAAACCAGATTAGCTGTCTTGCGTGCCACCCTTAGACAAGGTGGAACGAGTTGCTGACCCTTGTAATAGAAAGCTAATCCCTTCATAAAAGCATGAAAAATGCTTTAAATGAAAGAAAAAAAATCTTTACACTTTGTCAGCTACCCTTTCGGATTAAGGTAGGCACTTTTAGAAGTTGTTTAACTCTCAGGCCACCAGGGTAGTATTCAGTTAATTACTTCTTCAGTACTAAATGGAGGTATAATGGCCGGAAGGAATTACCGTGGCTTCTAAGTGCAAGTTTCCTTCCTGAGGGAAGCTTATCCTTTGGGGGCAGTTATTGATTTGCCTTCAGATAATATGCCATGTTTATTACTGTATTTTATCTTTGCCTCTCGCATTGAAGTAATGAATACATTTTGAGCTACCATCTATCTTCTTACATATTTCAGGGATTAAGTATTTCTCTGGATTTAATATTAGATTTTATATCTATAAATTATTTATATTAAAGTCAGTCTCCCTCTCCCTATTGTAAACTCATTATGGGCAGAGAACGTTGTCTACCAACTCTGTTGTATTGAACTCGCCCAAGCACTTATTACACAGTGCTCTGCACACTGTAAGCACTCAATGAATATCAATGATTGATTTAAATCATCATCTATACAGAGGAACAGTACAAGGCATAGTCCAGTCACAATCTAAAACTTCCAGGACTGATGGAAAATTACAAGACCATAAAATTCTGGTATGGCTTGTTATGATAGCTGTACTACCAGCTAAAGAAAAGCTAATATATTGATTTAGTATTTTAGAAACACCTTTATGAAAACAGAATTTATTTGAAAAGTCTCTATACTGAAAAGACTGAGGAAGAACTTATTTTTACCATTTCAGGTGAACTCTTGCTTATGTGTATTTGACATCCAGAATCCCCCTTAAGTTTCTCATTGTAGATCCAGTTGGTCTATGTACCCAATCTAAACCTCTGGAAAATGTGTTCCCATTGAAGATGCAGAAACGGATTTATTTCTAGGCTGGGCGTTTGTTCCTTCCCTGTTTTCTTCCCAAGATCTTGCAAATTTTTTCAAAGTCAGAATGAACACCACTGAGAATCTCCTTTCCTTTTCACTCCCCACTCCTTCTGTCTTACCACGCTTTTTCCTCTTGGTCTTTGACTCTGCTCAATCCCCCTGCTTTCTTTCCACATATCACCACCATCAATCTGCTCAATGCGATTCCTCACTTCCTACTTCTTTCAGCTTCTCCCTTTCGACTTCAACTTTGGGTAGTGATGGTGTTTCACCTTTTCAGTCTGGGCATTCCCTAAATCCTCCTTCCCCACATGTTTCGTACCTTTGATCAATAATATGATGCATCGATTTTGCAGCCCAGTTATGATCTAATTACCTTCTCTCACACTGTTCTCAAACTTGACTCTTTATTTTCTCATTTTGTATTTCCTGCAGTGATGGTCTCCATGTATGTTTCTTGGGCTTCTTCTGAGGGAGTCTGTTAGTACTCCTACTAGCCTGGCAACCTACGGAGCTTCTTATGGGTCTTTTGGCTAACTCTTTCTGCCCTTTCTCTTGCCTTTCTCTCTTAGAGTGTGTAATTTCATGATGGAATTTTTTTGGTTGTTATCCAGAAAGGCTGCCTTTCCTATCGGATGCGGTTGTTCATCGCCACTCGGGTATCAGCTCTCCCTTGTGGCCTGAAATAGAGAACATTTTTTGGTGCTCATTTTAAAGATATTTTCGGCTTTTTGAATAACGTGACCAGATGTCCCGTTTTAAGTGGGAGAGTCATGAATTTTGGGGTTCTGCCCTGCCACTGAAAATAGGTGACCTTTTTGGCTGGGTGGTAGGTGACTCCAACAGGCACCAACCAGAAGGCAACAGCAGGGAAGCCACTACCTCAACTCCTTTTTCTCTTCCACTAGTTTCTCGTGTGACCATCGGAACGTCCCTAAACTGAAGACCTCGAGGGCATGTCTGGTAGAGGTAGCTGCTCTGGCAAGAACCCCGTAGGCTCACTCTGGGTTCCCCCAACCACCACTTGTGCTACTTGCAAAGTGCCATCTGGTGTCTCATCCCCCTAATCTGGGTCTACTTTATCCTGGACTGCTGTAGGACGGTTCTTTTTTTTATGGTATTTAAGTGCCTACTATGTGCCAGGCACTGTTCTAAGCACTGGGGCTAATCAGATTGGACAAAGTCATCCGTGTCCCAAATACGGCTCACAATCTTAATCTCCATTTTACAGATGACCCAGTCTGGGGACAGAAATAACAGATAGTGGTAGTTGACTACAAGTCTCCCCAATCTCTTAAAGGGGGAGGGGGGGATCCCTTTCCCCCTCACTCTGTTCCCTTTTGAAAAAATGAGTGGCATTTTTAAGTGCTTGCTATCTGCCAAGCACTGTACTAAATGTTGAGGTAGATACAAGCGCTTAGAACGCTTAGAACTCCAGCGCTTAGAACAGTGCTCGGCACATAGTAAGCGCTTAACAAATACCAACATTAAGGTAGCTTGTATCTAGCCCAGCACTTAGAACAGTGCCTGGCACGTAGCAAGTGCTTAACAAGTACCATAATGGTTACTCATTATTAATTATGAAGGTAATCAGGTTGGACAAAGTCCCTGTCTCACATGGGACTCACGTTCTTAATCCCCATTTTATGGATAAGGTAACTGAGCCACAGAGAAGTGAAGTGACTTGCCCTAGTTCACACAGACAAGTTGCACAACTGGGATTTAAACCGAGGTCTTCTAACTTCCAGGTCCGTGCTCCTTCCACTAGGTAACACCGCCTCCTTTTTTTTGAATTTCCCTCCGATTTTTCACTCTCCCTTTTTCTTTACTTATTTCTCTCTCTTTTACTTTTTCTTTCCCATTACTGGTTCCCCTGCCCCAACCACTCCTTCTCGCCCTAGTCCTAGCTTAATAATAATAATAATGGTAATCATAATCATAATCATATTTATTGCTGTGTGCAAAGCACTGTACTAAGTGCTTGAGAGAGTACAAGCTTAATATAAGGTGACCAGATTTTTGGTCACCTTCAGCCGTCTCACTTTCTGGCCCTCCATCTCAACTTTCTTCAGATTTTTTACCCCTTCTTTTCTCATTCCCCAAAACAGAAGGAAGTGGTCCCAGGATGTGCTTCCAGATTGCTTTTCACATACCATTTTGGTACCCTGCCACTTTCAATTCAGCTGAGCCCTTGGAGGGTACTCATGTTGGAACCCAAACGCTCATGTGCACATTGAATTAAAACAACATGGTTCCCCCAAATTCTTAGGGCATATTGAGGTGTCTCCCAAGTTTCCTTGTCCGTAATTCTTGTGTTTAAACCCCTGGATTAATTCTCAGTACCCCAGTTGAGACTGACTTTAGCGCTTATATATTTCATTCCTATTTTCAATACATACACTTTATTTTTTTCATATAGTTTGTAGCTTTGTATATTTATTTGTATATTCACCTATCATTCAGCTGTTTTCACGCTGATGGATTTGTACTACCTTCTGCCATATCTTTGTTCTTCTTCCCATTTCCTCTATTTGTAAGAAATTTTTGCCTGCCTATCCAATAGGTGGTAAAATCTTGGGGGAAAGTGATCATATGGCTCGCTTCTGTTGCTTCTCCCAAGTGCTTTGTCTGGGGCTTTGTATTCCGTAGGCATTTAATAAACAGCAACAATAGTGGCAGTAATGATGTTGGCCCAGTTGGAGATATTAATGACTAAATGACTAAGCAAATGTCAAACAGTGGTTGTGGGCAAGAAGAGCATCAATAAAGGTACATGCAGAGAAAGGAAAGCAGTCTCCTCAAATGTTACATGGGGAATAATTGGCTAGGGACCATCTCCACTGAAAACAGTCAGCTCGAGCCACAAGAAACGGATAGAGGGATCACTGACCGTAAACTGATATGAATCAGTTCCCCCAATTAAGCCCTTTTTTCCATGACATACTCCCTCTTCTGCATCACCTATGCAATTGGATCTATGACCTTTGGCCATTTGATATTTACCTCACTCCCAACCCCACAGCACTCATGTATATATATATTTTGAACTATGTAAGTTATTTATATTAATGTCTTTTCCCCATTCTAGGCTTGTTAGGGGAAGGGAAGGTATTAATTCTGTTGTACTGTACTCTCCCAAGCGCTTAGTATAGTGTTCTGCACATAGTAAGTACCCAATAAATACCACTAATTGATAGTTAAGCACTCAATAAATACCATTGACTGATGAGTCTTTAATGTTGCTGAATCTAGCTAGACAGCATTTATTTTTCTCCAAATATAGTAACCATATCTAACTTCCAAATATCTCTTTCATGCTGCAACATTTTCTCTTATTCGGTGCAACTCTACATTTTCTCCTCTTATAGACTTACACTTTTTGGTGCTACTAAAAGCAATCAATAGTATTTATTGAGCACTTGTTCTGTGCTGAACACTGTAGTAGGTGTGTAATAAGATTGATAGACATGATCCCTGCCCCGAAGGACTTTAGAATTTAACAATTAAAAACTTGCTAATTTTCAGAATTATCTCTTCGGCTTACACCTACAGTGAGAAAAATGCTTCAGAGCAATTGAACTAAAAAATCCATGATGATAGTTTTTAAAATGATCATTTACTAGAATTCATCTTTTCTTTCCTGACAATTCAGGATTTCACACAATCTCAGATGTGGTTTCTCCTTTTAGATCCAAGTCTTCTCTATGTCTTCCCAGGTCCAGCTGTTCACCACCAAGAAAACTACCTCACCGTCAAACCCAAATCCTACCCAGTTCTTCCCATGCCATTAGGGTCTCCTGTTGGGCTGGGAGCCTAGTCGTGGAATAAGAAAATTATTTTTTTCTAGAGATTAAAAATAGACATCGATAATTGTTTTCACGGCTCCTTGAGAAGAGTGTGGTCTAATGGATAGAGTGTGGAACTGGGAGTCAGAAGGACCTGGGTTCTCATCCTGGCTCTGCCACTTGTCTGCTGTGTGACCTTGGGCAAGTCACTTCACTTCTTCTGTGCCTCAGTTACCTCATCTGTAAAATGGGGATTAAGACTGTGAGCCCTTAAGTGGGACAGGGACTGTGTCCAACCTGATTTGCTGTATCCACTCTAGCACTTAGTATAATGCCTGGTACATAGTAAGTGTTTAACAAATATCACGATTATTATTATTATTAATTATTATTCATGAATCCAGATTTATTTGTGTTAGAAAATATGAAGGTAATCCTTCATTGATAAATGTCATTTACCATTACACCCAAAGTGTTTACTACAAGATTGGTTTTGTGGGCTTGGATCTGGCCTTATCATGCCATCTGTTAATAAAACAGAATACCTAGAAAGAGCCTAGGGGCCGGAAAATTCCATGGATGGACTTTTTTCTAAGTCTTTCCTGTTCTTGTATATATCAAATCAGTCTGTTCTCTTGGAGTGGGACAGTTTGACTCAAAAGAAATCAACCCACATATGAATATAGTTGATATTTTGGCTGCCTTTCTTGATGCTGATGTGAAAAAAGTTATCCATTGGCTAGAAAATTTGAAATTCCATCTAGTTTTGCCCAACTATATAAACTAAATGTTAAAGAAGTTAGATTTTTTTACCTTTTTTTAAATACACAATTTTAAAACTGACACTTTTAAAAATGTATTATTTTGTTTCTAAACCTATAAAGTGCCATGTAGATTGAACAAGTGTGTTTTAAATATAATATCAAACACTCAAGAAACAGTAATAATAAAAAAAAGCTAAAGTAGCTTATTGCTACCCACCCATTCTCTCCCATCTATCTCCCACATTCTCTGGTTTCACCCAATTTACATTCTCCTACTAGGGAAGCCATCCAATCTCACCTCCTAGTCTCTTCAATCCATCAATCATGGTAATTTATTGAACGCTTACTATGTGCAGAGTACTGTACTAAACGCTTAGAAGAGAACAATACAACAGAATTAGCAGATACAATCCCTGCCCATGATGAGTTTTTAATCTCTCGAACCTCTTCCTTTCTTTCTCCGTTCCCTCTCTCTTCTTCTAGTTCTCTCTCTCAGTCTCTCTCCTTCCTTTTCTCTGTCTCACTCACTTCTATTTTTTCTTTTCCTATTTCTCACTTTCCCTCTCTCCTCTCTTTTTGTTTTTCTTCCTCCTGTTTTTCCATCTCTAGATGATTCTGAAACCCTTCGTCCACCTCTTTATGTGACTCAGAGACTGCATTACCCTGATACGACTGAATTTTTGTTCTACTGAGCATATCTAGATAGATTCAGCTATGCCATAAAGTGTATTTTCACTATGTGGTCAGGTTCAATCTTTGTTAGAGAATTAGTGAACATTCGTCTGGCGAAGCAAGGCCGTTTGGGTGCAGTGTGCCACGGAATGGAAAATTCGGCTTGTGTGCCATGTTGGAGAAAGCTAGTAACACAGTGGGAGCTTTTCTTATCACAGACTCTTGCCAGAACACAGTTCCTGCATTACAGGAGAAGAGGGCACCTGTGCCTTTCCCTTGGTCTGCTCATTTTACTTTGCTTTGCTGCTTCTGAGCATGCCCAGAAGAGGGAATAGACCCTCCGCTGGTTTACTATCAATTCCAAATGAATCATCAAATTTACCAAATTGCCAACAAAGACTTTAGATGAATATTCTTTTGGAAGTATGATCCCTTATGCTGCGCATGACTCTAATAAATAAACCACTCTGTCAAAAATCAGCAGCACAAAAATGACCTTTGCAACCAAGTGAGACAGGGCCACCACTCTTGGCTGGGGTTTAAGGATTCATCATTATCCCAGCAGCACTCATTTTTCATGGTTGCAATACATAAAAGGAAGATGACTGAAAGCATTAATATATGATCTTGAGAGAGCCAAGGTTGGAGCAGATTTTATGTAGAGCCAGCCGAGAAGAATCGGAGCTGTGGAAAGGGTACGTTATGCAGCCTGAAGTGTATTTGGTGAGTCTGGGATCATGCATTTGGAGGAAAATTGGATGGTTTGGATGAAAATCTAGTAGTACTCCCGGGTGAATGATAAACAGAACAAATCCAGCAAATTCTGGGGGCGGGAGTTCAAAGGTGAAAGAGGCTTAGCCCAGCTAAGCTAACTGAAATTACATCCAGTGCATATTTGCTAACATATGTCAAGAAGTGAATTAAATAAGAATGGCTCGTATCTTATATTTTAACCATGGGTCATTCATGAAGATCTCTAGTTTAACAAGAGGCCCTTTTCTCTTGCCAGGAAAAATACACTTTAATTCTTTGAAACGCAACACATCTGCTAAATGTAATTATGTATGATTATTAAAAACCTAAAGGCAAACAGGAAAGGGGAAAAGGATTTTGCCATATTGTAGTCATGCCTATTCTTTTATGGTCTTTGCTATTTCATCGCCCAGTCTTCTAACTTCAATCCCTAGAGGAGGTTGTGGAACTGACCCTGCAGGGTAAATTCTTATCTAAGACCTGGGAACAAGGCATCTCATACACTTCACCCGCCACCTTCCTCTGGGGCGAGAGAGGCAGCAGCATTACTGACTGTGGAACTGACGGAATCCTCAGAGATAACCGGATGCATCAGTCACTTCCCATGGTCTGTAAAAATAGTCTTTGGAAATGGGATTTGCCGGTGGGGGGATAAAATGACAATGTGTGGACAGAGAAGCCAAAGAGGAGACCCTTCATCACACGAATAAATAGGTTTTGATGTAACTTTAGGTATTTCTGTAATAAAGAAGAAAATCCGTAGCCGAGATGGGATCTGGGATCTATGGGTGAAATAGATGCTGTCTCTGATGCGGAACCCGAATGACGAGGGGGTACCGAAAGGCCCTATACTAATAATTATGGTACTCTTTAAGCACTTGCTATATACCGAGCACTGTTCTAAATATTGGGTTGGACATAGCTCCTGTCCCACATGGGGCTCACAGTCTTAATCCCCATTGTATGGATAAGGTAACTGAGGCCCAAAGAGGTGAAGTGACTTGCCCACGGTCATTCAGCAGACACGTGGCAGAGCCGGGATTAGAATCCGGGTCCTCTGACTCAATCCGGGTCCTCTGACTCCAAGGCCTGTGCTCGAGCCCGGCTCCATCCTCGGTGTGGAGGCTGAGACTCGCCAGCCTGGACCTGGGTGGCAGCCATGTTGGCATCGCCCGAGCGCCCCCGCTTCGGTGTTCAAGGGCGGATAAGTCGGCCGGAGGGGCTTATAGAACGGGAAGTCACGGCAGCTGTCATTGGCATGGCTACAGGCCGTGTTTCCCCTCTCCTCGAGAACCTCCAGTGGTTGCCCATCCACCCCGGCATCAAACGAAAACTCCTTACCATTGGCTTTGAAGTACTTCATCATCTCGCCCCCTCCTACCTCACCTCGCTACTCTCATGCTACCTCCCAGGCCACACACTTAGTTCCTCTAATGCCAACTTATTCACTGTACCGATTTCGTCTGTCTTGCCGCTGACCTCTCGCCCATGTCCTTCCTCTCGTCTGGAACACCCTCCCCCCTCATGTCTGACAGACAACGACTCTCCCCGCCTTCAAAGCCTTATTGAAGGCACGTCTTCTCCAAGGGGTCCATCCTTGACTGAGCCCTCCTTTCCTCTTCGCCCACTCCCTTCTGTGTAGACCTGACTTGCTCTCTTTATGCCCCCTCTCCCAGCACCACAACACTTACGTACCTACCTGTACATTTTATCTATTTATAATGTTTTTCTCCCCCTCTAGACCGTAAGCCCGTTGTGGGCAGGGGATGTGTTTGTTATATTGTACTCTCCCAAGCACTTAGTATAGTGCTCTGCACACAGTAAGCCCTCAAGAAATACGGTTGACTAACTAACGGACTGACTGACTCCATAGCTGCAATCGCCCCATACCCTACCAAGCTCTTCCTGCCCCAGGGCGCTGAACCGCAACTATTGTCTAGCAGCCTGGGTAGCTCCTACTTGGGGAGGCTACCACAAAGTGATCAATGAATCGATCAATCAATCAGTTATATTTATAGAGCGCTTACTGTGTGCAGAGCAGTGTATCAAGTGCTTGGGAGAGTACAATATAAAAGAGTTGGGAGAAACGGTTCCTCTCCACAATGGGCTTACAGGCTAGAGGACGAGCTTATTATTATTATTTTTATTATGGTATTTATTAAGTGCTTACTATGTGCGGAGCACTGTTCTGAGCGCTGGGGTAGGTACAAGGTAATCAGGTTGTCCCATGTGGGGCTCACAGTTTTAATCCCCATTTTACAGATGAGGTAACTGAGGCACAGAGAAGTTAAGCGACTTGCCCAAGGTCACGCAGCAGACAAGTGGCAGAGCCGGGATTAGAACCCACATCCTCTGACTCCCAAGCCCATGGTCTTTCCACTAAGCCACACTGCTTACAGTTGAAAGGGGAGATGGGAAGGGAGCTAAGCAAGGGGAGAACTTGAGAGGCAGGTTCTGAAGAGAGGAAGCACGTGGGCCTGGCTGTGTAAGGGCTCTTATAATAATTAGTAATCATGATGCTCGTTAAGCACTTACTATGTACCAAGCACTGTTCTAAATGCTGGAGTAGATACAAACGAATCAGGTCAGACACAGTCCCTGTCCCACATTGGGTTCACACTCTTAATCCCCATTTTTTACAGATGAGGTAACTGAGGCACGAAGAAGTGAAGTGACTTGCTTAGGGTCACCCAGCTGACATGTGGCAGAGCCAGGATTAACACACAGGTCCTTCTGACTCCCATGCCGATTCTCTGTTCACTAAACCATGCTGTTTTCAGTGGTGCACCGTCGATCTGGGCTCATCCCTGAGGAGCATTTTCAGGCAGCTGAGCAGACGGAGGAGGGAGAGGGAATTGGGAGCCATTGTGATCGAGTTCCGGTGCCCTTGCGTGGTTTGGGATTTGTGGGAGGGCGGGTGACCTAGCAGAAACAGCATGGTCCTGGGACTCAGAGGACCCGTGTTCTAACGTTGGCTCCCCCACGTACCTGCTGTGTGACTCGAGCAAGTCACTTCACTTCTCTGAGCCTCAGTTCCCTCATCTGTAAAATGGGGAAAAAAAAACCTGCTCCCCCTTCTACTTAGACTGTGAGCCCCATGTGGGACCTGATGATCTTCTATCTACCTCAGTGCTTAGTACGGTGTTTGGCACATAGTAAGCACTTAACAGGTACCATCATTAATATGATGATGGGATTGGTTGGCTGGTAGTTTTTGGCTGGGTCACCGAACATCTATAAATTCCCAGACAATCTCTAAAACGGGCCTTAAATGGGTGGTGCCCTTAAAGCTTGTAAAAATATTTGGATGAGGGTAGCCACCATGTTAGGGTAGTGGCAGGAGGAATTCTGAGGATGGATCCATCAGTGGTTTTTATTGAGAGCTAACTGTGTTCAGAGCACTGTACTGATTGGGAATGTACAGTGCAATGGAATTGGGAGACACGATCCCTTTATTAAAGGAGTTTAGAGTCTACAGGGGGAGACAAGCATTACAGATTGGGGAAATAGTCGAGTATACAGATATGGACATCAATATTGTGGGGCCAGAATGAGTATCAATGTGCTTAAAGGGGTACCCAGCCAAGTGAATAGGTGATGCGGAGAGGAGGGAGGAGAGAGAAAATGAGGGTTTAGCCAGAGAAGGCCTCTTGGAGATGGGATTTTAGGACAGTGTCACTGTCACCTCCTCCTCATTTAAAGTGGTGGGTCCCTGAGTCACATCAGGATTGCCTACCACTGACAATTATTTTACAATTTTTTTACAAACAGAATTTACCTTGAGCTTGGCTGGCAGTCCCCATTTAAGGACCCACCTCTCCCCCTCGCCCCCCCAATTCCTTTCCTCCCAACCATTAGTGGAAAGTTTGTTCTTTTCTGCTTTTGAAAGTAAAAAAAAAAAAAGGTATGAAAGGTAGTAACTTTTATTCAAACTGTCGATTACAAAATGTTTCTCAGCAGTTGGCAACCCCGAAGAAGGGGTTCCTGGTGAGGAGGCCTTGAAACTCTGACAGCTTCAGGCCTCATGCCAAGCTTGAGTTGACTCTGACCCTTCACACCAACATCAGTGCTGCTTCTCAGGAACACACCCTCCAAGTGACTACTGCTTATCTGACCAACTCAAGCTGGCAGTTGAGTAAAGACATTCCTTTGCTCTCTACTCTTCCCTCACTCCCAGTGATTGGCTTGGAACTTGGTGAAATTTTTATTTCAGCCAAAACTTTCAGGTATCTCATAATAGTATGCAATTAGAACATTCTTGCAAAAGGACGTGGGTGAAATTCACCCTCAATTTTGGTGAAAGCTGATTCTCAGCCTTGTTTTTGTTAGCTGATGGACAGAAATGGGTGATCAGTAGATCAGTGGTTTCAACTGAGATGATTATTGAATTCCTACTAACTGCAAAGCACTATACCGAGCACATAAAAATAATAATTGTAGTATTTGTTAAGTGCTTACTATGTGCCAGGTATTTTTCTAAGCACTGGGGTAGATACAAGGTAATACCACATGGGACTCACAGTCTTAATCCCCATTTTACAGATGAGGTAACTGAGGCCCAGAAAATTGAAGCGATTTGCCCAAAGTCACACAGCAGAAAAGTGATGGAGTCAGGATTAGAATGCAGGTACTTCTGACTTCCAGACTCGTGTTCTGAAGTGAGAAGTAGTTTGGTCTAATAGATAAAGTTCTAACTACTAGACCACACTGCTTCTCACTTCAGGGCACTACTACTTTAGGCTGATGGCAAAATTGTTCCTGCCCTTCAGGAATTTATAATCTAATGGGGAAGACAGGCAGACACAAATTATTCATAAGCCTCCCCCCAAAAAACCACCTAGAAGCATTATATTTTGAAAACTGTGTGATCGAAACATCAAGCTGTTTAGTAGTTCATGAAAATTTCTGCATCTTGAAGACGGTTTTGGCAATTTTTGGTAAATTAAAATTGGAATCTTACCATTTTATGATGATTTTTACATCACAAAATAGGACTTAGGCTAATTTTGCTAGTGAGGAGCTTTGCAAGAGTAAAAAAGATAGAGAATCACTATGATAGTTTTGAACACATTTACTCAATCCTCAGCTCCATAGAGCCCACCATGGACAGTCTCACAGGTGAAAACAACTGTATTGTACTCTCCCAAGTGCTTAGTACAGTACTTTACACCAAATGAGCAGTCAATAAATTCCATCGATAGATCGAACAAGTTCCCTCCACTCCTATTTGCTCTACGTGAAGAGTTGTTGTCAGCTAGAGGACTTATGGCACTTGGAGCCCTGTGGAGGACTTGTGGGAGATAAGTGGAGATGCACTGGAATTCTTTTGGCATTACATGGTTGGAAGAACTGCTTCCAGCTGATGGCAGCCACTACATCTTGTCCTCTTGTGTGTCTCTAACCGACTCCATGGGCCCCTGGGATATGACCCCATTCCCAAACTTTTTGCTTCTGAGGGTCCAGGAAGTTGGGCAGGGAGCTTACAGGGAGAACATTTGTTCATTTGTTTAATGCTTGCTATGTGGCAGCCACTGTACTCAGCACTGGGGCAGATACAAGTTAATCATATAGGACACAGACCCTGTCCCATATGGGGCTCACAGTCTTAATCCCCATTTTACAGATGAGGGAACTGAGGCACAGAGAAATGAGGCGATTTGCCCAAGGTGACACCACAGACTAGCGGCGTAGCCGGGATTAGAACCCAGGTCCTGAGTCTCAGGCCCATGCACTATCCACGTCTCTCAGGTCAGAGGATACCCATCCTCCCACCCCTCATGAGCTTCGGGCTGCTGTTCTTCATAAACTTACTACAGTTTGTTGTCCCTTTTCCCAGGGGTGAGAATAGTGATCTCCGCTAGCATAGAGGATATTGAGCTGTCTTAAAGCTGTCTATATTAATGTCTGCCTCCCCCTGTAGACTGTAAGCTCATTGTGGGCAGGGAACGTGTCTACCAACTCAGTTATATGGTAAACTCCCAAGTTCTAAGTACCAGGGTCCGCACACAGTAAGCACTCAATAAATACGATTGATCTGCTGATTGATTAGGAAAGTCTACCCAGACTTTAGAGGGGCGTGGGAGACAAATGCCCATATTCTGGTGCCCTTGTGAAGCCGTGTGCAGGTGCATGGCACCACTGGGGGTGGGGGAAGGGGTGGGCCTGTGTGCCTGAAGATGGGATAGCTGGAGGGTGCATCCATCGTGATTCCATCATGCTCGCTACTGTTCAGTTTCCCTGCGACATCTCCAGACACAGAGTCCCGCCACAGGAGAGGGAAAGAAGTGGGTGAAAGCACAGATCTTTATCCCCCTGGGCTATGATTCTCCATTCAAAGCTGAAAAGGGGGGAAAGGATTTTTCTGGGAATCCACACTCTGAATCCTCTCATCACCTTCATCATCATCAATATTTATTGAGCATTTACTGTGTGCAGAGCACTGTGTATTGGAAGAGTGCAATACAAAGAGTTGGTAGACACGTTTCCTGCCCACAGTGGACTTACAGTCTAGAAAGGGGAAACAGACATTAATATAAGTAAATAACTAAAATAATTGATAATGTATAATTTATAGACATATACATAAGTGCTGTGGGGATGAGGGAAGTGCAAATATCAAATACTCAAAGGTAGCCCACTGTTGGGTAGCGATTGTCTCTATTTGTTGCCGAATTGCACTTTCCAAGTGCTTAGTACAGTGCTCTGCACACAGCGGTCAAAATAAATATGATTGAAGGAATGACACTCTCCTCAAAGCTTGCTCAATTCAGCTTCACTTCTGTTTTGCCTAAAGTGCCTCCTGAAGGAGCCAGACAGCTCTCTGAAGCCACTCCAAAATCTGTGCTCCCGATCCTTAAACATCCCCTGGAGGAGGATTGTGACCGTAGATCCTTGCCCCCTTGTCCTTGGTCTAAATTTCCTCCCCTCCCACCCCTTGTCTAGGGTGTGATTGGTGTCTGCGGCCCCTGTCGCCCGGCCTGTTCCATGCTGCTCAATACATGAAGCTTCTGAAGCTCTTTGGGGATGAAAGGTGCTATGAAATTGTAAAGTGTTGTTATCACAGAGCTCTGTCTGCCAATGCATCTCAAGCCCGACTGCAACACCTCTGCTATTTCAGTGTTGTGGTGACGGAACTGTCGCCCCTGAGGCAACAACACACCGAGAAAGGATTTTCATTTGAAGCTGTCCCTGCAAGTCTTGGGACCTGATGAGGGATGGATATGGGAAAACTATGAGGAAATAGGACACACTTGACTGCTTAGAAATATATATTTATGCCTGTCTACTTGTTGCCTGTCTACTTGTTTGTTTTGTTTTGTTGTCTTTCTCCCCTTCTAGACTGTGAGCCCGTTGTTGGGTAGGGATTGTCTTTATTTGTTGCCAAATGGTACTTTCCGAGCTCTTAGTACAGTGCTCTGCACACAGTAAGTGCTAAATAAATAAGGTTGAATGAATGAATCCATCTATGAATATATGGCTCTACTCCAGTTAACCCTCTTAATATCATGAACATAGTGTGAAGCAAAAGCGCACTAACTGGGTAGAGTTTTTCATTGGAAAAATATATAGTTCATTCACTGATGGAGCATATTGAGCATTTAATTAATAAAGCATATTAAAAATGAAAAAATAGCAACATGATCAAATCAGCAACGTAATATGGACCATAATTAAATACTTTGAATTAGATGTTTTTTATGGGAACATATTTAAATCCTTAATTTTCAAAGTACTGTCCTTACATCCTATTTTGCAAAAAGGTGGGCTAAAACATCAGAGCTCTGTCATCTATGCTTCATTATTTATAATTATCTACTCCTAATTTGAAATGAACATAATTCTGTTCAAGCCAGGCAAAATAATACCAAGGAAGAAGGGAAAGAGTTGTTTAAAGTAAGGTAAGCTTTGCTGCATTATGTCCAAGTAAGAGCACTGTAAGAAGCAGCGTGGTTTAGTGAAAAGAGCAAGGACTTGGGAGTCAGAAGGTAATGGGTTTTAATTCCGGCTCTGCCACTTGTCAGCTGTGTGACTTGGGGCAAATCACTTCACTTCTCTGTACTTCAGTTACCTCATCTGTCAAATGGGGATTATGACTGTGAGCCCCAGGTGGGATAACTTGATTACCTTGTATCTACCCCAGTGCTTGGAATAGTGCTTGGCACCTAGTAAGCTCTTAACAAATACCATTATTATTATTATTATTATTAATAATAATAAGAAATGCAAGCAGTGTTTGAATTAGCACTTCTGTGGAAGAGCACTAAAAGAAGGGCATTTTATTATGATATCCCTGTATATAGTATATAGAGTGTGTAAAGGGTAGAAGATATGAATTTGAACTTTCAAAGTCATATATTGTTACTTTAGCTAAAGTTCCTAACACTAGCTCCCTAAGAAAATAGGGATGAGAAACAGTGTATCAATCAATGGCATTTATTATTTACTGTGTGCAGAGCATTGTACTAAGTGCTTGGGAGAGTACAGTATTCACTGAATAAATGAATGAATCCTTGGGAGAGTACAATAGAATAGAATAGGTAGATATGATCCCTTCCCACAAGAAATTTACAGACTAGAGAAGGAGACAGACATTAAAATCAATGACAAATGGATATGTACATAAATGATGAGGGGTGGGATGAAAATCAAAGTGCTTTAGGAGTAGAGACCCAAGTGCGTAGATGAAGTAGAAGGGAAGGCATATAGGGGAAAGCAGTCCAGAAGGGAGGGTTTAGTCAGAGAAGACATCTTGGAGGAGATTTGATTTTAGTAGGGCTAGTGCTTTACATCAGATTTTGAAATCACACAGTTAAAAAAGAATGCTTTTGGATAATATTTATTAAGTGCTTACTTTGTGCCAAGGACTGTTCTAAGCACTGGGGTAGATCCAAGATAATCAGGTTGGGCACAGTTCCTCTCCCACATAGGGCTCACTGATTCATTGATTCATTCAATTGTATTTATTGAGCACTCACTGTGTGCAGAGCACTGTACTAAGTGCTTGGAATGTACAATTCGGCAACAGATAGAGACAATCCCTGCCCAACAATGGGCTCACCGTCTAAAAGGGAGAGACAGGCAGCAAAACAAAACAAGTAGACAGGCACCAATACCATCAAAATAGATAAATAGAATCATAGTTTAGAAACAATTTAAAGATCAAACTTGGGTTGAAATAGAAAATTTTCAGTGAACAATTCTTAATTTTTTAATAGTTTCTTACATGGTGTTTCTTGTCTTTAAGTGGCGGGTGACATATTTTAGCAATTTAATTTTAATAGACATGATCTCGCATTGTGAACAGTGTTAACCATTTGTTACCCCAAAAAGATTTGCTGGGCTTAGGAGCCCAAACGATCTTATTTCACATTCGGTATCCATTTACCTGTAGTGAAAAATCAATCGATATGGTAGTTTGATGGCAAGAACAGCGAGTAGAAAGAAAAGTGATTTCTTGGAAGTACTTGGTCTTATTCCAGAAGAAGTTGATACTGACCCACAGACTGTGAGGCTGACAGTTGTCTGTAGCCCACAGGACTCATCTGCTCCTGTGTTTGCTTGTGTTTTAGTCAGGAAAGTCTGCTGGTCATAGGGTTCATTTTCTTTAAAGCGACAGAGTTTCATAAATTCAGCCAGTGATGCATTACCAGGAGTATATATTTTACTTAAGGAAATGTGTACACGCCTGATTATGCAGTTCTACATAATAGTACACTCAAATGTCTGATGAGTACTTGTCCATTTAAAATAAATCTGGTAAGGTTTCAGCTATTGATCTGTGGAAACATCTTACTCTCTCCTTTGAAGGGAACAAGGAGAAGATAGTAACAAGATGGTTGACCAAATGATTGAAGATTTATTTCTGGCATGTAATTAAACCTCCCCCGCTCTCCCCTCCCCCTAAAACTTTCCTGCCCCAACTTTTCTTTACCAGAATGGAACTTGGGAGAATAGGGGTGATTAAAAGTAGGGGAGATTTAGATGGTTGTAATAATAATAACAATAATAATACTAATAGTGTTTTTTTAAGTGCTTACTATGTATTTTAAGCACTGGGGAAGATAGAGAATAATCCGATAAGACACTGTGCCTGTCCTACATAGGGCTTACAGTCCAAGTAGGAAAGAGAACAGGTATTGAATCCCAATTTTCAGATGAGGAAACTGAGTCACAGAGAAGGGAGGTAACTTACCCAAGGTCACCCAGCAGGCTTATGGCAGAGCCTCTGATTCCCAGGTTCTTTGCTTTAGGACATGCTGCTCTTCAAGTGGTCATTTGGGTTAACTGAGTTCTCAGGGCCAACTCCTTTGAGAAGATATCAGGTCACTTATATCTTATCACAGAATAAGTGACCCTGAAATCCAGGCAAAGGGTACTGCTCGGTCACTGTGCTTGCTACTGAAATCCCTGACTGCTTGTCTAATGTGTGACCTCGGGCAAGTCACTTAAATTCTTTGTGCTTCAGTTCCCTCATCTGTAAAATCAGGATTGAGACTGTGAGTCCCATATGGGACAAGGTCAGCGTCCAACTCACTAATCTTGGATCTACCCCAGTGCTTAGTACAGTGCCTGACACATAGTATGCACTTAACAAATACTAGAATTATTATGTCTGTTTTGTTATATTGTCTCTCCCAAGTGCTTAGTACAGTGCTTTGCACACAGCAAGCGCTCAATAAATGGGATTGAATGAAGGAATTATTATAGTCATCATTACAAAGATCTCCAGCATCAGTGGCTTCAAAATCTGTCTTCTGGATGGATTGCATTCAGTGAATGGATCCGCCCTTTTCCCTCCCACACGTTGGACTCTCGGGATCTAGTTCCCCCGGCTGTTCACTAAAACTAGTAGCAATTTCAGGGACAAGCTCTAACAGAGGTCAGAGAGACTAAATTAGCAATTGCTTCCTGACATCGGGGACATCTGGAAAATGTAAAGTTGGCATCGACGGTAGTCACGAAGTATCTTTACCATTCAGTGAGGTGTAGGGGAAGCCTCTGTTCAGGATAATAGTGTGATGATTAAAAGCCCCAAAGAGTAGGAGCAACTTGGTTGGCCATCTTTTGCTGTAAATCCATTTGAAGAAATTTTGACTTACCGGTTTACTACTTTTTTCCATTCTCATGATTGCAACTTGGTGGCTGTTGTTTCTCTAAAGTTATTTGGAGGCACTGTATGTATTCATCTGAGACTTTTTGTTAAAGGTCTTTTAATCTTCTTTCCATTAATTCTACCTGAGAGAGATTGTGTGTTTGTGGATGCGTGTGTATGAATATGGCAAAATCTCATTATTTCATATGTGAGAGACCGGAGAAAAGTTCATCAGGCTCATATAGGGTATTTCTAGTAAAGAACAGTAGATGTTCTAATTGTCCAGGAAACAGTGTTTAGTTGAATTTAATACTAATTTATATAAATGGATATAGAACTGATGGGCCTTAACTGTAAACCCACACCCATAATAAGCATGTTTTCTTATCAGATGATTATGAAAAACTTTTCCCTCTGCTATAATTGTTTGAGAAAACTGTGTGAGAGAAAACACCAGAGTGAAAATGCAGAGATAAGCTGTAAAGAGGGACCCCAGCTCTTTGTGACATGTGGTATGCCTTTTAGAGAAGGGAAAGGCATGTTTCTCAATTTGAGGAATTCCAGACCCCGGATGGTATGCCCACAGCTGAAAAGTTAGTTTATGATGGGCCTTTTCATTTCACTGAGACTCATGCCATATGTCACAAAAGGCAACAGCCTCGACTAAAATTGTATTGCAATACTTATATAACAGATAGAGTGAATTGCGCAGCTAAGCCTGCTGGGTTGTTTTATCATCACGGCAGTAATGTGGTACCTATGAAAATTATATTTTGTACTTCACGTTTAGCACACTATTTCTTGGGAGGTTTGGAGCTAGCGTTTCAGATTATTTCTCTCATTTGGTAAGTACTAACCTCATTTTTGAAGTGGGACAGTGCCAGTGACCCATTTGTGGGGAATGCATTGATCATATATGGTAGAAACTTTTGACTGGAGAATCCTACCATAATCAATTTTTGAACCTCACCCCGCCAAAATAAGCATAAAAATTCACCCCACCCTCAGTCCCATGGCACTTATTTACATATCTGTAATTTATCGATTTTATATTTATATTAATGTTTGTCTTCTCCTCTAAACACTAAGGTCTCTGTGGGCAGGGAACATATGTCTTCATACTCTGTTGTATTGCACTCTTCCAAGTGTTGAGTACAGTGCACTGCACACAGCAAATGCTCAGTAAATACCTTTGATTGATACTGTCAGACTTGCAATTGGTATCCAAAATTTCTGTCCTTACCATCTCCCCAGAGAGTGTTTTAGAAACATTCATTATTATAGAAAACATCTGCAAGAGCCAGGGGATTCAATTCTTTTGCCAACAGTGAGACCCTCTTTTCTCAGTTTGTTAAGATGGTGGGAGGTTGGAGGGTTGGGGGGGGCTAAAAGGTTTTCTCTCTTTCTCTCTCTCTTTTCTGTTCCAGTCATTATTGTCATTTCCTGTCTTGCTCCGATGAAGGTCTGATTCATGGAGAGGACAGTGTTAGTGAGACTGATCAATCAATCATGTTTATTGAGTGGTTTCTGTGTGCAGCTCACTGTACTGGCTGTACTATCAAGAAAATGTAGAGAAGAGGCTTGTGCTTGCTTTCTTGCCCCCCATATAAAACTATAATAATGTTGGTATTTGTTAAGCGCTTACTATGTGCAGAGCACGGTTCTAAGCGCTGGGGTAGACACAGGGGAATCAGGTTGTCCCACGTGGGGCTCACAGTCTTAATCCCCATTTTACAGATGAGGTAACTGAGGCACAGAGAAGTGAAGTGACTCGCCCACAGTCACCCAGCTGACAAGTGGCAGAGTCGGGATTCGAACCCATGACCTCTGACTCCAAAGCCCGTGCTCTTTCCACTACCACTTTCTATACAGCTAGAACCAGAGCCCAGGCTGAGAGAAAATTCCTAACACCTTTATAAGGGAGAATCAGTATATTTCAATTCGGGTTAGGGACAAAACATCGAAGAAGGAAAAGAGAATAGGCATCGAATCCCCATTTTACGGGTGAGGAAGTGGAGGCACAGAGGAGTTAAGTGATTTGCCCAAGTTGACACAGCAGAAAAGTGGCAGAGCAGGGATCGGAACCCTGGTCCTCTTACCCTTAGGCCCATGTGTTCTTTGCATTAGGCCACTCTGCTTTCCTGGTCTTAAGATCCAGGTGGCACCTCTGGAACATCCAAACACTTTTGCAGGCAGTTCTGGGGGTAATTTTGTCTGGAAGAAGGGCCTAGAAACTCCTCAGTGGCAACAGCAGGAATATGTTACAAGCTCCTTGAGAGCAGGGATCGTATCTACTAATTGCACTGCCCTCTCCCGTGGGCTTAGGCCGAGGCTCTGGGCATAGTTCGAGGCTCATACATTCTATTAATTGATTTATTGATTGACCGACATATGTGCTCTTCTGTGAAGATGATGCTACTTATGGGAAGTTTAACCCATTGCTGCAATTGTGGTAATTGAATCATAGAATAATTGAACAATTATTCAATTATGTTATAATTGTTATTCAGTCATATTATCATGCAATTATTATTATTCGTGTTCAGTTATAATTATGTTTACTCAATTATTATTCAATATTAGACTGAATAATAGAGAACGAGGGATGGCATAGTGGATAGAACAAAGGCCTGGGAATCAGAAGGTCATGGGTTCTATTCCTGCACCACCACTTTCATACATTCATTCATTCAATCCATCGTATTTATTGAGTGCTTACTGTGTGCAGAGCACTGTACTAAGCCCTCAGAAAAGTACAATACAGCGATAAGCTGACACATTCCCTACCCACAATGAGCTCACGGTCTAGAGAAGTAGTGTGGCTTAGTGGATAGAACACGGGCCGGGGAGTCAGAAGGTCATGGGTTCTAATTCTCGCTCCACCACATGTCTGCTGTGTGACCTTGGGCAAGTCACTTCACTTCTCTGGGCCTCAGTTTCCTCAGCTGTAAAATGGACATTAAGAGTGTGAGCCCTATGTGGGATAGGGACTGCATCTAACCTGACTAATTTGTAACTTCCCCAGTGCTTAGAACAGTGCAGGCACATAGTAAATGCTTAATAAGTACCATAATTAGAGAGGGTAGACAGGCAGCAAAACATTGCTGTCTGACATTAGGCAAGTCACTTCACATCTCTGGATCTCAGTTACCTCATCTGTAAAATGAGGATTGACGCTATGAGCTCCACATGGGACAAGGACTATGTTCAACCTGATTTGTTTGTATCCACCCTAGCGCTTAGTACAGTGCCTGGCACATAGTAAACACTTAACAAATTCCACAATTATTATTAGAAGGCCATCTAACCAATCCCCCTACACTGTAAACATGTAAACATCATCCTTTTCTGGGCTGTTTTTTTTGTGTGTGTGCCTGATGTTGTTTAGATTCTTTCTGTTTCTGAACTTTCAGAAAAGTTTTCCCAAGGAGAACACTCTTTCCCTGACGACCACATGCCGTCTCAGACTCCGAGTTTTTTGTAGGCAGGGACTGTGTCTGCCGTAGTGTACTCTCCCTAGTGCTTAGGACAGTGCTCCGCACACAGTAAGCACTCAACAAATACCACTGATTGGTTGACTGATTTCATAGTCTTTAAAGGATTGGTTTGGCTCATCCTACTTTTGGAAGCCCCTCTTCACTTCACAGGTTGGGTATTATCAATCAACCAATCAATGATATTTATTGTGCACTTACTGTGTGTTGAGCACTACACTAAATGGTTGGAAGAATATAACACAGTAGAGTTGGTGGACACAGTCCCTGCCTTCAAGGTGCTTACAATCTAGTGAGCTTATTGCTGCTGTTCATTCCCCTCACAAAACCAGCCCGGCAAAATAGATAGTATGAGGAGCGATGCTTCAAATAGCAACCCATAGCCTGCCTGTTAAGTTAGAAGAGTTTCCCGGAGAATTGTAATACCAGTTTCCACATGCCTTGTTGCTCCCTCAGGAGTGACTATGTGGAATAATTTGAACAAGACTTCATTTCAACTTTCAACTGTGCCACAAGGAGCCTTACGGTTATGGAGTTGTCTAAATATCTTGGTGAGCTTCTCAGGGTGGTCAGTCTGTTGATTGTGTCCAGTGCTTTGTTTAAGGTCACGGATTGGTCTGAGTTTTTCCACACTTTTCCTGTGCCTGATATTTACGCAACACCCCGGACACTGTTTTATGTTGTATTTCAAAGCCGGAGCATGTTTCTGAAAACTCTTGGCTAACTCTCCTTCAGTTTCTAGTCTAGTACTCTGAGAAGGATGTGGCAATGGTGGAAAATAATAATTAGTACTGATAATAATAATAATAACTTTGGTACTTAAGTGCTTACTATATACCAAAGATTGTACTAAGCGCTGGAGTAGATACAATATGATAATCAGGTCAGACACAGTCCCTGTTCCATATGGACTCACAGCCCTGAGTGGCCTAGTGGAGAAAATACCAGCTGGGAGTCAGAAGAACCTGTATTCTAATCCCAAATCAACCACTTGTCTGCTGAGTGACCTTGGGCAAGTCACTTCACTTCTTTGTGCCTCAGTTTTCTCATCTGTAAAAAGGGAATTGAGACTGGGAGTTCTATGTGGGACAGGGACTTTGTCCAACCTGATTATCTCGCATCTTCTCCGGCACTTAGTACGGTGCCTGGCACATAGTAACTGCTTAACAAATACCATTATTATTATTACTGTTATTAGTTTAAGTGGGAGGGAAAAGAAATATTGACTCCCTATTTTAAGCATGAGGAAACTGAGACACAGAGTAGTTAGTGATTTGCCCAAGGTCACACATCAGTCAGGAAGGGGAGGCAGGATTAGTACTCAGTTCTTCTGACTCCTAGGTCGGAGCTCTTTCCATTAGGGCACACTGCTTCTCTAGTGGGCAGCGGTGAAGTACACTAAATTCTGCCAGTATGGTGTTTTCGATTCGTATTTTGGCTAGAAACCAACAGCAGAAGTAGGAAGATTCTTCTAATGACATGTGTCTGTCTGGTCACAGTGCCTCTTGGTTTGGCATGAAATGGTTCATACATAGGACAGAGGGTGAGAAATGCCACGTAAATTTTCTTTCTTGTGAGGTTTTGCTAAAATGCAACCCTCGTGTTTAGGAAGGCCTGGTTGTACTGCAATCATTGCTGCAGTCAGTGATGAAATATATTTAACAGGATTTTCCTAAGCCCTCACTGTTCCTTGGTAATAAACGATTAAAATTTCCATTTCTGAACTTTGATTGCAAATTTCAAACTAGAGTTTCATTTACTTCCTCTTCATAATCTGTGTGGGTAAATTGCTTGTTGAATTTTTAAAAGGCTGACCACTTTGCTTGCTAGATCTCTTCTGGATTAGTAACTAAAGTTCATACCATTCATTTTGTTTTCTTAATTTACAGCTGGTTTTTTATCTAAATTCTCAAAACACTTGTATAATTTTCATTAGCCACTGAATGTGATGAAAGACTTCTCAGTGCATGAAATCCCTTGTTATTCGTAATGAACAGTTGTTCAATGCCTTTAGGGGATGAACTTTGTGAAATAATAGGATGGAGAATATTAATTAGAACTGACAATGAAAGCTATTAAAATTAATTAGCCTTGATCATTAAAATTGTCACATACAGCTGCATAAGGGCCTCTGCCTTTCTTTTCTTGGAGAAAAAAAATTGAATTACAAAGTTCAAGAATTTTTTTGCAATCACTCATTTAAAGATTTTGTGTATATATACATATATACACAAAATTTTATATATAAAATTTGTCGTATGCAGATAACTTCTAAATGTATCTCTCCAACCCTGTGACCTCTGTCTTTTTCTGCAATGTCACATTTCATCCTGCCTCCAGGACATCTCTAAAAGAGATAGCCTGCCAGCAACTCAAACTCAATATATTCAAAACGGAACTCTTCGTCTTTCCTCCTAAATCCTTTTCTCCACCTAACTTCCTCCTCTCAGAGACTACATCACCACCATCCTTCCCATCTCTGAAGCCTGCAACCTTGATAGCTCTCCCCATTTTCAGTATCCTCCTGAAATCATGCCTCCTTCATGAGACTGTCCCAAATTACTTTCTAATCAATCCCCTTTATATTCTCTGCACTGCCAGTTAACCACCTCTCCAACCCTTAAATACTTAAGTACTTGTAACCTCCCATCACACTTTTGTATATAGTAGGTGCTCACTAAGTACTATTGATTGATTGATTGACTCATTTAAAAGCAGTATGGCCTAGCGAAAATAGCCCTAGACAGTGAGTCGGTAAACTTTTGTTCTAACCTCGGATCTGTCCTCATCTGCAAAGAGAGGATTAACTACCATCTCCCATCTCTAGACTCCTCTCAGGATCACACCTGGAGAGTTTCCAGTACTCTACCAGTCTTGGCTATGAGAGGGAGAGTCAAGCAGGGGCATACCCATTCCAGTCCTAGCTTGGGCAGTGGATAGCGAGTGGAAAGCAATCTGCTACAAGTCAAAACTCACCTGTGCTGGGCAGCAGCGGCATGGGAGAGAATAGGGGGCAGAGGCTCAAGTTTACTGCGTGAAAGAAGGCAATGATAAATCACTTCTGTATTTTTACCAAGAAAACTCTATGGATACACTGCCAGAATGGTTGCAGGTAGAGGTGGGGTGTTCTGGGAATGATATGTCCATGAAGTCTCTATGGGTCAGGGACAACTCAACAGCATCAGACAAGACAAGACCTATCTCCAGGAACCCCATGTGGGAAAGAAACTGATATAAAACTGTCTGATATAATTGTATTATATCTACCCATTGTTTAGTATGGTGCTTGGCACATAATAAGCAGTTAACAAATACCACTATTTTTCATTATTGATAACTGCTGTTTTGTTGAATTGTTGCAGTTTTTATCTAAATTTCCTTAATTTAGGTCGAGTTGAGCACTACTTGAACTATTCAGAAGTAAGACTGCTCTCATCTTCTATAACCTCGACACAACACGTATCATGTATTGAGTTCTTTATAAAGAAGGTGCTATATATAAATCCAAGGTCTCATTCTTACTATTATAGTTGTTTTACTCCCATATTTGGGCAGTTTTCCCAGCGACAGCTGTGAATCCTCTTGAGTCGGCCAGCTGTCCTCCTCTACATACTATCCACAATGGTTAAAATCCTTCAGATAATCTGGTAGTATCCAGAAAACTGTGAGTACCTGATTCACATTAATAAGTAGTAATAGTAAGGATGATGATGATGATGATGATAATGATATTTAGTGCCTTGATCTGAAGTACTATCATTTACTCTACAGGACAAATTGACACATATCAAAAGTCTGACTTTTTGGCCTCAGTAGACGCTTTATTGGACAAACACTCCACTTATTCTTCTCTGGTACCTGAAAAAGCTTAAGGCAAAGCAAGGTACCAAAATAGCAAATGACCTCAAGTCATTACAGGGTTACCATCTTTGAGAATTTGTGAAGGATAAGTTTGGAAAATAGTTGCTGCAGTGCCTAGATTTTAAAAAATGGAGAAGTCATGACCTGCAAACTTAACAGAACAGTATTGAGGAAATGATCACAAAATCACATGCCAATCTCTTGATGTCTAGACTGTAAGCTCGTTGTGGACAGGGAATGTGCCTATTATATTGCTGTGTTGTGCTCTCCCAAGCACTTATTCCAGTGATCTGCACACAGAAAGCGCTCAGTAAATACGATTGATTGATTTGTGTCTTCAGGGTAGCCAATAATGAGTGACGGTAATTTGTGAAGGACAAATCCTCAACAGTTGGTGAGAAATCTTCTCTCCTCTATAAACCTATGACCCAACCCATTTAATGTTTTGAACACTTAGCAATCAATCAATCATAATTATTGAGCACTTACTACTTCCACTGTACTAAGCACCTGGGAGAATATAACAGAATTAGCAGACATAGTACCTGCCCCTCATGAGCTTACAGTTTAGAGGAGGAGACAGACATTAATATAACTAACTAATTTATAATACATAGTTTAAAGATATGAACATAAGTGTATTGGGGTTGAGGGTGGCATGAATATCAAATGCTGCCAAAAGCTACAGATCTAAGGGCATAGAATACACAGAAGGAAGGGCGAGCTGAGAAAAACAGGGAAGACCTGTTGGAGGAGGTGTGACTTTAATAATGCTTTGAAGGTGAAGGGAGTGTTGCTCTGGAGAATATGGAGGGAGAGGAGTTTCAGGCCAGAGGGAGGATATGGAAAAGGGATCCATGGCAAGGTAGATGAAATCAGGGCACAGTGAATAAGCCGGTGCTAGAGGAGTGGAGAATGTGGACTGGGCTGGAGTAGGAGATCAGTGAGGTGAGGTAGGATGAGGAGAGCTGATTGGGTGCTTTAAATCCAAAGGCAAGGAGTTTCTGTTTGATTCGGAGGTGGATGGGCAGCCATTGGAGGTTCTTAAGGGGTGGGAGACAGGGACTGAATTTTTTTGCTGAAAAGTTATCCATGCAGCAGAGAGAAATAGGGACTGGAGTGGAGAGAGACAGGAGACCTGGAGGTCAGTGAGGAGGCAAATGCAGTAGTCAGGGCAAGATAAGATAAGTACTTGGATCAACATGGTAGCAGTTTGAATGGAGGGGAAAAGGTGGATTTTAGCGATGTTGTGAAGGTTGAGCTGACAGGCTTTGGTGACAGATTGAATATGCGGGTGGAAGGAGAGCGATGAGTTGAGAAGATGCCAAGGTTATGGGCTTTATTAAAAAGGGGACAGACGAATCTTCAGTGACAGAGCAGTGTCAGCCTGGATGCACATATGCCTGATGTTGGGCCAGTTGTTTGACTTACTAATTACCTTTATTAAAAAATATAGAGCCTTCTCATTAGTTTGTATTAAACCCAAGCCAGTCAGTCAGGTATATCCACTTTTCTTTGGAGCAGTGGGGCAAATTTAGGGATTCAGATGAACAGGTAGATTTCGGGTGAGATTTTGGATGAGACAGGAGCTCTCCTGTGGCTGGGAAGAATGAGGGAATAGAGTTATGGGAAGGAGCTAGTTGGGGAAGTGAGGGGGGAAGGTATGGGAGCTCATGCCTGCTGGCTTTAAGTTTACCATGAGGACTAGGTCATCGTGGGACAAAGAGGGCAAAGGTGGTGGCTCCAGAGGCTTCAGAGGGAATCAAAATCAAGCATAGTTGGTGGCGGCAATGAGTGTGGGAGTGAATGAGGGAGAAATAATGTTAAGCAAGTATTAGAGAGGGAGGAGTTGTAGCAAGCCAACCCATCAAACAATCAATGGTATTTATTGAGTGCTCACTATGTGCAGAGCACTGTACTAAGTGTTGGGAGAGTACAATACAGTAGAGTTGGTAGACTAATTTCCTGCCTAAACTGAGCTTACAGTCTAGAGAGGGGAATGATGAAATAATGAATTTGAAATAGTAAACCCAGGGGTATGTGATGGGACTGGGGAACAAGAGGAAGCAGAGGGTAGTGGCAGTGGTTCTCCCCAGCCTCTTCTGCCATGTTGCATTCATTCATTCACTTAATCATATTTATTGAGCGCTTACTATGTGCAGAGCACGGTAATAAGCACTAGGGAGAGACACATTCCCTGCCCTCAGTGAGCTCATGCCTTTCTCCCAGCATGAATCTTTCATAGGTCTTCACTCCTTCTTGTGGGTGGTATAAGACTTAATGAGTGAATTAAATTAAATTAATGAGTGTAGGCTGCTTTGAGTTCCAAGGAAATTCCGATTCTGTAGGACTGTAAAAAAAGTGCAACCCAAATCCAAGTATCTTTGAAATGAATGAGATTTAAGAAAGAAGATGTTAGTGGGTACTCTGTGTGTGTGTGTGTGTGTGTGTGTGTGTGTGTGTGCGTGTGTGTAAAAACATAGATTATTGAATGTCATGAATTCCTTTGAAAGCAATTTCTGAAAGCATCGGGTGACTGAAAAAGACTGGGAAGAAACAGCCAGAGAAGTGTGAGGAGAAACTGGGATAGATATTTGCCGTGCTGTCTTAGGGAACCTTTCACAGATCTGCATCCTGCTCCTTGTGGGTGATTTAAGAGTTAATGAGATAAATTTCTTGAAGTTCCACGGCAAGTCAGGTTATATCATATTTGAAAGAGTGGAGTCCTAATTCAGATCTCTTTGAAACAATTAGGGTTGTAATTCAGATCTCTTTGAAACACATGGGATTTAGAATTGGAAGTTTTCAACAAGTTTAGGCTGTGAGCCCTAAGTGGGGCAGGGATTGGGTCCAACTTAATTAACTTGTACCTACCCCAGTGCTTAGAACAGTGTTTGGCTATATACTAAGAGCTTCACAAATACCATAAAAAGTTCCAGATATATTATTTTAAGGCATACATTCTTTTGGAAACACTGTTATGAAAAGCATTAGCCACATTTTAGTGACAGCGATCTTTTGTTCAGAATACTGAACATTCAGATTTATATCTAGTGTTAACAGAATGAAAATATTTAAAGAAACTGCTGATGAGCTTCCCAGCTGGGTCATTTAAATTTTATGTTATGCTGAGTATTATATAACTCAGCCGAATTCCATCTTTGCTCCTTATAAAGCCTGGACAAAAATATATCTTCCTCTGGTGAAAATCAGTGTTGCTTGCTGAAGAGAAACAGTTGCACAAATGTAAAAGTTTTTGAAGAGCTGGAAAGCACACTGTGTCCTTGGTTTTAAACCAGTTTTTGCCTTAAAATAATCTATTTAACTGAAGCCTGATCTGATTCTTACGCAGAACAGAGATAAGTGGGAAGTGTCTCCCATTTTGGGTACTGGAATGAGTTCGGCCACATTTGCTCAAGGTGGATGGGTCAACTAGCATTTTTGTTTTGAAGTGGTAGAAAGGTATTCTAATAAGCAGCTGAGAAGAGCAGAAGAAAAGGACGGGAAAGGGTGTGCATGAGGGGAAGGGGAGCCCATCATCTTTGAATTATCCTGGAGTTGATTTTTCAGTGGACTCTTACATAGCAAGAGAATCTCAATTTCTTGTTTAAAAGCCTCCTAAAGAAGTCTGTTTCTGAGCAGAAGTTTCGAAGGAGCAATCAATAGTGTTTTTAGCGTGCTTATTCGGGTAAAGCACTGCACTAAGCATTTAAGAGAGAACTAGGGCAAATAGACATGATTCCTGCCTTCAAGAACCTTGTAATCTAATTAATGTTGGTATTTGTTAAGCGCTTACTATGTGCCAAGCACTGTTCTAAGCGCTGGGGTAGACACAGGGGAATCAGGTTGTCCCACGTGGGGCTCACAGTCTTAATCCCCATTTTACAGATGAGGGAACTGAGGCACCGAGAAGTTAAGTGACTTGCCCAAAATCACACAGCTGGCAAATGGCAGAGCCGGGGTTCGAACCCATGATCTCTGACTCCAAAGCCCGTGCTCTTTCCAGTGAGCCACGCTGCTTCTCGTGGCTCTAATCTAAGTAATCTAATCTAACTAATCTCGTGGCTCCTAATCTAAGTGGGGTGGGGAATGGTGGTGGAAGCGAAGTGATGTGGGGCAGATTGGTATAGTAATAGTATTTTTTAAGCACTTACTGTGTATAGGGCACCATACTGAGCGCTGGAAGAGAATATACAGTTGAGAATTAAACATGATCCCTGTCCTTCAGGGAGCTCACAAGATTAATAAAAGAATTCAGGATCATCAGATCTAGCCATCTCCTAGGACGCTGTGTTTAATGAACCATGATGGCCAAAGTTTAGTGGTTATACAGGTAGCAGTATTTTCTCTTTTCATAGAGTTAAATGCCCCTGTGGGTAGACTGCTGCTCCCAGTGATTCCAAAATAATGAAAACCTCAGAGCAAGGTGCAAAGTGAATGTATGCTTCCTCCCCACGAGAAAGGAAACTTTGTATTTATTATTATGGCGAAGTTGCTCACAATAAATTATGAAGGCGAAAAAATAACCATGGGAGATAATTGACTGAAAAACAAATGTCAGTAAAAGTAAACACAGTGGATTCTACTGAACCTATTTGCAAAAATGTCAGAGGAGTTGAGTTGTTTTCCTTCATAATATTTGTGCTGGTATAAAGGGACCTGTAGTTTAATTAAATTTCCCCACAGGGATTGGGTATTCCACTAGATGTCACTTTG
Organism: Ornithorhynchus anatinus; assembly: GCF_004115215.2. Lineage (NCBI taxonomy): Eukaryota > Metazoa > Chordata > Mammalia > Monotremata > Ornithorhynchidae > Ornithorhynchus > Ornithorhynchus anatinus. Next base: position 34,976,542 of record NC_041739.1, read on the forward strand.
AGACTTTGCTAAAATGAAGGACAGCATCATGATTAAATGATACAGCAGTCTAATGTGGGGAGAGGTGATTGTTTTCCCCCTTGCTAAATAAGAAGTAATTAATGAGGAACATAGCGCCCCGGTGACATAAACACACAGACCGAGAAATAGAGTCAAATGCAATAAGTGTTCTCCCTCCTACTTAGACTGTGTGCCCCATGTGGGACAGGGACTGTGTCAAACCTTAAATGACTTGTATCTGCCTAAAGTTATTTTTCACTTAGTACAGTGCTTGACACATAGTAAGCGCTTAACAAATACCATAATAAATATAATGCTTTATTAAGTTTTTTTATCATTATTATTCGGGTATCTCAAAGAAAAGGAGAGATCATTTGGAAATGCTAATCATTAATTGATAGTTACCGAGTGGTTTCCACATCATCTCGCTCGGTTTTAGCTGGGATACAGAGAACATCTCAGTGCACTCTGGCCTCCAATTAATTCTACAGTATTAATGTATTTCTAAATCCTTACTTCTGTTACTCTGATGAAGCCCCTCTCAACCCCCTCATCATAGGACCTACTGTAATAATGATAATGAGGTATTTGTTAAGCACTCACTATGTGCCAGGTACTGTACTAAGTGCTGGGGTGGATACAAGCAAATTGGGTTGGACACAGGCCCTGTCCCACATGGGGCTCGCAGTCTCGATCCCCATTTTACAGATGAGGTAACTGAGGCTCAGAGGGTGGCTCCATGGAGGGAAGGAGGAGGAGGGGGGCTTGGACAGGATGGGAATTGGTCTTCTGGAGCCATCAGTCCCCCCTGGAACTTCACACGTCCAGGGAACAGATCTACCAACTCTATTGTATTGTGCTCTCTCAATCGCTTAGTTCAGTGCTCTGCACCCAGTAACACTTTGCAAATACCATTGATCGACTGACTGATTGGTTGTGACCCTGGAAACGGGGGTAGCTTCAGTGCCTTTCATTACTCCTTTGATGATCTTTCAATCAGTCAGAATCCATTAATGGTATCTGTGGCGTGCTTACTGTGTGCAGAGTACACTCAAGGGCTTTGGGACCGAGGACTGAGGACGAGGCAAGCCGCAGTATAGTCGCTATGTTTTTCGGAAGTGGTTGGAAAGAAAATCACAGAAAGTGTTTTGATCTCTCTATTGCCCAGAAAGCAGCAGAAAATAAAGGTAAGGTAAGAATAATAGTATTCATTAAGCCAAAAAGCCACAGAAATTAAGGGTAAGGTGAGAGTAATAGTATTGATTAAGCCAAAAAGTGGCAGAAAATAAGAGTAAGGTGAGAGTAATAGTATTTATTAAGCACTTATTTTGCACAGAGAACTGTACCAAGTTCTGGGGAAGTATGTAGCGATGGGAATTAGACAAAGGAAGGAAGGGCGTTTTCCCAGGGAGGGTTTTTCTTTTTTCTGTTTTGAGGTGCAGGGAAAATGGAAAAATTCAGATCAAGAATCTTGCTTCCTCTTGGAAGAGAGCCGTAACCTACTGAGGAGCATGAAGCAAAAAAGGAGCCACATTTCCCATTCCCACCCTAGTGAAAATAAGTGTGGCTTTTCCTTACAATTCCTTAATCAATTTCTCTCTAGAGAGCAAAGGAATTGGCACATGAAATTTATGCATGGTGAGGCCGTTAAAGCACCTCCATCGGCCATCACATCAAGGGGGCTAAACAGCTGGGAGTCAATCGTAGGGAAGGCAGAAATGAAGCACAAAAGTCTAAAGAAATACCTCTAAGCACTGAATGCTTTCAGCTCTGAGTGCTGCCAACATTGCCCTCCCAAAGCTTCCGCAGGCTGCAAACTGTTTGTGTTGTAAACAGACAGCGGCTTTTACACCTTTGCACATTTGTTTACTAAATAGATGAAAACAGTAGAGTTCAATTAAAAGCAGATTAGCCACACATGTACCGAAGGAATGCGTGTATTCGATTGAGTTTGGTGAATCTGGTTCGAGTTAAACCCTCCTGGGATTGTCTACTGTAGCAGCCCGTTTTAGCCTCTACTGATGTAAGATACAGCGGTGGTCATGCAGCCACAAGAAGAAGATAATTGATCATGGCACAACCGAAAGACAGATGTTCCAGCAGCCAGGCCTTGGTGCATCTGTGTGACTGGTATGATAAATTACTGTGACTGGAACAGCCGCTTCATATGTTCCCCTGTTCATTTTTTATGGAAACCTTCTTCTGGAGCCAAAGCGAAGCATCTCTGAAATGAAGCCATAACTTTTTGGGGATGGAGATCATCGTATACTTTTCGAAGGGCAGATTTCTGATGGGGTTTCCATTTCTCACTTTATGACCTTGAGCGGGCTAAGCTCAAGAGGAAACTAGAAACAAAGAGAACCACACAGACAACCGCTAGCTCTTTTAGTCGCCCAGCTCCTCGACTGAAATGTTGAAGGCAAATTCTGGCTTGAAAGTGAAAAAGCAACAAACCGGGGGAAACTTCTCATGCCCTGTGGGAAATAGCCAAGAGGGAAAACACATTTTATTTATTTTTATCACAAAGTTGCTTGCAATGAATTAGAGAAGGGGAAAAAAGTGAGATAATTGATTGAAAACAAATGTCGGGAAAAGTAAACACAATAGGCTCTACTCAACCTATTTGCAAAAATGTCAGAAGAGAGGAGATGTTTTTCTTCACAATATTTGCTCCTTCATCTCTAAGGCTTGGTGTGGCTGGCCTGTGAAAGGCATCTTAGTTATATTTATGTGCATTCTCGGGCCAAAAACTTTCCAGAAACGAGAACCTTTCAGTCCAGCGGCCCTGAGAAGATCAGAGCGTTATCTGAGAGGATAGAATTGCCCGGGCTTTGCCCAAGTTTAGTGAGATAGAGGCAGATCCAGGTCGCCAAAGACACTGGTTGGGTAGGGACAGACACAGGGAAACAGTTAGTCACCAAAGTTTGGTCCTCATGCAGAATCCTCAGCACTGACAGTAGCAGTGACAGGAACAAGTAAGAACAGAAGTAGCAGTGTGGTCTAGTGGAAAGAGCATAGGCCTGGGAATCAGAAGGACCTGGGCTCTCATCCTGGCTCTGCTACTTGTCTGCTGGGTGACCTTGGGTAAGTCACTTCACTTCTGTGCCTCAGTTACTCCATCTGTAAAATGGGGATTAAAGACTGGGAGCCCCATGTAGGACAGGGACTACGTCCTTAGACTGTGAGCCCGTTGTTGGGCAGGGATTGTCTCTATTGCCGATTTGTACATTCCAAGCACTAGTACAGTGCTCTGCACACAGTAAGCGCTCAATAAATATGATTGAATAAATGAATGAACCTGATTAGCTCGTATCTACCCAGTGCTTAGAACAGTCCCTGGCACACAGGAAGCGCTTAACAAATACCACAAAAAAAATCGAAACGGCTGCTCCCGGGGCCACAGGGGACTGGAAAGGAAAACCTGCTTCACATGTATGATCTTTTGCATACTGCATTTATCCAAACCCACAAGCCTTGCTCAGTAATGCAAACGCAGGGATATAGGGGCTCTTTTATATATACACACACAAATACACACACATACACATCCAAAGACAAAGGACTATGGGGAAACTTCTAAGGGAGAGAAACACCAAGTGCCATTGCCTTGTTCATTTTTTCCCTTTTGTTGGGAAGATTAACAATGCGTCAGGTATTTCTCTGTCCTAATCAGGTATTTCATCCTAACATCCTAACATCCTAACAACAACTTGACTGTTGTTAAGTGCGTACTATGTGCCAGCGCTGGGGTAGATACAAGTTAGTCAGTTTGGACATAGTACCTGTCCCACATAGGGCTCCCAGTCTTAATCCCCACTTTACGGAGGAGGTAACTGAGGCACAGGGAAGTGAAGTGACTCGTCAAAACTCACGCAGCAGACAAGTAGCGGAGCCAGGATTAGAATCCAGGTCCTTCTGACTACCAGGCCCGTGCTGTATTTCCTCCCTTTTGTCGAGCATTCCCGTCTACTTTCTCACTCTCAAGTGCCTTCAGTTCTGCTATACCATATGTTTTCGTTGTGTGTTTCAGATAGAACTCTGCTGAAGAAATTAAGGGACATTCTTTCTACTCTGGCCCCCTTGACTGAATGCAGCACAGACTACAAACCAGAACACAGAAAGGTGGTGTAGAAAGAAGTATTTGGGTGCAACATCCATATGGCATCTGTAAAGTGGTGAGTGCTGACATACCATTTTTTCATAACAAGAGGTTCTTTAAGAACCTCTTGTTCTTAGAATCTTGTTTCTATTTATTGCTATTGTTATAGAATATATAGATATTGATATCTATATCTCTATATAGGTATCAATATAGAATCTTGATTCTATTTATTGCTATTGTTCTTGTCTGTCTCCCCCGATTAGACCGTAAGCCCGTCAAAGGGCAGGGACTGTCTCTATCTGTTACCGATTTGTCCATTCCAAGCACTTAGTACAGTGCTCTGCACATAGTAAGCGCTCAATAAATACTATTGAATGAATGAATGAATGAATGAACTTCCTCCTTAGGGCAGAGCAGATAGTATGATTTGACGATTTATATCTACTGTGTATATTACATTGTCTGCTCCTTAAGGGCACAGATTTTGCCTTTTCTTTTGAGTGTTCCTCAATCCCCTGGTACCATCCTCTTCCCCAAATTGGCAAGTAGCATGACCTAGTGGGAAGAGCATAGGGCAGGGAGTCAGATGACCTGGGTTCTAATCCTGGCTCTGCCACTTGTCTGCTGTGTGACTTTGAGCAAGTCACTTCACTTCTCTGTGCCTTAATTCCTGCATCTACAGAATGGGGATTCAATACCTGCTTTCCCTCCTACTAAGACTGTGAGTCCCATGTGGAACCTGATTATCTTGTCTCTATCCCGGCGCTTAGTACAGTAAGTATATAAAAATACCAGAGTTGTTATTATCATTATAATTGGTGCTTAGTAGATGTAGTTAATGGTATTTGTTAAGTGCTTAGTATGTGCCATACACTGTACTAAGTGCTGGGGTGGATACAAGCTAATCAGGTCAGACACAGTACCTGTCCAACATTTTATAAAGGAGATAACTGAGGGCCAGAGAAGTGAAATGACTTGTCCAAGGTCACACAGCAGACAAGCGGCAGATCTGGGATTAGAATCCAGGTCCATCTGCCTCCCAGACTGGTGCTGTCTCCACTAGGCCAGGCTGCTTCAGGAGATACTGATGATACTGAAATAAAATGTGAGTTTGAATTCAAATAAGCCCTTCCTCTTTTTTTACCATTTTAGAATTTCAAGGAAATTTCATGTGTTCATGGATAAACTGACTATATTTTGTTTTTGGCCCAAATTTATGGTTTTGTTCACTATTCACTACTGATATAGGGAGCAGAGGAAAGGGATGGAGAGAAGAGAATGGAGAAGAGGGAGGCCATAGTTTCTGCCAAGATGGGGATGTTTGAACTTTGTTTTCCAAACAGGTGTGTTTCCGTTTCAGAGTATGATTGAAATAGCATGAGTTCATCTGTGGACTTTATTTCTCTCACCTTCCCCACTTTGGTTAGAGAAACAGTAAGGGAAGAGTCTATATTATGAACAGCTGCAGCCTAAATGCGGATGGGTGTCTGAAAGACCCTGAGCAGGGCAGTGTATTTCAGTGGACAGTTATTTTCTTCCCTCACCTCAATCTCTCCTGGGCTAGCCACTGGCAGTGTGGCCTAATGGAAAGAGCATGGGCCTGGGGATCAGAAGACCTGGGTTCTAATGCTGTTCTGCCACTTGTCTGCTGTGTGATCTTAGACAAATCACTTTGCTTCTCGGTGGCTCAGTTTCCTCATCTGTAAAATGGGGACTAAGACTTTGAGATCCATGTGGGATATGGACTGTATCCAACCTGATTATCTTGTACCATACACCAGCGCTTATAACAGAGCTTCACACATAGTAAGTGCTTGACAAATACCAAAATTATTATTATTTGCTTTGGGATCAGACTGGCTTCATTTGCTTCTCAAATACAATTACCACAATGGATGACATCTTCAAAGAGAAGAATTTCAACCAGTCCCCCTGTCTTTTTGGTAGCAATATTAAAATTTGAACAAGTGACAAAAGACAACTTTGTTCATCGTACAATACTCTCCCAAGGGCTCTGCACACAGTAAGTGCTCAGTAAAAGAATTGTGGTCTAAGGGATAGAACATGGGCCTAGGAGTCAGAAGGATCTGGGTTCAATTCCCAGCTTCACTATTTGTCCGTTGTGTGATCTTGGGCAAGTCACTTCAAATCTCTGTACCCCAATTTCCTCATCTGTACAATGGGGCTTAAGACTGTGAGCCCTACATGAGGCAGGAATTGTGTCCAACCTGATTAGTTTGTATATACCCCAGAACTTAGTACAGTGCCTGGTACATAGTAAGTGCTTAAGAAAAGCCATTAAAAAAATATTTATTGACTAACTGATAGCAACACCTGCCCTTCCACTCAGTGGGGTGAATTCCTTTTAGAGAACATGGAACATTTGGCTGGATGGTTAGGACCATCTGCCTAAATTACTTATGCTCAGAAATGCCTAAGCATTTTCTAATTCTGGATTTACATCTAATCCTACCATTTTATAACTGAAAACGCTTTACCCACTTATTGTTCTTAGAGATCACTAATGTTCCGAGTCCAGTGGTTGCAATACCCCACTCACAAGTTTTACTAGCAGCCATAGGATTTTAATAAGCCAGAGCATTAAATAATAGTAGAGAAAAATCAAAATATGAAGTGGAAACAACTCTTGGTTTCAAGCTCAAGGAGCAATGGTAATAACTGTCCTAAATTTCTTAGGCTTCTTTCAAAGAGATTCAGTCTTTTAAGGATAATTTTCCATCTAATTTAAGGTTTCATTAAAGAAAAGACTTCTTGGGTCAAAGAGAAGTCATATTTCATTGTCTATGCACTTGGATCGGTACCCTTTGGGCAGTTGATGTTCAACCCACTCTCAACCCCACAGCGCTTATGTACGTATTCGTAACAATGATTTATCTTAATGTCTGTCTCCCCCTCTAGACTGTGAACTCATATTAGTGTGACCAATTCTGTTGTATTGCCCTCTCCCAAGCTCTTAGTACAAATGCTCTGCCTTCAGTACGTGCTCATTAAAAACCACTGATTGATCGATTGATTGGATAGTCAATAAATAATCATACTAATGTTGGAAGAGACCAGCTTTAAAATAACGCAGAAACATAATGCCTTTGACATAATTGGGGTTTCTCACAACCTGGAGAAATGGAAATTACAGAGCATGGGGGGGGGGGGGGTGCTCATACTTCTATCAATCGATCAGTGGTATTTATTGAGTGCTTGCCCTGAAATAAGGGCATGGGAGAGTCCAGTAATATAGAGTTGGTATAATAATGCACTAATTGTTATTTAAGTAAAATATTAAGCCTTGACAAATTTTCCCACTTTCCTTTCTGACAATAATAAATTAAACTAAAATGAAAGGGAAGGAGAGAGGGGCAGAGAGGCAGGAGATAAAGAGGGAGTGGCGGGGGGAGGACAGAAAGAGAGGGAGAGAACTTTTCCTTTTAAGTGTGGGAACTACTGGGAGTGTATCTTCTGGAGGTGGAGTAAAAAAGGGTAATGAAGAAAGCCAGAGCTAATAGCTCGAGTCAGAGATGACAGAACAGACATCTCTGCCCAGTGGTACAGTGCACGCTGAACCAGAGAGACATAGGACTAAGCCAAGAGAGAGGCAGAAAAAGGCAGAAAAAGAAAGCTCTAGAGAAAGCGAGGCAGATAAGACCAACGTAAACACATAAGAAGAGAGAGCAAGGCAGTGGAGCCCATGAGGAGGTGCCTTGGTCCTTCCACCCAAGAACTGAGGACAGTTTCCACCCTTCATCGCTTTCCATTGACCTAGGGGTTGGTGACTAAGTGACACGACCTAGAAGGAGACATGGGCTTTGGAGTCAGAGAACCTGAGTTCTAATCCTAGCTCTACCTGCCTGCTGCATAACTTTGGGCAAACCACTTAACTCTCCTGCCTAAGTAGGTAGGAGAGGAATGAAGGAGGAGAAAGAGGACTAGAGGGGAGAGTGTCTGCCTGAGCTAGGGCTCCTCAGTAACAGAACATTCTTGGTCACTTGCTCTGAGATCGTGGAGGTTTCTTGTGCATGATCTGGGCCATGGGGAAGCTCTTGGAGCACAGTAGTTCCCTTGCCAGGTCAATCAATCAGTCAGTCAGTATTTATTGAGCACTTACTGTACTAACCTTGTGGGAGAGGATAAACAGGTTCCCTCTCCACAAGGAGCTTACAGTCTTGAAGAGGAGTTTATAGTCCAGAGGTGATACTCAGAATAGCAGGGGATTTGTCCCCTTCCTTTCCTCACCCTCTCCTCATTCCCCTATTTTCCTTCCTCCTTCCTCCTACATTTTCTCCTCTTTTCCCTTCTCTTTACCTCTTTTCCCATGCTTTGCCTTTGTTTTTTCTCTTCCTTTCTCCTTTCTCTCCCTCTTTCTACTTCCTCTATCCTTGCCCCATTTTGGCTCTTCTCTTATGCTCTCTGAGGTAATCAGATCTCTGGTCACCTTCGACACGGTCAAAGGCAATTGTAGCTGGAGTTTTCAAAGTGTCTCAGAGTCAGGAAACGTTTTAAAGAGACAAACAAGAAGGAGGTTACGATAGTCCAGGTGACCAGGGTCTGGATTTGATTGGCAAGAGGTTAGGAAGAAGTGGAAGGATATGAATGAGTGATGTTGTGTAAAAGGAAGGGGCTGAACTCGACAAGTGATATTTGCAGGGGGCACAAAACAGAGGGACATCAGAGATTAATTCTCTTGCGTTCGACTTACAGTCCATTTCTAAAACACCACAGTGCAGCATGCTGTAAATTATATATTATCGTTCCTTTATATTAGAAACTTCTGTTGAGAGGAGAATACTTGTGCACGGTTTGGATTTTTGGCTTTCTTGCATATTATAAAAGTTATGCAGTCATTTATCATTTCAGAAGTCTTGAAGTAAAAAATTTAGAATAAACATTTTTGGGTAATTAATATTTTAGTGATCTAATAAATACAAGGTCATAATTACCAAAGACAAATGAATAAATATTCAGCAACTGAACAAACTCTGTTAAAAATGAAGTTTACATATTAATTGCAATTATATTTGAAAATCATTTTTATTTACTCATAAATATTACAGGGTAGAAAAGGAATCCTGCAGTATACTTGTTAAACCCTCAATGAACCTAAAAAGAACAACTTAAAATGATATAGTTACGTGAAAAGAGAGGATCAAAATAGCTTTCTCCTTGGACATCATCAGATAATTCCCTCGCCTCAAGTTTATATCTCTTCAGAAAAAGCACTGTTAGTGAAACCACCAATGTTGGCCAAAAAATTGATAAGTTTTGATAGCTGTTTATGAAAAATAAGTGATGATGCTCAAGAGGAGTTTTGCTCCTAAGACAGCTTAAGGCTCCTTTAACAAAGCCAGATAGGCATGAGAGAGAGAGACAGAGAGACAGAGATGTAGAGAGACTGACTTGAAATTGGAAAAAATATCTGACCTAAGAAGAAAGAACCTTCGATCTATTCTGAATGGTTTCAGACTTTGTGGTAGAGCTGTACAAAAGGTGTTGAGTGTCAGGTCAGCTGACAGGAAAGGAACTGAAGGTAAGTCTTTGATCTACAGTTTGGCACTGCCTTCTTTTCCCCACCCCCAACCACCGCACTATATTTAACAGTCTCAGAGACCGGTTCTCTGAGTAGCCAAAACCCTGTATTTTCTCCTCTTTAGAACAATGACACTTTGTGGAATATAGGGTTGTTTTTTTTTTTAAAAAAGAGTGTTCGTGCAGAGTTCTGTAAAGTGATATCTTATGGAGTTGATTCATATTTCCTTCCAGTAGCAAGGTGCTGCATCCTGGTTTGGCTTTTCCCTCATTGCAGTTTAGGCTCCAGTGGGAACGTGGCTTAGCAGGGAAGGCAGAGGACTCACAAACCACTTGTAGTATAATTCAGAAGGCTCTCTACCAAGCCTCATCTATAGCTCTTGATGGGTGATTCCATTTTATCATTCAATCAATCAATCAATTAGTGGTTTATTGCACACTTACTAGGTGCAGAGCACTGTACTAAGTGCTTGATTGAATAAAATCTAACACAATTGGTAGACATGTTTCCTGCTTACAACAAGCTTGCAGTCTAGAGGGATTTTCTCCTCCCTTACACTCATGTTAGCACTGTGCACACGGATGGCACTCAGATACTACTGATTGATTGATTGATTGGAGTGATACTTGGACCAACTATTGGGAAAGGCACATGGAACTGAGGTTTAGATGTCATTTAGCAAAAAATAGTCACTTGTCTTCAGTATTCTTGTAGTCTCTCTCTCTCTCTCTTTACACTTCCATTGAAATGGGAGCCTGTCTTTCTATAGGTTTCAACTACTTGGTTGTTCAGACATACTGGGAATCATTCATCCCTAGCCTCCCCTGTCAACGGTTGGTATCAGTTAATTCGGGAAGTATTTTGTGAATACCCAGAGAGAACAGAACCTGAACTCGATGCTGGAGCACAGTACTAGGAGTTTTATCGTCTTCAAAAGAATCACCTTGCCAACGCTAAGCATCTTGACTTTAATTGTGGAACAAAAAACTTATCATTTAACCAGTGATTTTTTTTTGAGCGCTTACTGAGTGCACAGCAGTGTACTAAGCACTTGGGAGAGTGCCTTATAACAGAGTTGGTAGATATGTTCCCTGCCCACAATCAGCTTACTCTCTATAGGGGGAAACAGATATTAATTTAAATGAAAAAAGTTACTGGACAGAGGAGTGGGCTGGGAGTTGAGAACTTGGGTTCTAGTCCCAGGTCTACAATTGCCTGCTGCTTAAAACATCAGTTTAATGTCAGGGTCTGGAATCAATCAATCTATCAGTGGTATTTATTGAGTCCTTACTGCATGCAGAGCACTGTATTAAGTGCTTGGAAGAGTCCAGTGTAACAGAGTTGATAGACATATTGTCTGCCCATAAGGGGCTTACAGCATGATGGATATAATCCATTCATTTTCTGATGGTGATGATGATAGACTGATAAGAAAAATAAAACATGGTGGTTACTTTTCACTACAAATAAACATTATTTAGGGAACTTTCCTTCATTTTCTTTTAAGTCAACTCAAATAATCTTATTTTATTGAGCACTTACTGTGTCCAGAACATTGTACTAAGTGATTGGAAGAGTAAAATATAACAGACTTGGTAGACATATTGTCAAATTCCAAATGTCAATTTCGGATAAATTTAACATGATTTATGGAAAAAAAATCCCACAAAGCGTATTTTGTCATCTGTTGAATGTGGTGGTAGTGGTGGGGTGGTTGTTGATGTTTTTTGGCACGGTAATAGAGAAGCACCTCAGGCCTAGTGGAAAGAGCATGAGCCTAAGAGTCAGAGGAGCTGGGTTCTAATCCTGACTCTATCACATACCTGCTGTTTGTCCTCAAGCAAGTCAATGAACCTTCTCTGTGACTCAGTTCCCTCATCTGCATATTGTTCTCCCTCCTACTTCAACTGTGAGAACGTGAGGGATCCGATTCGCTTGTATTTTCCTCAGCGCTTAGTACAGAGCTTGGCATGCAGTAAGTGCTTAACAGATACCACAATTATTATGACAATGTGATTTTTCTGGAATATTGTAGGTAGAATTTTGTACATATTCCATTTCAGTGATTGAATGCCTACAGTTATAGAAAGTACAATTTGGGGGGATAACATCAGAAAATAATAAAATCAAGAAAGCATCAATTTATCTCACCTGTATTCTTCCAGTACGTTTCTAGTTTTGTTTTTAAAACGTCCAAATTCATATAATTGAAAAGAAGACTCTGACTTTAGGAGATTAAGAAACATTCTAAGTAACTCTACATCTGTCTATTTGCTTTTTTGAGAAAAGTGCTCCTAAATGTGGAACATTTTTTGACAGTTGTGATTATTTGCATCATAGTAGATGGGGAAGCAGCGTGGCTCAGTGGAAAAGAGCCTGGGCTTCGGAGTCAGAGGTCATGGGTTCGACTCCCAGCTCTGCCACTTGTTAGCTGTGTGACTGTGGGCAAGTCACTAAACTTCTCTGTGCCTCAGTGACCTCATCTATAAAATGGGGATTAACTGTGAGCCTCACGGGGGACGACCTGATTATCTCCCCCAGCGCTTAGAACAGTGCTCTGCCCATAGTAAGCGCTTAACAAATACCAACATTATTATTATTATAAAAATGATTTTGAGTTTGATCTGTAAGTAAGCCCAAGTAGAAGAGATTTGACTTAAAATAGAGGGGCTGATATTAGGGAGAAATCGCGATACCTTATATGGGACAGAGTTATTACTTTCTCCCACATGGATGAAGTCCAATTAGAGAGAGGAAACTGAAAAGTCAAAGAATGAGGGAGTGGAAAACGTGATTAGTCTCCTGCTAGTCCTGAGCAGATTTTAAATGAGTTCAGTATATTGGTATATACCTGAAGGTGGAGCTATTTACAAAGTTTTGTTGGGTATCTGGAAAACATTTGTTCCTTTCACCTCAACCGCTGCCTGGAATCCTGTGATGTTTTAAGTCATCTTTTCTTTAGTCAATAACTTGTTTTACATTGTCCATGAAATTCACACTCAGCCAGAGTGTTTTGGGTATGTCATTTCAGAAGGAGTTTTGAGGGAAATGAACTAATGAAGATAACACAAAAGCAACTGTTCCCTGATAGAAATATTCTTTTCCGACATCGTTCTGCTTTACATCTTAAAAAGTACACCTTTTTTTTTTAATAATGTTAATAACGTTGGTATTTGTTAAGCGCTTACTATGTGCAGAGCACTGTTCTAAGTGCTGGGGTAGATACAGGGTCATCAGGTTGTCCCACATGAGGCTCACAGTTAATCCCCATTTTACAGAGGAGGTAACTGAGGCACAGAGAAGTGAAGTGACTTGCCCACAGTCACGCAGCTGACAAGTGGCAGAGCCGGGATTCGAACCCATGACTTCTTTTCCCCCCTTTGGTATTTGTTAAGCGTTTACTATGTACCAGACGCTGTATTAAGTGCTGGGGTACATACAAATTAGTCAGGTTGGACACAGTCCCTGTCCCATATAGAGCTCCCGGTCTTCATCCCCATTTTAAAGATGAGGTAACTGAGGCACAGAAAAGTTAAGTGACTTGCCCAAGATCACACAGCAGACAAGTAGAGGAGCCAGGATGAGAACCGAGACCCATGCTCTGTATTTTATATTTTCTTTTCAAATGTTCTCCGTATAGCTCCTATTTATCTTCATTTTGGATCATTGTGACTGCATTTCATTGAGCCATATTCAAAGCTGACATTTTTTCTGATTAAGTCCTCTTTCCCCCACCACCTTTCCTTCTGTGTCATCTATACACTTGCATCTGTACCTTATGGGCACTTGATATTCACCCAGGCTCAGCCAGGGCTCTTATGTACATATACATAATTTATATACATACACATATGTACATATATGCAATATTAATTTCTATCTCCCCTTCTAGACTGTAAACTCACTGTGGACAGAAGAATGTGTCTATCAACTCTGTTGTATTCTACTCTTTCAAGCATTTTGTACAGTGCTCTGCACATAATTAGGGCCCCATAAGTAAGATTAATTGAATAATTATTCTTGAAATTTTCTTTTTCCACAGTTAACATTTTCACTCTTTTAAACTTCATATTTAAGAAAATATGGGAGAAATTCTTGCAATCAAAAAACATTTTTCTCAGACAATGACTACTGGTTCATTAGAAATGTTTTGAAGAGTATGAGAAAATGTTCCCCTGCCTTTGTAATCTGTTTTTCTTAAAGAGGATTTTAAGATATGGGAGAGATTCACACATTCACACATACAACTCGGCTGCACAGAAAACTATAGTTATAAGCTTTCTGTTCTATTTCAGTTTGCTCATAACTTTCTCAAAAATCTTTAGCATTAAACCCCTCATATTAGGACCTGTGTTTGTGTGTGAATTCATTTTATAAATGTTATCACGTTTTTCTTAGCTAGTTTAATATAACCAAGACAGTTTTCCTAGCTACCTTATACCCCAAAAAGGTAGGAAAAGTTTCTTCTTATTAAAAACTTTGACAAGGTTTTTTCAGGGTCACTCTGTGTAAAGGAAAAAAAATGCAGAGTTACTCTTTTTCCAACTTCATTTTGAAGTTGAAGTAAAAGCCCGTATTTGGGGATAGGGTGTTTGTTGTTTGATAAAAGAATTCTGGAAAAATTATACAAGATTTCTACCTTAAGAGGCTTTGTTTGAAGAGTTTAGGGGCCACACAAAACTATAATATTCTCAAAGAAAAAAACCCACTCGACAACAATTATAACAAGTTCTTTAATCATGATGTCAGTTTAATTAAGATGTTTTAATCAAGCTTCAGGGATGATAGCATATGAATTAATCTTGTCAACATTTCTGATTATGAGCAAGCTGTCTGCGTTTTTTATTTAAGTTTCAAAGAGCACTTCATAAATAAGGGAAATATCATCTATACCCTATCTAATTACCAAACTGAAATCCTAAAGCTTTATACAATCTCAAAACAAAAAAAACCCAAATATATAAACAAGCCCCAGGGGCATCTTTTGGTGCAGTAGATAACCACTGATATAGAATATTTGCTGAGATGTTTTTGTGTGGCTTGTATTTTTCTTTTTTGGGGGATAGCATTTGATTTAAAGATTCAAACCAGAAAGGCTATTTAAGAACAAATACAAGAAGGATAAAGCCTGATTAAATCTCAGTGGGTAAAAACTGTTTTTTTTTTAAATCTACTATTTTTGAAGTGAAGACAATTATAAAAATGGGGACTCTCATCTTTATGCAGCTTAAACAATGACTACTGGTATTTTCAAATCTAATTATTTTACCCTAGGAAACCCAAAAAGTCTTAAGCGTATTGAAGGCCGTCCTCTAGACACTTCCCTCTGTCTTGCTCATCAGCAGTGCAAATCAAAGATAATTCCAGTAAAATTCCCTTTATTTTTTAACTGTAGAAATACAGGAATTCAGGTCTTGGCTGCTGGAAAATCCTTCCTTTTAATTATAGCAAAAACTATATTATACTGTACAAAGGCTACAGTTTTTTTTATTAGATTTTAACTTGCATTTACTTGTATGGAAAATATATAGTGCAACCAGTATTTATTGGTAATATAGTGAGATTTGTTGAGCATACAACTTTTTAAAAAACAGAAAGATAAGTTAAAAAGATGCATTTGTCATTAGTTGGTCCAGAAATATATAATTCAGTGTGAAAACACTCAATCTTATCTTATAAACAATGGAGGCCATTATTTTGGATGTTTTTTTCTAGTTTTTTTTTTACAATTTTCCAAACTGGCTTCTGCCAAAGCCTAGTTTATTAATAAGATTCTGCATTCACGTCCGCAACCCCTGCCCCATTTTTCCCAGATGACATTAGCAATCTTGCACCTGTTTTGCGCATTTCCCTTTGTGTGTCTAAATTCAGGGAACTCACACAATCAATTTCAGAGAATGCGGTAAGGTCAGCTAGGAATCTGTATATGTGGCAATTTAATTATCTGGAATCTTAAACGACTCAGGTGTTGTAACTCTCCATCTTTGCTTTTTATCACGAGATTCTAAAAGCTTATTCATTTCAGAATCTGATCAGCAACTGTGCCACGACATCCATTAAAAATAGAACAAAAATACTGCCGCTTCATGTGTCAACTCACCCTACATTGGCAGAGGAACTTATTTCCATATTGGACTTGGGAATTTAGAAAATTTTCCCAAATGAATGAAAATGTGTTTAAAAATAAAACAAAAACGTTCTATTTTATTCTTCAGTTAATGGGGGACAGTTTTCCCACAGCTGAAACGGGTTTGTCGGAAATCCACTAAAATCAGTCAGGGCAACTGGAGTCTGTGAAAACACTCAGCGGGGCTAGGAATCAGTTAATTCCCTTACCAGGAATATGGATCTGGTGCCAGAAATTCAAATCCCAGTCTACTAGAATGTCCTGGTTATTAAGGGCTTGGGTTTGCCCCTTTCTGTCATCCTTTTTCACCTTCATCCTCTCCAGATAGGCTCCCTGAGCTGTAATTTTCTCCTGTCTTCCCTCATTTTGAGACAATGAGATTAATTGACTTGCAGGTTTTAACCTGCATCTCAACCGCCACAGTCAAATGTACCACCTCTTTCTGAGTTTCTCTTCTCTGATGAATCACTCATTTGCATCTATCGAAGAGATTATCCAAGAAGGCTACGGAGGAATTAATTTTTTTTTTTCTAGAGCGTTGGCGTTCCAAGTTGGTGTGAGTACTTAGCTGCTTCCTTTATTTCCTTGTCTTTAGACAAATCCACATCCTTTACCAAACTTCTTTCAGTGCCGGGAGCTGTGGTCAATTATCTTATTTTGTAAGCTAATGAATAAGGGAGATTTTTTAGACAGACTAAAATCCATCGATGTTTTCCGGTGTTGAATAAAGGAGTGGATACCTTTTACTCATGAGGAAAGTGTCAGAAGACAGTGAGCACACGCGAGTGAGGTAAACTGCACTGCAACTGGAAAAAAAAACTACCAAAAAAGAAAAGAATCAATCTGGCCTTTTGCTTACTGATGCAAACTATGGTTCACTTCGTCTTTGTGCTCATCAAATCTTGGCAATCATTCAGTGGTATTTATTGAGTCCTTACTGTGGGCAGAACATTGAACTAAGTGCTTGGAAGAGAACAACACAGTACACTTGATGGACACAGTCCAATTGTTTTGTTGCAGTCCGGCGGCATAGAGTTGTCAAATGTGCACTGGTCCTCCCTGCTGGTTGTTTTGTGTGCATGGCATTGGAACTGTTTTTGGAAAGATAGTGCTGAGTGTCAGAGGAACTACATGTAGCCAAAACAATATTTTCCAAAGACATTTTCTCTCTCCCAAACATATTTGTCTCACATAGATGTGTTGATTATGTCATTTTTTCTGGTGTCCTAATTAGACAAACATTCTCTTATAAAAGAAACTGAATGATTTCTTGTCTATGTATTTTAATTAAGTTCAGAAGGGACAAAATCAAGGGAGGAGGAGGATACTTGGGGATAAAAAATGACCTCCACAGACACAAAATGGGGATGAACTAAAAAGACTCTTGTGGGCTGTAGTGAATTACCAGCTGTTGTTATTTACAAACCCAACGTGATACTGGGTTGTATTAGCATGGAAAGGCACCAGAGAACCCTACCCTCTGTCTCTCCCCTCTGTGGTCCACACTGCATTCTGCTGCTCAGATCATTTTTTCTAAAAAAGCAACCCATCCACATCTCCCCTCTCCTCAAGGAGCTCCAGTCGTTGCCTGCCTACACCAGCCTCAAACAGAAACTCCTTACCCTCAGCTTTAAAGCACTCAAGCAGTTTACCTCGTCCTACCTTACCTTCCTGATTTCCTACTACCCAGCCCACACACTTGGCTCCACTAAAGCCCACCTCCTCACTGCTCGTCTATCTCACCACTGACCGCTTGCCTATGATCTGGTCTGGAACTCCCTCCCCCTTCATAGATGACGACCACCATTCTCCTCACCTTCAAAGCCATATTAAAATCCCATCTTCTCTTTCTGCAACTAAAGCCCTCATTTCCCTACCCACTCTCCCTACTACATTGCCTTTACACTTGGATCTGAACCCTTGATTGGTGGATTGACTGGTTCCTTTGTCCATTCAGATGTTCCTCCCTATCTTATATGGAAATATCTTTTGAAAAGAGAGACTGTGAAGGAGGTGAGAATGAAGTGAAGCCTTTCAAAGGAGAAAAGGAGGAAAAGATTCTGTAATAATTATCCTTGGTGTTGCTTTTACCTTTGATTCCTTGTTTCACTCAGTCAGTGGTATTTACTGAGCACTTGCTGGATGCCAAGCACTGTAATCCATCCATCAATCAATCGAATTTATAGAGCGCTTACCATGCGCAGGACACTTTTCTACCCGCTTGGTAGAGTACAATACATCAATATGACAGACACATTCCATGCTTACAATGATTTTATAGTCTAGAGAGCCTTAGAATCTAGAGGGACCTACTGTATTCCTTATGAAGCTTTTGCTCCAGCAGAATCAGTCTCCTTTCCTGATTGCAGTGGCCATGCTGGTCTCTCTACAGAAATGGACTCCCCTGAAGCTTTGTTTTACTATATCCTTTATTGTTTATTTTGGCCATCTTGCTTTCATTTCCCAATTTCAGTTCACTGTAGAGTAGTGTCTTGGGTGTCCTGTTGTCATCCATACTCCTCACATGTGCATCTTGATGTGTGTGATTAATCTTAGTCACCTGTGCATGTTGTTCTTCTAGGAGATTAACTACATTTGAGAACTTCACTGTCTGTGATATTAACTGGCCATTTGATAATGAGTATGGCCCCGAAGTGACTCTGATGGAACTGCTGAAGGGGCCCGGTGTGGCACCTGAGTCTCACAATAGTAAAGAAGGTTGGACAGCATTACAATGCTCTAGACATTTGGTTTGGTTTGAAGCCTAATCGATCAGTGGTATTTATTTCGTACTTAATGTGTACAGAGCACTGTAATAAGCGCTTGAAACCACATTGTATTTGACAGTCTCCCAAAGGAGGTGTTGGCCTTCTTGATTCAGTTTTCTATTTCCTCATCTGCTTTTGTTTCATTGGTTACTATGCTACCAGGAATCAGACTTATATGACGACTTTTAGGCAGGTGTGGTCAATATAAATTTTTGGTTGTGTATATGGCTTCATTTATTGTAGCACGGAACATTACCTCATTTTTTTTACAGGCTTACTTGTCAGCTCAGTAAACCTCATTGACTTGATTTAGAGGCTTACAATAATTGGCATGTCTTTCTTGGGTAAATGCTTTAAGTTGGCAGTCGTTAGCATATAGAAGTTTTTAAATAACTGTCTCTAGGTCTTTGAATGAAGTTTAAAGCCTGAGGTGGAAGAGTTTCCCAGAAATGTACAGAAATGCATTCTGATATTTGCAGCCAAGTCTCTTGTTCCATCTTCCAGCACAGCTGCTTGGACTAAATCAAACTAAATTGGTCCCATGAGCCATTTCCACTTTACCCCTTTGGGGATGGTGGCTGAAACCTCTAAGACTGCAAGCTCCCTCTAGAGTGTAATCTCCCTGTGTGTAGCAATCAGGCCTACCAACTCTGTTGTATTGTACTCTCCTAAGCACTTATTACAGTGCTCTGCACAGAGGAAACACTCAGTAAAGCTCAGCGCTTACTACAGGGTCTGGCACAAAGTGAGTGCTTAACAAATCTGCCTCTCTACCCCTCCCTTCACCTCCCCTCAGCTAAGCCCCCTTTTCCCCCCTCCCTCTGCTCCTCCCCCTCTCCCTTCCCCTCCCCTCAGCACTGTGCTCGTCCGCTCATTTGTATATATTTTGTATTTCCCTATTTATTTTGTTAATGAGATGTACATCACCTTGATTATATTTATTGCTATTGTTTTTGTCTGTCTCCCCTGATTAGACTGTAACCCGTCAGTGGGCAGGGACTGTCTCTATCTGTTGCCGATTTGTACATTCCAAGCTTCTGATCGAGATTCTGATCGATATTCTCTAGCGGTGATTAACTTGTATCCACTTCTGTCTTAGAACAGCGCTTAACACATAGTAAGTGCCTAGTGAATAGAATAATAATAATGATAATAAAACTGACTAATAATAATAGCTGAGCCAGGAACACTCTCACTTGGATTTGTTCATTAATTCAGGTGCTTGAGAAAGTACAATCTATCAATAAACAGACACATTCCCTGCCCACAGTGACTTAAGGGAAAGGGAGAGTAATAAGATGCCTAGATAAATACCCCACTCTCTCATTTCATCTTTATTCTTGAAGATGATAAGGATGGTAGGGCCTTTGAGATTTCCCCAGCGTTCTATATGTTGAGGAAGAGCCCGTGCGGAAGTACGGAACAAGGTGTCCCTTTTATACTGGTGGATCTCAACAGCTCTGCCATCGAATAAGGTGCTTTTCCAGTTGTAATGGCTCTATCTGGCTCAGGATCTGGTGTGACTTCTACAGTAGTTGAAACGTGTTACATATCTTTGCACTTTGGAAGGTTTTGTCTGTTTAGAACGACCTCTTCGTCACTAGTAGAAATTGCAGCGAGGCCACTGCAGCATTGTTGCCATCTCTTTAGGATTTCACCTCGTCTGAGATGAGACTGGGACCAACTTCACCCTTCAGAGATGCCTTGCTTGCGTGGATAGGGCCATAAAATGTCGTTAGGTTTGTGTGGGGTGTATTCTAAAGTTTTTAGGCCATTTAAAGCTTTATAGGCATTGCCCTTCTCAGACGTGTGAGAGTACGATGAGTTGATCAATCACTAGAATTTACCGAGTGCCTAAACTGTACTGAGTACTGTACTAACAGCTTGAGAAAATCCAATAAAGTCTAATGTGAGGATGGGGAAATTACAGTACAGAAAATGGGTGTGTTATGAGGCTTTTATCAATGATGTGTCTGTTTATTGTTATACTGTACTCTCCCAAGCACTTAGGACAGTGCACACATTGCAATACAGGGTGCACAGAAAGTGCTCTATAAATAAGCCGTTGTTGGGTAGGGATTGTCTCTATCTGTTGCCGAATTGTACTTTCCAAGCACTTAGTATAGTGCTCTGCACACAGTAAGCGCCCAATAAATTCAATTGAATGAATGAAGCAGTTTTAGAATCACAGCATATACAAGCAATCAACAATATTTATTGAGCACTCACTCTGTGCAGATTGTGGTACTAAGTGCTTTGGAAAGTTCAATAGAGTTAGAATGAAACAATAACAACTGATAGGGGCTGATTATCTTGTATTTACCCCAGTGCTCAATAGACTGCTTGGCACATAGAAAGTGCTTAAAGGCTACCAAAATTATGTTTTAAGAGGCTACTTATAGTGCCACTGTATTTATCCGTAATTTATTTATTTATATCAATGTCTGTCTCCCCTTCTAGAAGGAGCTAGTGATGGGCAGGGAATGTGTCTACCAATTCTGTTGTTTTGTACCCTTCCAAGTGCTTAGTACAATGCTCCGCACCCAGGAAGTGTTCGATAAATATGAATGTTGGATTGATCGATTAGCCTCCTGAACTGTGGGCCATCCTGGGAGTGATAGAATACACCTAGCATTGCTCTACTGAGAAGCCAAAGTATGAGAAAGTTGAATCGGTTGCCTCCGTCTGGGGTTGCCTGAAAGAACTGCACTTTATGGTCCACCATCTTGCTATTGGGTGAATCCCTTAAAGGTTGGTGGCCATGTGACCCAGCATAGTGGGACTATTCAGCACTTTCCCAAGTCTTCTTAGGTGTTTCACTTCATTCATTCAGTCAGTCGTAGTTTTCAAGCATTCACTGTGTGCAGGGCACTGTACTAAGCACTTGGGAGGGTACAATACGACAATGAACAGACACATTCCCTGCCCACAGTGAGCTTACAGTCTACAGGAGGGGAGACAGACATTAATATAAATAAGGAAATTACAGACATGTACATAAGTGCTGTAGGGCTGGCGGTGGGAGCCGGGGAGAAGAAGAGAGGGAGCAAGTCAGGGAGATGCAGAAGGGAGTGGAAGAGGAAAAGGTGAGCTTAGATGTGGCACTTAAGGTCCTATATCCTCCAAGAGGCCTTCCCTGATCAAGCTCTCTTTTCCCTGGCTCCCTCTTCTTTTGGCTATTCTAAAGAAGAGGGGACAAGGCAGAGGAAGACAAGGAAGGTCAGATCTTCTTCTTATGTCCCACTGTGTACCCTGTGCCCTCCCATCTCCCCTTGTGTCCCCCGTCTCTGATTCTGCAAATGCCGCAGCCACTACAGTCACTGCTGTGGCTGCATCACCCCAACTGTCTTCCCCCCTTCCCCCCCCCCCCCCCAATCCCTCTAACCCCACCACTGGAGTGAGATTTGAATTTGAACCATGCTAGGGAAATCCCCTCTGACCCGTTTCCCGTCTGGACCCAGTTGGACTGTAAAGGATTCACTAGGCACATTTTAAAGTAAAAACCTGATCTTGTTTTCTTCAGAGATTCTAGAACATTTAAGATTAGGAAACATGAAATTTCCAGCAAACATCTCAGTCACTCCAGCCACATCTGAATCACCAACACGGGAGTGAGCTTTGTGTTAGGGGAACCTCTCTTCCCCCACACTGGACACAATTGGACTACAGAGTTTTTAGTTTGCACATTTTAAAACAAAAATCTGATCTGATTTTCTTCATGGATTTTGAGACATTTTAAAGCATGAAACGTGAAGTTTTCAGCAAATGTAGCAGACACCTCAGCTGCGGGGATGGGGTTGGAGCCCCTTTCCCATAAGTGGTGTGGTGGTGGGGCTGCTATCGCCATTTTCTTTCCCCCCCAACTACCAGTCACATCCTATCTGGGGGGAACCAATCAAAAGAAGCAACCTGTAAACACCCCCTTAATCAAAACCTTTAACTGGTGGGATGGGCATCTGGAAGCTGTAATTTCTTGTGGTGGATTTTACCTTAGCAAGGTACGTGCTTCTCATTTATTTTGTTATGGTATTAATTAAGGGCTTATTATGGTCCAGGCACTGTACTAAGCGCGAGGGTAGGTACAGGATCATCAGGTTGGACACAGCCCCTGTTCTACATAGGGTTTAGTCTTAATCCCCAATTTTACAGATGAGGTAACTCGCCCAAATTAAGTGACTCACCCAAGGTCACACAGAAGACAAGTGGGAGTGCCGGGATTAGAACCCCGGTCTTCTGACTCCCAGGGTCGTGCTCTTTCCACTGGGCCACACTGCTTCCCATGTACTTGTTGAGGTTAACGTAGAACGAGGGTTTATATACCTGAGACTTCAGTACTTCATTACTTTTACAAAATCTACTACGGTCAGTCAGTCAATCATATTTACTGAGTGCTTGAGAGAGTATAAAATAACAGACATATTCCCAGCCCACAATAAGCTTACAGTCTGGAGGGAACGACAGACATTAATATAAATAAATAAGTTAAAGATACGTACGTAGTGCCGTGGGCATGGGAAGATGGACGAATAAAGGGAGCAATTCAGATTGATGCGGAAGAGACTTGCAGAAAAGAGAAAGAGGCTTAGTCAGGGAAGGCTTCTTGGAGGAGATGTGCCTTCAGTAAGGCTTTGAAGCGGGGGAGAGTAATTGTCGAAATTGAGGAAGGTGGGCATTCCAGGTCAGAGGCAGGATGTGGGCGAGAGGTCTGGGGCAAGATAGACGAGTACAGTAAGAAGGTTAGCATTAGAGGAGCGAAGTGTGCGGGCTGAGTTGTTGTAGGAGAGTAGCGAGTTAAGATAGGGGGAGCAAGGTGATTGAGTGCTCTAAAGCCATGGTGAGGAGTTTCTGTTTGATGCAGAGGTGGATGGGCAACCACTGAAGGTTGTGGGGAGAGATGAGGGAGAGGAAGCTAGAGAGTGTGATGATACTTGTGAATTAAGTTGTCCATATACATGTATGGAGTCAAGCTATTTTATTTTTATTTACTGATCTGCATCATTTGCTGACCTGTAATAGTTTTTTCCATCTTGTCTTACAATCAGTTGATTAGACTGAATCTAAAATGAGCTATAGCCCTAGCTTGGCTCTGAAAGAGAAAGTCGTCTGATGGGAAAATGCTAGATCATTTAAATGAACTGGAAATATTTTCCCCAGTTAATTTGACCCTGAAAGGAGAAAGTCACATGGCATTCACCAAAGGAATTTCCTTGAACTTTACTCAGAGAATTAAACTTCATTTGTGTAAATAGATCCTTCAACCTAAAAAAAAACTTGGTTTGCAACATAAAACAAAGTCGAGGATCAATCGCTAGAGTTAATGAGAGCTGGAACCCATTGATGTTTGTAATGTGAGTTCCAGAAATTTGCTTAGAATGTTGAAATGGATTTTATAGTGATAACATCATTTCTCTAGTGACAAAAAGGATTGTATGTGTTATTTATGTTCAGTAAAAATGAAATAAATGATTTGGGATGTTTCTATTTGGTTATTAGAGAGATTCGCTCAAAATGGGCCCAACAGTGCGATTTTTTTTTTTAATCTGAAGACCTAATTAAAATCATTCATTTTTATTTAACCCCAATTTAAATGAATTCAGAAGTAGATTTAGAAAACCCATCCAACTCCAATACTGTGGCCAACATTATAAATCCACTGAATGTAACTTGGAAGGGTTAGGTTTTAGTGTCTTAGCAATGGGCCAATGTGGAGATTTGATTAATGAATTCTTCAGGACATTGCCTTCTATTTTAATTTTCCTCACAATGTCAGCTCAGAGAAAGGCCAGCTTTACATTATGTCGAAGAATGGGTTTGGGAATATGATCACTGCTGTTGCTACTGTTAGATTTCATCTTAATGAAAACAGTTGAACTCTCCAGTCACTAAATTACCTTTTTACTAAATTTAGTATGCAAATGTAAATATTCCCTCATGCTCACATGGAGCGATTTTCTATTAACTGGGGAGTATCTACCTTAGTTTGCTTCTGGCCATACCCACAAAACAAAAAGTGAAGATGAGTGTCTAGATAATTCAGACAAAACCCTTCTTTCTTCAATTTTCTGCTAATGAAAACAGTACAGAAGCCGCTTGACCTAGTGGAAAGAAAATGGGCTCCAGTGTCAGAGGACCTGGGTTCTGATATGGCTCCATCACTTGCCTACTGTGTAACCTTGGGCAAGTCACATAACTTTTCTGTGCCTCAATTTCCTCATCTGTAAAATGGGGATTTAATACCTGTTCTCCCACTCCTCTAAACTGAGTGCCCGATGTGGGAAAGGGACTGTCCTAACCTAACCAACGGGCGTCTACCCCAGTGCTTTGTACAGTGCTTGGAACATAATAACTATCATTAATACCAAAATTTTAAACAAATTATCATTTGTTTGAATCTTCTGGCAATTATAGTTCTTGCCTTTTCAGTATAGGACAGTTTATGTGCTTCACCTTATTCTTCTTCAGCACCTATACGGTGCATTTTTGGTAAATACCAGTGTTTCCAAAAGAAAACCCCTTCAATTCACAGTAAAAGCTCAGGGATGTCACCTATCAGGAAACAAGAGTTTACCGAATTAAATTACATCAAATTAAGTGTTCAGGTTTCAGCCACAAAACAAAGCGTGTCTAGGCAGCTGTCCCGAATGACAGCAACCTGACTCTTCTTTTTCTTCATGTCAATTATGACTGCGTTAATACCTGGGTCTAGAGATAAATCCCACAAGCAATCAAGATACTTTTCTCTGATGAAGTTTGCATGAGCTCTTTCCTCCTCTCTTCCTTCAGAGTTAGACAGAACAAAATTACCATAAAACTACCAGACTCAGCTACTTCTACAAGATCTGTCAGATAAATGACCGCTGGATTATATGACCCAATCGTCCCTGGCTAAACTCTCTGTTCGTTTTGAGTGATTGTCCGTGTTTGAACTTTTAATATGTAATCAGTGAATTTTGAATGTAAAATAATGCCAGAGCTGAGCATCATTAGAACCATAAGGAAGAGAAGTAATTAGTGCTACCATTGGGGATTCTTATGGATTCTGTTTTTCTTAAAAGGACATATGTGACGGGTACAGAAAATTTGGCATTTTCTGTGATGAACGGAGAGGCAAAAAGTATTTTAATTTCTTTTACTGGCATTTGTTAAGTGCTCACTAAGTGCCAGGCACTGTACTAAGCATTGGGGTAAATACAAGCCAATTAGATTGGACACAATCCCTGTCCCACAGGAGACTAACAATCTTAATCCCCATTTTACAGATGAGGTAACTGAGGCACAGTGAAGTGACTTGTCCAAGGTCACACAGAAGAAAAGTGATGGAGCTGGGAGTAGAATCCAGGGCCCCCTGATTTCCAGGCCCGTGCTTTATCCTCGAGGCCACACTGCTTCTTTCTTACTTGGAAACTTTGTTAGCTGGAGATAAATTTATTCCTTCCTTTGTAATGAGTTCATAATTTAATTAGGGTAATTTAATGGGGTATTGTTGCATTACAATAGATGGTTATATTAGCTAAAAATTCTGCTTAAAATAATTTTGACGGGAATTCTTTGCATCATCTGAGGTTGGCAAACTTTGTGATCATTAGGTTAAGAATTTTGGCAGTGTTAAATTTAGCAATTTAGCTCCTTAAATTGTTGATTTTTTTGATCAGTTTGGTTTTCTTGCACGTTTGTCCTAATAAGGTACTGTATGCAGTCCTTCAGACTGTAAACTCCTTACAGGCAGGAACATGACTATGAACTCTGTTGTGTTGTATTCTACTAAACACTCGGTACAGTGCTTTGCATACGGTAATGCCACTGATTGATGATCCATAAAATGTAGCATGGTATGAGAACCTGACCATAGTTTGAGCCAGTGGCTACACAACCTGTTCGATTAGATAATATTGTGAACGCAGGTAGGACTCCCTGAAATTTAGGGTTTGATGGCCTAATAAAATGATAATCTCACAGGGTTTGAAAATGGGAGTTCGGATTCACAAACGGCATAGATTTTTGAGACACTAATTTAAATAGATCACTTGATAGGCTTTGTTAATAATAATAAGCCACTTCTCATATCAAAATGTCTCTGGGCATTATTTCATTTTCTGCTCACAGCCTGAAATATCCTTCCACTTGATATGTATGTTCCCAAGTGCCTAATACAATGTCCTGCCTACAGATACACCCAATAAATACTGAAGATTGTGATGCTGATGATGTATAAACTCTCCTCTATCAGACCTGACCATATTATCCACAAAGTAGTTGGCCTATTAGACTTAGTAAACCAAGATGTACAGGTTTTATGTTTATCCATTAGATTGCAAGTCCCTTGAGGGTAGGAGTCCCAAACATTTAGTGCTGTGCTTTACACACATCAGGCAGCCAATTGTTATGATGGAAATTAACAAAGAAAGGAATTTTCTTTGGTTTAAGTGGCAAAACCACTTATGCAATTTTCAGATCCCGGTATTATGTCCTGTACCTAAGACAATTAAAGAAAAGGGTATTGTTGCATTGCAATAGATGGTTATATTAGCTAAAATTTCTGCTTAAAATAATTTTGACGGGAATTTTTTCAACATCTGAGGTTGGCGAGGTTGGTGATCGTCGGGTTAAGAATCTTGGCGTTGTTAAAGAAAAAACATTGTAGTAGTTAGCAAATTCAGACATGATAGAATTTATTTTCTAATTCTTTTTATGGATTGTAGTTTTTCTCTATGCACTGTATTTAGGATTCTCTCATCATTACCGGCATATTATTTGGCATAGTTTGAGCAATTGGCCCCAGATCTTAAAGGGAATTCAATTATATATTCTGGTATGGTGGAGCTAGGAAAGGGGTGGAGGGATGGTATGATGGATAAATGAAATCCACAACCTCTTCTGTCACTCTGATTTTGGCCATCAGCTCCACTCCCTCCTCAAATGTTTATGAGACCCATTAACAAATAGTAAAATGAACTTAGTTGAATTCTGAAATGTGCCAGAATCTTTCATATGCTTAGAGATATCTACCCTTGCTCTTTCTCTCCTCTTTAAAGAGCAAATACGGAAATTTGCTAAAGTCAGATATGTTACTGAAAGAATGACATTTTCATCTGAAAACTGCCAATTTTGAATAAAAGGGTAAAGAATATTAATGTATGTTTATCCCCTCTTTCACCACTTCTGAGATCATAATAACATAATTGCCATACTTGGTCAGAACTGTGGTTCACACAAACCCAGTGGTTTTTTTCCATATACTGGTTGCAAAAGACACCTGGAGAAAGTATTTGATAGTTTCTAGACCTGGGTTTTAATCGTAGCTCCACCACTTCCCTGTTGTGTGCCCTTGGGCAAGTCACTTATCTTCTCTGTGCCTCATATTCCTCAACTGTAAAATGGAGATTGAATACTTGTTCTCCCTTAGACTGCTTAGACTGTGAGCCAGTGACTCTATCTGACCTGATTATCTTGTATCTTCCTGCAGGGCTTAATAAAGTGCTTGGCATATAATAGTGCTGAGCAATTATTATTATGATTATTATTGTCATTATTATTATCCCTCTAGAGTGTAAGCTCACTGTAGGTTGGGAACGTGCCTACCAACTCTGTTATATTGTATTCTCCTATGTGCTTAATACAGCACTCTGCACACAGTAAACACTCAATAAATATGATTGATAGATTATGGTTGCCATCATCATGGTTAATAATAGCCATCATTATCACTCCCCAGCCCTCTCTCCTGTCTTCCCAAACCCCATATTGACAACAGAAGGGATTATTGCTGTAGAGGACAGTTGACTCAATTAACTAACTACCCCGATAAAGCCACAGTTGACAGGAATGGGCACCTTCAAGAGCCACTGATAAAAGCAGAGAACAAATTGTAAAAATACTCACTATGGACAGTCCATCTATATCAAGTCAACTCCCCATCTATAGGGGCTGATTTCTAAGTTTGGAATTATCTAGACCTTTTGCTTGTCTTCCTTGTTCCTTCTGCTGCTTTTGGGCTATTTCACTGATAGTTAACAATTCTGTAGGAGGGTCAGTAGAAAACTAAAATTTGGCATCAGTAATTATGACCCTGCCACACAAAACCAGTGCCTCATTAAAAGTAATCTTGGATCCAGTAAGTGTCACTTAATGGCTCAATCCTATCCCTCTTCATTTTCATTTAACCAAAGGGAGATCAGAAAATGGCCAAAACTGTTATAGTGATTAAGGATCAACTTGAATTCCAAGTGAAAGTCGTGAGTTCTGCCTGGGCAGAAGGTCATGTTTTTAGTCTCCTGTTTGCCCAGGAGGTTGCTGATTGGCTTTGAACCCCCGTCTCTGCCAGTCTTTCCTTTTTGTCTTGGAGCTGTTTATTTTTCCTGCATTTTGAATATTTTATATCCAGAAGACAGCATTCTTTTAGACTGTAGTCTAGAGCTGATAGAAGGCACGAGCTGATCTAACATAAGACTCCAAATAAATTGTGAAAGCTTCCTTTATCTTTCATTGGCTGCTAAACTTGTTAGGGCCAAAGGAAGGTTTTTTGGCTGGAAAAATCTTCTATAACAAACCTTACCTTGTGCAGACACAGTGAGAGGAGTTAGTTATTTGTGTAATAAATGGGTAGGAATGGCTGAAATTTTCAGGGAAGACAAGAATCCTCCTGAGCTTTGTACTCAATCCAAGTTGATAATTGTCACAAGGAAAAAACCATTCCTTTCCATGACATATAGCTGCCCTTAACTTTATGCCTACATTTGGTCTTTAAAGAGGAGCAGGCCAGTGCCTACATCAACCATCTGCAAGCATGGGGGAGATTTGAGTCTGTCTTTGAATAAACAGTTTGAAATCAAAGCTACCTTAGGTTTATGGCACTAACCCCACTCTTTTCAGGTGGATATATTGATTTGTTTTCTTTCTTCAGTAACAGCACGCAGATAATTAAAAGCTTGCCACCAAAAGCTGAGCGACAAATATTCAATCGTATTTATGGAGCACTTACTGTGCGCAGAGCACTGTACTAAGCACCTGGGATATTACACTTTAATGAGAAACAGACACATTCCCTGCCACAATGAGTAATAATTCATGTAAAACATGGGAGCTGTTAAGGTCATCCGAAAGGGGCACCACCAAGGATGCTCCAGATGACAAGACATTCCACTGAGTTTTTTATAATGTACCTGTCTGAAACATTCCTTATCAGTATAACCATAGGTCTTTCTGGTGAGTGATTTTTGAAAACTGAGTCAGATTCCTCTCAGATGATAATTTGTTTGAAGAAATCAAGTGGCATAAAATATTGCTGCAGAAGCACTGGGTCGGCTAACATCATTCTTTCTAGCTCTCAGCTTTGTACCATGCCTTAGGCTGACTATGTGCACATGTTTAACCTAAAAAATGAGATTGCTCGGGGAAAGTAGGGATTGTCTCTTCTGTTGCCGAATTGTACTTTCCAAGAGCTTAGTACAGTGCTCTGAGCACAGTAAGCGCTCAAATACAATTGAATGAGTGAATGAATAAAATGTCAGTTGAATGACGCATAGAAATTTAGGAAGA
The DNA here is from genome assembly GCF_004115215.2 of Ornithorhynchus anatinus. Lineage (NCBI taxonomy): Eukaryota > Metazoa > Chordata > Mammalia > Monotremata > Ornithorhynchidae > Ornithorhynchus > Ornithorhynchus anatinus. The sequence continues at coordinate 35,006,613 of NC_041739.1, forward strand.
AATGAATGCAGGGGATTAATGCATTCATTCTTTTCATCCTCCCCTGCCTTCATATTTACACCAATTCCTTCTGCAGGAAGTTGAGTTTTTTTTCCTTATTATTCTTGAGGAAAAGATAATTTAGATCCTACCCGAAAACCACATCTGAAGTCCTGGGGTGAAACCAACCACAGTTTTCTCTGAAGAACTGTCAGGGTTTTGGATGAGCTACCAGTCTTGACCATAAAAAAGTCTACACCCATTTTGCTCACAAAATAGTTTGAAAGTTCACAGGAGAACAAATAATGAGCACCTTCAATTCGCTGAAAGAAAAAGTTTGTTTTAAAAATAAATCTCTCTTATGGGAGTATCTGTTGAATCTATTTATCTACCTACCTCTCATCTGTCTGTCTGTGAGTTGCTGTCCCCTGTTTTGGTTTTCACTTATTAATTTTTGACTGTTTCTGATGGTTTTCACAAGCCAATGGAAGAGACTTCCCCATTTTTTACTGAAACATTCTGTTATACCCAAAGATGGTTTATAAAATGGTTGAGGCCTAACTGTGACATCTGCACCTTTTGTTCTGTTTTGCGTGCATACACTGCATCGATTCTTGCAATGAGTGACTCTCGGCATTGGGGGACCAGGTGAGAGTGTGTGAATGACTCAGTTGCAAACCATCACCACTGCTGCAAAAACAGCTCAAGTACAGGTCCTCTGGCAGGAGGACATATATTTACCCTCATAACCATTGGTGTTCAAGCAGAGCTAATCCCCAATTGCTAATGAGCAGGGAAGAACACCACTGTATTTTCAAGGGGAATGTGTACAGAGGATTCTCAGTGGATGCCCATAGCACTTATGAACATAACCAAAATTTAATTTATTTATATTACTGTCTGCCCTCCCCTCTAGATTGTTAGCTCCTTAGGGGCAGAGAACGTGTATACCAGCTCTTGTTATATTGTACTCTCCCAAGAGCTTAGTACAGTGCTCTCACACAGCAAGTGCTCAATAAATACCACTGATGATGATCCTCACGCTCATGGTTACTATCTCCCCATGAGAAGCTTTGTCTTTGATTTTCAGGACCAATCTGTTTAACCCATTAACAGAACTCAGTCCTCAACCAAATAGAAAAAAAATCCCTGAATTTACAATGTATATATATACTGTACATATAACACCATGGTCTAGTGGAAAGAGCGTGGGCCTGGGAGTCAGAAGACCTGGGTTTTAATTTTGGCACTGCCAATTGCTTGCTGTGTGACCTTGCTCAAACCACCTAACCTCTGCCCATTGCCCTCACTTCTTGTTCTAGATGTTTAACTCCTTCCTCAAACCCTCTGTCCCTTTGCCTCTCCCATCCCTTGCCACTAATGACCAGGCTACCAGATTTTGAAAATTGAGACAATTGAAACTACCAGACATGATGTCCCTAAAATCTCCCCTGCTTCTCTCCAGTCCACTCCCCCTACCCATTCCCTTCTCCCCTCCCTGACTGCCATCTTCAACTGTTCACTCTCAAATGGATTCTTCCTCGCTGCCTTCAAACATGCCCATGTCTTCCCTGTCCAAAAAAATCCTTGCCTGACACCATGGCTCCTTCCAGTTCTCACCCCACCTCCATCCTACCATTCTTCCAAACTCCTTGAATGAGGTGTCTAACCCCACTGTCTCAAAGTTTCTCTCCTCCCATTCTCTCCTTGATCCCCTCCAATCTGGCTCCATTCTCCTTCACTCCACAGAAACAACCCTCTAAAAGATCACAAATGATCTCCTCTTGCCAAATTCCACAGCCTCTACTCCATCCTGATCCTCCTCAACCTCTCAGCTGCCTTTGACAGTGTCAACCACCGCTTCTTCTAGAAATGTTATCACCTCGGCTTCACTGACAGTGTCTGCTCCTGCTTCTACTCGTATCTCCCTGGCTGCTCACTTCCAGTCTCTTTCGCAGGCTCCTACTTCCCTAGCTGTGAGTGTCCCTTTAGACTAAGCTTTTTTGTGGACAGGGAATGTGTCTGTTTATTGTTATGTTGTTCATTCATTCAGTTGTATTTATTGAGCACTTATTATGTGCAGAGCACTGTACTAAGCACTTGGGAGAGTAAATCATAACAATAAACAGAAACATTCCCTGCCCACAATGAGCTTACGGTCTAAAGGAGGATATAGACATTAATGTAAATACATAAATTACAGATATGTATTCAAGTGCCGTGGAACTGGCCTTCAGTAACGGGGAGGAGAGTAATTGTCTGTTTTCTATGAGGAGGGTGGGTGTTCCAGGTCAGAGGCAAGATATGGGCGAGGAGTTGGCGGCGAGTTAGACGAGATGGAGGTACAGTGAAAAGGTTGGCAATGGAGGAGCCAAGGGTGCGGGCTGGGTTATAGTAGAAGAGTAGCCAAGTGAGGTAGGAGGGAGCAAGGTGATTGAGTGCTTTAAAGCCAAGTGTACCCTCCCAAGTGCTCAATAAATACAAATCACTGACTGGTTGACTGGGGAGGGAGTGGTGGTGAATGGTAGAGAGCAGGTGTTTGGATGTGGGAGCTAACCACGATGGCAGAGAGCAGGAGTTCCAGTGGGTTGGAGTGAGTTCAGGAGTCAGGACTGAGATGGGATGGGGATGGGCACTGCACGGGACTAGGGGTGGCTGGGGGCCGGATGCTGCAGTCCTCCCCAGGCCAGGCCCACGTGGACAGGGGCATGGACACCTCTGCTGCTACTACTTCTGAAAGAGATTAAGCAGCAGCACCCTGCAACCCGCCTCCACCACCGAAGCCAAAATAATCATTCCTGAGCCACACGGCATGCAGTGAAAACTTGCATGAAGCTCACGAGTGGCAGTTTTCATTCCTAAGAAAGGCAGTAGGACCGTTTTTACTTCTCACCAGTAACTCTGGTGAGGACAATAGCCAATGACAGGAGCGGAGGCTCAGGATTCTGGAGGTCTGGAGTCTAGTTCCAACTCTACCACTATTAATAGTAACTATGTTAAGCACTTACCATGTGCCAAGCACTGTTCTTAGCGCTGGGGTAGATAGAAGTTAATCACGTTGGACACAGTCCCTGTCCCACATGGGGCTCACAGTCTTAATCCCCATTTTACAGATGAGGTAACTGAGGCCCGGGGAAGTGAAGTGAATTGCCCGAGATCACACAGCAGACACACGGCAGAGCCGGGATTAGAACCCAGATCCTTCTGACTCCCAGCCTGTAGCTATTTCCTTACAGCGTGACACAAATATCTAGACAAATATCCTGAAAATTGCATATTGTCTTTTTGGCTGCTTCTTTGAGGACTGTCCGCTCCGACATGTTAGCCACACATTAAGGAAGCCGTATCGTGTGGAAAATGTGTAAGATTTTCATGGGATCCTCTTTTGTTTTCTCCCATGCAAAGACACAAACTCCTGATGAAAAAGAGTGAACTTTCTTTAGAAAGAGATCAGCGCATTGATTTTTCTCCCTGCTGACTCCGTCTAGATCAGTTGGCATGAGCCAGAGGTAGGTGAAGAGAAGACAGCCACAGAAAATTGCAAATTTTTGTGTGACTCAGAACTGGGAGCCGTAAAGGTGAAATGTAGAGGTAAGCCACTCCTACGCGGTTGTCAGTCTCTCATTCCTAGACAATTGTTTTTCAGTAAATAGGATTCTTTTAATCTGACCACACCTCACTGAGAGCCCGCAAACATGTCATGCTATGACAGGTAACATCTCCCATCATGTTCATTCACAGCTTTGTTAATTGATGCCACAATGAAGAATTCAGATGTAGTAATTCAGGGTGAGCGTTGGGTGTTTTCTTCTTTTTTTTTCTAGCCCTGGGAACTTTGTAAATAAAGTTTGCGCCGTTCTGATCAAATGGCCTCGAGCAATTTGTTGGAAGGGACTACTTGCAATTGGCAGAAGGGTTTTCTAAATATTGGCTACTGCTTGTGAAGGAAAAGATGGGAAAGTAGTAGCATTAATTGGAAGCTGTGAAGGAGTCCTAGGGGGCCATAAACCTTTCCAACAGAACATAAAAAACACATACCCTTCAGTCAGCTCTTTTAGTGGATAGAGCTTCAGTCAGTTCTTTCGATGGCTAGAGGACATAATAATCATATTACTAGGTCAAAACCTATCCTCGGCTCTGTGTGAAAGAAAGTTTGATGTAAGAGAATCTCAGATTTGGTTCTTTTGTCTCTAAGATTTGTTGTCTGAGACTGGAAACGTGTCATCAACTGGCATAGGAGGGCAAGGTCATCCTGTCAGTTGAATAGGTTCACGTTTGCATAACAGTTTAATAGGATATTTAGCTTAAAATATAGTTTGGTCGCTTTTACCAGTCACATCCCTTCTAGGTGTTAAGTGATAGTTACAGAGGACCATACAAATGTCACTGGTTTGTCATCATGCTTTTCCTGGAGTGGTGTAATTTTTCCTTACCTTTTCCCAGACTTATATCCTATACCCTGTGCTAAGCCCTTATTTCATTATTATTTTTTTAATGGTATTTGTTAAGCATTTACTGTGTGTCAAGCATCTAAGCACTGGGGTAGATACAAGTTTATCAGGTTGGACACAGTCCTGTCCCACATGGGGTTCACAGTCTAAGTAGGAGGGAGTGGGATTTAATCTCCATTTTACAGTTGAGGAAACCGACGCGCAGAGAAGTAAAGTGACTTACCCAAGGTCAGGCAGCAAGCAGTTGGCAGAGCCTAGATTAGAAACCAGGTCCTCTGACTCCCAAACCCATACTCTTTCTCACAGTCTGCTTCTCTAAGTGAGTAGGCACTTAGAATTCATTCATTCATTTAATTAAATTTATTGAGTGCTTACTGTGTGCAAAGCACTATACTAAGTGCTTAGGAGAGCATACTATAACAATGAACAGTCACATTCCCTGCCCACAAAGAACTTACTGCTATTGCTAATGAAGTGCTTATCTCTTCTTACCCAACACCTTGTCCAAATCAAAAGTTTGAGTACTTCTTTCCAAGCTCTACTGAGGACTATTTTCCTGTTGGTAAAAAATCACTCAAATTCAACCATCAGATAAAGCTGCTAAGATGCTGCTTTTTTTGATGCTCCCTTAGGGAATCAACTCTGTAATCAACTTTTATTCTCCCAAGTGGTTAGTACACAGTAAGCTCTCAATAAATATGTATGATTGAATTGAGTTCTTGCAGGTGAAAAGTAAAATCTATAAGTGAAATGGTTAGGTTATCTGATTAAGGTAGTGTCCTCCGACCTAAACCCTGTTCTTGGAATCATGAGCCTTTTTAAAGTGTAATTAGAGGACAAGAGGAGTGCAAGGGCGGCCAATTATTTAGTTTTCAGATGGACCATACCCTTCTGTTTTTGATACAAAACTGGATGCTTTTAAGAGAAGCAACATGGCCTAATGGGTAGAGCTTGGTCCTGGGAGTCAGAGGGATCTGGGTTCTAATCCCGGGTCTGCCACTTGTCTTCTATGTGACCTTGGGCAAGTCTCTTCACTTCTCTGGGTTTCAGTTCCCTCATCTGTAAAATGGGGATTAAGACTGTGAGCCCCGTGTGCGACAGGGATTGTGTCCAAGCTGATTAGTTTGTATCTACCCCAGCGCTCAGTATAGTGCACGACACAGAGCATTTAACAAATGCCGTTAAAAAAAAGCCTCCCTCTGCTGCTATCTTCTGCAGCTTGGATGCTGTAATGGACTTCGAGGTACTCTCCAAGCGCTTAATACAGTTCTCTGCACACCGTAAGCTCTGAATAGATACAAATGAATGAATGAATAATAAAGGCTGTAGAACAAGGGAGGTGGGCCTCAATGGAGAAACTCTGTAGGAAAATGTGGAATTGTCTTACTTCCAGAAAATGGCACCTGTAATGTCATCACGTTATGTCACATGCCAAGGTCGTTTGCATCTCCTGTCTGGTATACTGGAGGGCTGTCAGTGGCCACCCTACACCCAGGTCTTCCAATGAAAGGGAATTGCCACTAGAGAGGAGAATAGGTGTGTGAGATAAGAAGTTGGGGTTCAAGGGAAAGGAGCTTTATCCAGGCCCTAGGCATTATCCTTTTGGGGGAAAGAGAAAAAAGACTGGGAACCTGGAGATACTACTAAAAGCAAAGCTGTGGGGCAAAAAAGGGAATCTTAAGTAGAAATATTGAATAGAGGATTTGCAAAATTTAGAGCTTCTAAAGATCCACCCCAAAATCAAGGGAATTAAAGAAGCCCGTAGAAGAAAAAGAGTGGGAATTACTGCATTCAATCAGTACCTCTGCTCTAGGCCAGTACAAAACAATCGATTTTTCTTTGATTCTTTCAACCATTTCAGAAGAAGGTTAACTAAAAGATAACTAATAATATTTTGTACCAGGCTGGGTTCCCTCCATTTCCTCCTCTCTTAGTATCTGAGTTCTCCAATCTCCTCCCAGTCTTCGATTTCTAGATCCCAAGGTATTTTGAGCCCACCCTAGAGAGGATATACAGTAAGTACCACCTCAAGAAGGTGGAAAATATTAAAATGCAAATGAATGTTATCAATTTTTTTTTCCAATCTAAGTAGTGAATCTAGTCTGTGTTTTGAGAAGAAGGCAATGACCACCCAGCATGTTTTTCCCCGACACAGTACAGGTCAACATTTCTAATCTGAGGGTCACAGCTATGCTCCCTGCTTAAGTAATTGCTTGAGTTGACATGTAGCTTGGCCTTTATTTACTTTGGCCTCTCTGAGGAGGGGTCACCTAAGCAAAAGAAGATAGAAGTCCCATAAAATGCAATGATGATTAAGATATGAGAATGCTTCCTCTTTGGCATGTATAATGTATCTCAGCAATCCTGGATACAAACACCTGGGTAGGTAAGTTTTGAGCAGGCACCCAATGCCCATTTAGTAATGATAATATGGTAGCTGGACTCACCTGTGAAAGAGGGAAAATTTTAAATTGTATTTAAAATAGTTTGAAATGAATGTGAAATGAGGTGAAAATGAATAATTCTGGATCAGGAAGGACAAAAATAAGCCTTAAGGAATCATTGTCTCCCCAAGTATTGCAAAACAAGCATTTGATAATTGCTTAAGACTCACTAAGGCTGTTTATTGGAAAAGAAGAGTATTGGAAATCAGGTAATGATCCAAGCAATCGTATATTATTTTTGCTTTATGCACCATAGTTAGAATGTAGATAGAACTTTAATCAGTCTTTCCTGAGGGCAAAAAGATTTAATTTTCTTACAAATAAAGGCTGTTAATGGAGGGAATGGTTTTTTCTCTTTGAACAATCTGCTCAGGAATGTGAATGGTATATTTCTCTCAAGGTGTGGTGCTATATTTCCTTTGTCAGAGATTCCTCCCTTACCAGATAATTACTAGTAGTGTTACACCAGAACAAAACTTTCATGGGATCACCCGAATGGATGTTTCTCTATATGGTTTGTAATAATGGAATTCCCATTTTACTACTTCCTTTCAAATCATTTTCTTATTCATTGGAGTTTATGAAGACTGTTTTTGCACAGAAAGCAAAAAATTTGAATGGATAAATCTAGATAAATAACTGAAAGGTGTTTTACACTGTTCAAAACCTATTATTTCTGTCTAGAATGCTTCATGTGGATTGAGGGTGGAATTATAGCATATGTTCAATGATTATTTCACCTATAAACTCTATTACTGAGGGACTACTTTATAGGGTGAATATAAAATATGCAATATAAGTCTTAATAAATGGTAGGAGAGTTGTTGGTGGGCCACATTGAAATAATAATGATAATAATATTTGTTAAGTGCTGTTGTTAAGTGTGGTTGTTGTTGTTAAGTGTCAAGTACTGTTTTAAGCGCTGGGGTAGAGACAAGGTAATCAGGTTGTACACAGTCCATGTCCAGCATGGGGCTCGCAGTCTAAGTGGCTTTTGCAGGGATAACTAAAATTACAGCTTTTTGCAGGAATTAACATGACGATATGTTTCAGTTAGATTTATTTAGTTCTGACCTCCAGTACCACATCTATGAGGCTGCAGATACTAAAAGTTGTGGTACTGTGAAAACTGACACTTTGATTTCCACGGAGTGGAAGGGGGGAGATTTAACCTTATTTCTCTCCCTTGGATAAGTCACTTAACTTCTCTGAGCCTGTTCCCTCATTTGTAAAAATGGGGAGTAAATGCCTGTTCTCCCTTGCCTTTAGACTCTGAGCTTCCACATGGGTCAGAGATTGTGTCTGATCTGATTATGTTGTATCTACTTCAGGACAGAGTACAGCGGTTAACAAATGCCACAATTATAATTGTTATTATCTAAGCACATAAACGGAATCCAGGGTTTGAACAACACTTTTCAGGATGGATGGCAGGTGGCCTACCTTTTTCACTACTTGGCTTTTCTAAAATTTCACCTTACCGGCATACTCTATATTTCATCCTTTCAGTCTTTTATCTTTGGGTCTTACATGAGCAGGGATATGACAGACAATTCCAGTGCTAGTCTAAGTAAGACCACAGTGTCTAAAAAGTTATGTTATTCGTATAGAATAGTCCTTACTCTGTTCTCTCTGAACAGTCTATTTATAGCAAATTATTTCCTTCTTGCTCCCTTTCTAACATATAGACAGGCAGATAGAGGGGAGCAGAAGGGGAGGAAATAGAAAAAAGGGAAAGGCAAATAAGAAAAAGGAAGGGGAAATATTTTCATAACCTCACCACACTGCCCTAATTCTGCTTTTTTCTCCTTTTGCTTTTCCCTTTCCCACTCCCTTTCCATGTGTTTCTTCGTGTATATTGATTATCTTCTATTTACTTCAGTGATAGCCTATTGTAGGTTCTTAATAAACAAATATCAATATGAGTAAATGTATGTGAAAATCCTTATAAATTGGTGTGTGTATATACACGTGTATATATACACAATATATATACATATAAAATGTATGGATATATATCACATACATAAAAGTGCAGGAAAGAGAAAAAAGAAAAGGGAGAGAAAGAAAAATAATCAAAAACTCACATCTAGTACTATTTATGTAAAAGACCAGGAGTGCTTAAAAATAGGTAAATTTCCATTTTTGGAAGTGGAAATCAGTGTTCTTAAAGACGTTTATTGCTGAAGAAAACTATATTTGGTGGCAAGAAAAAATAACAGAAGCCCCTCTAAGGGATAATAATGTGTCAGAAAATGCCATTGAGGCTTTGATATCTTACAATTTTGATTTAGATTCTTAATTTACACAAATGAAAATTTCTAGTCAAACTACAATGCAATCACCTAAATGCTTTGTAGAGCTCTGGCCAATCTTGAAAGCTCAATGGTTGATTAATCTACAGTTCACCCGTGCTCACAAATGGAGATTGTATTTGCATATATGTGTTTATGGGTAAAGCTACCCCTTTGGAGTGTGTGGTACATGTGTGTGGCTCAGGGTTGGCTTCAGAGAGTTGGCAAGTCAGGTAATTGCCTCAGAGCAGCCAGTTGAGGGGGAATTGGTGGTTAAAATTCTAGATTGTAAGCTTGTTTGGGGCAGGGAATCTGTTATATCGTTGTATAGTACTCTCCCAAGAGCTTAATACAGTAGTCTGCACACAGTAAGCTCTCAATAAATACAATTGATTGAAAGCAGCTGTCCTTTTGTTATTTTTTTCGGTATTTGGTAAGCTGTTACTACGGGCCAGGCATTGTACTAAGCATCCTTTGGAAGCGGTGTCTTTGTGAAACAGAATCTGGGAAGTGAATGCAGTGGCTCAGAAGTAAGTCAGGTGGTGAGCGGGTAGTGTGTGGGCGCGATCAAGGTCAGGGGTCCATTTCGAGAAAGTGCTAAGAATGGGGGTTCAAATAACTTCCTTATAACCTCATTACATTACGCTCTGTGGACCTACAAACGTCCTATAGCATCGTGTGGAAAGGAGGGGGCAGCAAATTCCTCTCTGCCTCAGGTTGACAGAATGTCCAGCTGGCCCAGGGATTCCTCCTTTTTGGGATGCTTCAGTTGATGTTTTGTCCAGGTGTCACTGGGGGACTCCTGGTGTAGAATCACCCTAAGATGGCCCAGGAAACCTAGGGAAAAAAACGCCCACCAAACAACTGAGCATGGAGCAACACGCATGGAAATTGTGAAGGCTCTTCGTCTTTTACTGCCTGTGAAAACTTCCCTAATACTAGCTGAGCTTGTGCTTGAACAAGGATGAGTGTGTGTTTGTGTGCATGTGTGTATGAAATAGGTACACATATACAGACACGTAGATACTGCTGCTGAAAAGTAAGCTTAATAAAAAATTTCTCTTTCATCATGAAAACGCCTAAAATTTTGGATTTTATGTGGTTATGATTAAAGCAATACTTGTGTGTATATATATATATATATATAAATATACACAACCACATAAAGCAAGTATTGCTTTAATCATATGTATGTATGTATACTTATATATACGCATATATATCTATACCTATATATAGATATATGCATATATGCATATATACATATACAGGTATAGATATATATCTATATATACATATACACACACATATATGCATATATACATATATAGATATAGATATATGTAGATATAGATAGATATCTATCTATATCTATATATATGTTTGTATATATATCTATATCTATATATGTACATATGTTCATTATCTGTTTCAGGTGATATTAAAAAAAATAGGGTGTGGATTTTGATTGAACAGTGGTGACATCCAGTGGTGATTTAGATTAATGACAACTAAGATGACTCGATTGCTGAGGTTCATGTAATCTTTATTAAAAGCCTTCTTCTTTATCAGCTCCCATTCCTTTTCCATTTTATCATTCCCAGTTCTTTCATCTGATATTTACTATTTTTCCTTTTTTGGATTCCTAAGAGAAAGTATTAGTGAGCCCACCGTGGGCAGGGATTGTCTCTGTTGCCGAACTCTACGTTTCAAACGCTTAGTACAGTGCTCTGCACTCAGTAAGTACTCAATAAATACGATTGAATGAATACTAGCATTTCCTTCTATACCTGGCTGGTCTATTTTTCTTCTGCTTTTATCCTGAAACGTCAGTAATATTTTAGTTGGTATTTTACCATTTCTACAGTTGGATATAATGTGACTTTGTCATATCGTATTTAGTCCATGCACATCTTCCCAGATTGATTCCCAAATGAAAGCATTTCCAAAGTGCTGCATTGTCCAACTTTCTTTCCACTGTAATATGCACCCTTAAACACAGGATATGGATGGAATTTTAGTTAAATGCCAGCATGATAATAGTTTCAAGACTGAATTTTGAAACAGTTTCTGTGTTTACTTATTTTTGGCTGCAAAATTTTTTCTTGATGCATCCCCTCCTAGAGAAATGATTTTAGGATGCAGTGATCACCAACAGCCACCTTCATAAAAAGCAGAATGAAAAATACGATTGAATGAATGGTTAGCCACTGGATATGTAGTTGAGTACCTAGAAATGGAAAAAGCTTCTTCCTCTCGCTCGTGATTTGCTTTGTATATTCCCTTTGTGTTCATAATCTGTGTGGAGTTTTAAAAGAGAAGTTTTCTAGAGAATGCTATATTTTTTTTAATACTAAGACCGAGGGGCATCAAGTGTGTCAGCACCATAATTACAGGACTCTGCTTTCCTCTAGGTAATTTGATCACTGGATTCCTAGCCATACTGCATATTTATTTATGCATATTAATAGGGCTGGTGAGGTATTGGTTGTGGGTGACAAATGAAGGGGATTCCGTTATTTCAAATTGAAAGGAAAGTTAGGTTCTTTTGTGCCTTCAAAATGTTAACAAACTCTAGGTAATTCCCTTGGAAAAAGTCCATTTTCCTTACTTTTCAAGAGGAAACATGTATGTTTTAGAACCAACTGTGGAATATTCCATACAACTCAGAGTACTCAAGGGAAATTTTGAACTCTCTTGTAGGAGGACTTGATGGCTGCAATTTCACTTGTTAGGGGACTGATTTCAGTGTGCCATTATGCAGAAATTGAACTAAAAAAAGATATTTGAGCATTTAACTCTGATTTTAATGTTTAATTATTGTGAAAACCTACCCCCCATCAGACCTCAAACGCTATGAATTTGTGCTGTGATGCAATCGTATAGATTTCCATCAGAATCAAAAGTGGGTGAAAATGAATTTTGCCTTGGATTTTTCTGCACAGTGTTGACTGAAAAGGAGTTGTATTCTAGTCTTGTAGCTGCAAATGGAGCCTCCTGACACAATCCTAAATCTGTTTTTAAGATCATAGTCTAAAAGACATCAAGTAGCATATGCTTCTTCTCATTTCCCTTTACAAATATGATAATGAATGCTGAGAGGTCAGGCCATAACTCAAAAGTATTGCCCAAATGATCAGATAGTTTGGAAAAACAGTATTTTTTGTCTGAGTTTTCCAGACTTGTCTACATAGTCCAAATTGACTGGATAAATGCCACGCCCCAAACTCATTTTGAGCTCTGCAAATTTGGCACATGTCACCCTTGCCATTTTACTTAAAATACATTGGGACTGTGCAGTAAATCTGATTTAGCCTCGGTGGTTTAGGCAATTAAAAAGTCATGAAGAAATGCAGTGAGGTCTGGTAGAAAGACCAAGTGCTGATAATCCATAAAACTGTCTTAGGTTTTAGAATTTACTCCTCTCCCCAACCCCTGTGTGAGCCGGGATAAGTTAGTTCACCTCTCCGTGCCTCCATTTTCTCATTTTGAAATCGAGCTTGATAATCCCTGCCTCCGTGGATTTTTTTGAGGACAAAATGAAATCTATTTCAACAGTCCAGTCTAATGCCTGGTCCAGCTTTGCTGCATACCAACAGACCAGTGGGGGATGGAAGTCGCATTCCCTGAAAAAGAGCCCTGGTGGAAAGAGCAAGGGACTAGAAATCAGAAGATGTTGGTTCTAATTCCAGCTCTGCCATATGCCTGCTGTATGACCTGAGTCAAGTCACTTAACCTCCCCAAGTCTCAGTTTCCTTACCTCTTTGAGTGGGAGCCCACCGTGAAACAGGGAATGTGTCTGATTTGATTTTCCTTTATGCACCCCAGCATTTACCACACTGCTTAGTACTTAATAATTAAATACCTCGATTGCACTTGGATTCGCACCCTTTATCCACTCCTCGGCCCCACAGCACTTATGTACATATCTGTAATTTATTTATTTATACTCATGTCTGTCTCCCCCTCTAAACTATAAGCTCACTGTGGACAGGACAACTCTGTTGTATCATACTCTCCCAAGCACTTAGTACGGTACTCCACGCACAGTAAGCGCTCAATAAATGCGATTGATTGGCAGGAGCAACAGGGTGCCCGGTGGCACCCAGCAATGTTTAGGGATTGTCTCTATCTGTTGTCCAATTGTACTTTCCAAGCACTTAATACAGTACTCTGCGCATAGTAAGCACTCAATAAATATGAATGAATGAATGTTGGATGGAGCTGAAGGAAAAAAATATATTGGATGAACTAGTCATTTTAGACTAAAAAAGGAAGATGGAAGGGGACCGGAGAGATGGGAGTTCGAGTTCAGGGTGAGAAGAGGAAGGAAAGGAAAACTGGAATGTTGTAAGGACCAAAGATATGAAGGAAGAGACTGAACTACTTCCCCAGTGAATTCACAAAAGTCAAGACTCAAACAGCAATGACTCTGAGAGGAAATAATCTCTGACAGGCTGCTGCAGCACCAACAGAGGCAGATTCTTTACGGGACAGATGTATTATCGTCGTCAGTTACTTTGTGTAGAACACTGTACTAAGCGCTTGGGAGACTGCAATACAACACAGTTGGCAGACGTGCTCCCTGTGTGGTTTAGCGGATAGAGCGCGGGCTGGGGAGTCGGAGGGACCAGGGTTCTAATCCCGGCTCCACCACGTCTGCTCTGTGACCTCGGGGCAAGTCACAACTTGTCTGGGCCTCAGTTCCCTCATCTGTAAAATGGGCATTAAGAGTGTGAGCCCCATGTGGGACAGGGACTGCGACCAACCCGCTCAACCTTCCCGTCCCTGTAGACAGGCACCACGTATTCAACCCACGTATTCAGTCCGTCACTAAATCCTGTCAGTTCCACCTTCACGACGGAGCTAAAATCTGCCCTTTCCTCTCCATCCAAACTGCTACCACATTAATTCAATAACTCATCCTATCCTGCCTGAGTTACTGCGTCAGCTTCCTGTCTCTCCCTACTCCAGCCCATACTTCACTCTGCTGCCCAGATCATTTTTTCTACAGAAACGTTCAGGACACGTCACCGCTCCTCAAAAAAACCACCAGTGGCTGCCCTTCCACCTCCACCTCAAACAAAAACTCCTAACCATTGGCTTTAATAGTAAGCGCTTAACAAATACCAACATTATTATTATTATTATTACCTCACCTCATTTCTCTCCTTCTACAACTCAGCCCACATACTTTATTCCTCTAGTGCTAAACTTTCTCACTGAGCTTCAGTCTCTCCTGTCTTGCCGCCACGTCCTGCCTCTGGCCCGGAACGCCCTCCCTCCTCGGATCGGACACACAATTTCTCTTCCCCTCTTCAAAGCCTTATCGAAGGCCCGTCTCCTCCAAGAGGCCTTCCCAGACTAAGCCCCACTTTTCCTCATCTCCCACTCCCTTCTGCATCACCCTGACTTGCTCCCTTTACTCTTCCTCCTTCCAGCCCCATAGCACTCATGTACATATTGTATTGATGTTTGTCTCCCCAACTCCAGACTGTAAGCTCCTTGTGGGTAGGGAATAATAACGTTGGTATTTGTTAAGCGCTTACTATGTGCAGAGCACTGTTCTAAGCACTGGGGTAGATACAGGGTCATCAGGTTTTCCCACGTGAGGCTCACAGTTAATCCCCATTTTACAGATGAGGCCACTGAAGCACAGAGAAGTGAAGTGACTTGCCGAAAGTCACACAGCTGACAAGTGGCAGAGCTGGAATTCGAACCCATGACCTCTGACTCTCAAGCCCGGGCTCTTTCCACTGAGCCACGCTGGAAATGTGACTGTTCACTGTTGTATTGTACTCTCCCAAGTGCTTACTATGGTGTTGTGCACCCAGTAAGTGCTCAGTAAATAGAATTGAATGAATAAATGAATGACCTTGCATCAACTCCAGCACTTAGCACTATGCTTGGTACATAGTAAGCACTTAGCAAGTACCATGATAATTATTATTATTACCATAATTATCGTTAGTGCAACAAGAAGCTTGCTTTTCATGTAAACAGTGCAAAAGAGAAGTTATATTCATGTATGAATGTGAATGCATACTGGCAAAGGCCTTTTTAGCTACATCCTCATGGACAGATAAAATCTTATAATAGTAACACCTACAGTGCACACTTTTCTTGTCATTGAGGAAGAATTGGCCCTCAGGTGTATTTTAATAGAGGAAATGTTAAAAGGTTCTAAACTATATCATACTCTCTGAAGTTCTTAGAACAGAGCTCTGCACTCAGTAAACATTCAGTAAATACTATTGATTTATCGAATGATTGACTGATATCTATCTCTAGACATTCCCCACAAAAGAAGATGGGTGGATTGGAATTCTTGGCAGTGAGAGGCCCCTTGGTAGAACTGACACTTGGTGGAGGGAAGAAAACCTATAGGAGACAGTGCAGCTGTTGGACTAGTAGAACTTAGAGGTAGACATGTGGTGGCAGGGAGAAGTGGAGAGGAGGACTGTGTGTGAGAGACAAGATGAATAGAAATGGAATTAAAAAATAAATTATTCCATATAAGAGGGGTGCCTTAGGAATCCAGTGGGCAGAAATTCCACCTTTAGGCAATCAAAATATTGACATAAGGCAATCCTAAGGAGATTTGAGGAAAGTGAGTGGTAAATGTATGATAGGATTGTGGAAACTACAAATCCAGACTTGTGGTAATATTGAGAGATTTCAATTATCTTCCCATAGACTGGCTGAATACCCTGTCAGTTTGGGGATTAGGTGTATGATTGTTCTCTTGAACCAGGAATAACAATATATTGGATTTAATTTTGAGTAGCAGACACGTGAACTACATTCTGCCATGTGATCATAACATCACCCCCCTAGACTGTAAGCTCATCATGGGCAGGGAATGTGTCTACCAACTCTGTTATACTTTATCAAGTCCTAGTACAGTACTCTGCACACAGTAAGCACTCAATAAATGAGATCCACTGATTGATGACTAAGTTTAACATTCCTGTTGGGAGGGGAGGCTGGGATCCTCCTACAAATCAATAGAGGGCAAAAAAATTTTAGAAAAGGGAATAATGGTAGAATGCAATTTTCAGGATAAACAGAAAAGAACAATAAAACAAGAAGCCTGGAGGTTGTTTAAAAATCTTACTCCTGCAGTCCAAGAAAATTACATGCTCCAGAGTGAGAAGATTGGGAGAGCAAATAGAAACTCTCCTGGCCAACTGGCAATGAAAATATGGTCATCGTGGGAAAAGTCAGTCTTTTCAAAATAAGCTAGGGAAGAGTGAGGATATCACATAAATAGGCACTGTCTCTGACCAGAATCTAAAAGGAAAGTAGACCAGACAAAAAGGAGCTTGAGGAATAAAGCTACTAAATGTTCTTCAAAGGTATCAAAAGGTAGAGGCCAATTAGGAAATCAGTGGGGCCAGTTGATGGTTGTAGAGTAAATGTGCACTCAGGGAACCGGGGAAGAAAACTCTTCCAGGTGAGGGAGAGAGAGTCATGGCAGTTGGTGACTTAGAAGTAATATATGGCAGCTGTCACACTTTCATCATCTCGCAACACTCTCATCCCCAACTGTGGAGATGTGGATTGCCCTTAAGAAGAGCACTGTCCCTCTGAATTGCCCCTAATTAGGAGAGTGAGCTAAGTCTATTCATAATTCGGGAAGTTGTTTTTGTTTTTTTTTTAAAATGAAACCTATGATAAAAAGAATGAATTTTAATTTCATGTTCCTGGACATTTTAATCCACTGAGGTCAAATTTGGCTCAGAGCAGGTTCAAGCTAGTGAAAACTGAGATCCTGTTTCTTCATCTCTCACTGTACTGTCCCCTCAGTGCTTTGTTATCCTTCAATTTTTGTCTCACAAGAAATTAGGTTAATGATATAAATGTGCAACTATACAATAATTATAGTAATACGATTGCCTTTCATCAAATAAGACTTTCTACTGTTTAAAATCATATAATTATAAGCCATTAACTATCTTTTGGGGATTTTGTTCAATCACCTTGAGGTTTATACTGAAAACAAGATAAAGGTTCTTATTTTTTATCAAGATTATGGAAGGAACTTTTCTAGATGCCAGTGAGAATTGGTTTTCTGACAGTCCTCCTGGAGCATGACATTATGTGGTAACAATCATGGACATTTTAAAGACTTTAACAGAGTTTTCATGTAAACTTACTAAAAGGCTTTAGCTTTACAAAGTAATATTAACTAGTTATTATAAGCTGCACAATGTTAAAATCAATTTCTGAGGAGAAAATGTCTTAAACAATGAAGGCATTAAAAGCTTTCAGACATGTAACCTATGAAAAATGTATTTGATATATTATAATGGAGTTGCAGAATTTCAAAAACAAATATAATTTTATGTGTTGGCATTTTGAATCAAATGTTGATCTTTTTAAGGCTTTGGGGTTATATTAATTTCTTAATTTTTTTTTATGAGAAAAATTCCTCTTCCTATTCTCCCAAGCTCAAGCTACATTTTGCCAAGCCAGTATTTCCATTCGATTTGGAAAAGAAAGTGTTCCTTCTTATTCTGATCTAGTGGTATTAAAATCAGATCAGTTCTAAATTGTCATAAGAAATGTCTGCTGGGATGTCATTTTTGCTACAAGTACCCCTGAAAAACACCATGAAAGAGGCATTAAGATCTTTAGATGGAGGAAATATGTCCAGAGTATGTGGAAGAATGACTGTCCACAAAGCCAAGACAGTTGAAAGAGTGATGATCACCAAGGCTAATTCACATCTCAGTTTGGGAACTCACTGTTAAATGACACTTTCAGTCAGTGAAGGCCAGACAAATCCCAGCAAACTCCACTTAAATATGGCATTCAGGCAGCACCTGGGTGGCATTTGTCAACAGAGTCAAGAAAATTACGACTCCTTAGGATCTTGCATCGTATAGTATTGATTTTTAATCTATTTTTTATTTTTTTTGCCTCTTGTCAAACTGCCTAATCCCCATCCAGAATCCTCCATTCATTTTTATGGTGTTTATTTACAAGAAATTTGTTGTGAACAATTAGTAGCTAGATTTATCATTGCAAAGGGGCTTTCTGCTTTCAGGGAAGGAAGGAGAGACCTGTCAGATGGCGATCCAAGTCTTCAGTATCCATGAAGGTTGGCCAATTAGTAGGCCCCTATCGTACAGTATATACAAAACAGTCATGAGAAACCCATGAATGGCATCCTCTTGACTAGCATTTATTTACAGGGAGTTTTATGCCTCCTGAGCTAAGCTGTGAAGTTGTAAGATTTCCTGCCTTGAACATTTCTCAGAACAAGATGTGCAGAAATCTATGGTAGTTTGGATTTTGGCCTGCCCAAAGACAGGGCATGAATTAAATATTTTTAATGGTACTATGATTATTATTATCTATTTATGTCAAGTTTTAGCCCTTACAAATCTGAAGGAGATATTTTGACTGTGCCCAGTATTTTCCATAACATGATAATCTGGGTACACCTCAACTTCGCATAATTTTCTATGACGTTGATCGCAGGCCCCAGTAAATCGTAGTCATAAAGTCCCCCCGACACATTATGTATCCAAGACCAGCCTTTGGACCACAAGGGCCTGATTGACCATTCTCCTCTCGTGACCTGATGACATAACATAGAGAAGCAGCGTGGCTCAGTGGAAAGAGCCTGGGCTTGGGAGTCAGAGGTCATGGGTTCGAATCCCGGCTCTGCCACTTGTCAGCTGTGTGACTGTGGGCAAATCACTTCACTTCTCTGTGCCTCAGTTGCCTCATCTGTAAAATGGGGATGAAGACTGTGAGCCTCACGTGGGACAACCTGATTCCCCTGTATCTCCCCCAGCACTTAGAACAGTGCTCTGCACAAAGTAAGCGCTTAACAAATACCAACATTGTTATTATCATTATTACAACAAGGTCTGTGCTGGGTGATTTGTGTCCATAGCATCTCCAGTGCAGCAAAGCAGGAAGTGCTCAGTGGGATACTCACTTGGGTCCTGAGCAGTACCAGGTAACTCTGCGACCTCTGGGAGGATGAGGTAACTGTGGTATTTAAGTGCTTACTATGTGCCAGGCACTACACTAAATACTGGGGTAGATACAAGGTAATTGGTTGGACACAGTCTCTGTCCCACATTGGGCTCTTAGTCTTCATCCCCATTATACAGATGAAGTAACTGAGCCACAGAGAAGTCAATTGACTTGCTCAAGTTTACACAACAGACAAGCGGTGGAGCCGGGATTAGAACCCAGGATGTTCTGCCTTCCAGTCCTATGCTCTGTCCACTAGACTAGAGAAGCAGCGTGGCTCAGTGGAAAGAGCAAGGGTTTAGGAGTCAGAGGTCGTGGGTTCTAATCCCGGCTCTGCCACTTGTCAGCTGTGTGACTTTGGGCAAGCCACTTAACTTCTCGGTGCCTCAGTTCCCTCATCTGTAAAATGGGGATGAAGACTGTGAGCCTCACGTGGGACAACCTGATTCCCCTGTATCAACCCCAGCGCTTAGAACAGTGCTCAGAACATAATAAGTGCTTAACAAATACCAACATTATTATTATTATTATTATTAGACCACACTGCTTCCCAGGTAGATCAGGTACTAGTAGGTCAGATACTCACTCTGAGGGTGATGGGGGTGGGCACTCAACAGGGCAAAATATGGTGGTGACAGAGAAGAAGGCCTCTCTGGGCTTGTAGGCTGGAAGGCAAAGTGCTACATCTTCTTAGCTTCCTCTCCTCCCCAAAGCACCCCTTGCTACCCATCTTCAGAGATGGACTAAGTAGACTGGCATAGGGAAGGGAGTTTGTCCCCAGTGCATAGACAAATAGGCAGATCCAGGGCTGGAGCACCTATTAGGCCTCACACCCTGCCTCCATGCCGAGGATAAGGCTGGAGCTGAAGCTGGACTCCGGCTTGTCACGTTCTTGCTCTGCTCATCACTCATTTCTGCCCCTTAGTGAGGGCGCGGGCCTTTTCTCATCTTTCCCTCTCTCTCGACTTCCTTATCCTCTGTGTCTCACCTCCCTTCTTCCCTCTCTGCCTCTCCAGGTATTTCATGTAACAAAGTCTCAGTAGTTTCAGACTTCCAGGAACATTGCTAGTATTACCCTTGGCATTCCCCCCCCGGTCACCTGAGGAGATAGCCCAGGACTGACATTCTTCCATGATCAATATTTAGGAAGAATAGATGTGGAATTAAATTACAAAAGGACGGTGTGGAATAGTGCAGGAGGAACAACAAATAAGATTGACATAGACTAGGTAAGTGCAAATAAGATGGAATAATATGGAGAGATTCTAATGGATTATAGATTTACCATTAGTGAGGAATGTAGCACTGTAGAAAACAAAGTAACTACCTGAAAGCCCAAACAGAATTGCATTGTGTTTGAGGTAACCTCCTAATTATATACATTGCTGGAGACTTTTTTTTTGTATCCACTAAAGAACTACTAAAGAAGGATGACACAGTTATGGACCCTGCTTTCTTTTAATCATAGATTATTTTAATAAACTTCTTTGGACAGGAACTGTTAGTTTTTCTTTTGCAGGGTACTAAATGTTTAATATAGTGCTCTGCACAGAGTAGGCCTAGAATCAAATGTTTCCAAATCCCTCCCAATTTGGGGGGGTACACATTTGCAGATTTCAAATGAAGGACTTCTTTGTGGGGAAAAAAGTCTGGATTAGGGGTAATGTGGCTTGTATCTAATTCAGTGCATAGAAGAGTCCTTAACACATAGTAGCACTTAACAAATACTAGTACTATTATTATAGTACATATGGATCTAAACCAGTTAAGAAACCAAATTTCTCTGGTGTAATGAAAAAAAAATACACTTCATCCTTAAGTTTTTGGCTTTGTTTCCTTTGATTACCAGTTTAAAACCCTGTAAAATGGCTTTGAATTGTACTAGAAATTTAGGTAAAGGATATTCCTTTCATTAAGTGTATTCAATATGCTCTCCTTGAGAGAGGTAATTTGAACAATCTGCTCCACCTAAAGTTAACTTTTTCTCCTCACAGGTGTCTTCCATTACAAGAGGAAATTGACATTTTTGCCAGTGGCCTTTGTCTAGTTATTTGTCATTTTGAAAAATGTAGATAATCCTGTTCTACACAATAACACACCCGAAATTACAATTCTGTTTTTTCCTCCATTACTCTCCTAGAAAATCCCGTACCTAAAATGCCTGATAGGGATGTCTTGAGAAATAACATCATCATTATCACATGCATTTATTAAATTCTTATACCAGGCAGAGCATGAGGAAGATTACAAATACAGTGAAAATACATGATCCTCACAGTTTCCAGGAGAAACTTCAGAGGGAAAAAAAATAGATCATTGAAAAGTCAGCAGTTCTCAACAGTGAAATGAACAACCATGAAAATCTAGAAAGTCCAGACAGAATTTAGTTTATGGTCTTCATTATCACCGCTACTACCATCATCCCATGGAGAAGTTCTCAAGAATATGTTTCTATGATCACATGGGTGATCACTCCAACCAAAATTACCTTTTTAAGTTCCAAGCAGTGATTTCAGTGATACCCAGAACATATGCTATTGGTATTTAATACAATGAAACCAATTTTGTTCCTTCCTTCCCACATTTAGTTTTTAAATAAGAGGTTACAAATGAAGTTATTCTGTCATTATCGATTGACACTGGCCTCTGGTTCTGGTGGATATAAACTAATGTGTCGGGTTGAAAAGATTTGATTTAAAAAATGCATCACTCCCTGGTGGGTTTATAAATTGGTGTCTAAATTATGTTTAGTTATATTAAGATTGCATGAGTCTAACCTATCAAACAACTGCTTCCCCATTTTTTTCCCCTTTAACTTCAAAATCATTCGCCTAAAAAAGTGATTGCCTAGAGACCTTTGAAGCCACTGAAGGTGACAGCTAGGGGTAAAGGCTTATTCCAGAGGTCACATTTCATTTGCATAAGCAAGTAACCACAGGGCCCTGTGGAATGTCTGTAAATGGCTTTCATTACAGAAGTTTAGCTTAAAGGGACTATAAATAATCCTCTGACAAACATTGTATATTGCTTCAAATTCTGCAGTAATAAAAATATTTTAGAAACACAAAGATCTGGGAAAGCAGGAAATGAAATAGGGTGAGCAGCACATCTTCCTTATGCTTTTCTTCCATATGTTTTAATGGGGACCAACATGGCATCGCTATTATTTTAGCAAAGTAATCTTATTAAAACAAGGTTATGACATTCCATATGTCTGAACCAGGGTGGTTAAGCAAACATCGGACTCTGCTCTAGTTCTTGTCTTTTCTTAACCCTCATCCCCCTGCCCGGGATAAATCGGACAGATGAGCGTGTTTCCCAACCCGGCAAATAAAAATACCGACTGGTGTCTTCCCTTCTTCTCAAGGGGGGGTTTATAAAAAAATTTTATGTAGAACCTTTAAGTCCTAGTATCATATTTATGTTTTGAGATAAAGGAAAAATTTGCGCATTATACACTTTGACATCATATTATTTTCCACAGGGAAGGCTCTTGGAAAGGAATGGTGGTGAGCTTACACGAAAAGCACAAGAGCAGTTTCAACATTTCTGATGCTACCCATGGAAAATGAATCAGCAAAGAGAAAGGTAATGTGGTGAATTTAGGCATCATCAAAAGCGGGTAATTTAAATCTCCAGTGAAAAATTGGGCTCCACCTATATTCAGATAAAATATTTTGGGGCAAGTCATACTAAATGCCCATTAAGTCTTCTTCTCTTTCTCCGAGTACTAAATATAATTCTTGACTCTCCATCTATTCAAATGCAGACGTACTCTAAATGAACCTACAGAACCTGATTGTAATTAAATGTCCATTATTTATCAGATTCTATTCTGTATTCATGTACTGACCAAGAATAGCACATGTGGGCATAAATATTGCATTAGGAATTCAGTATTCACTAGACCAACTGGAAGTCAAGAATAATCTAGATCCAATGGTGTGTGTCACAATAGGAAGCTTATACATTTGGTCCAGACCTCTGAGTAATGGGCGGGACTATGATGCTACACAGTGTTTATGATTGGATTTAAATGCATCCAATCAGAGCTTTTTTTAATGCTATCCTCAAGAAATGCCAATAGTTCACACAGTGTCGTTCTGGTCCTTTGGGCCTCTGGATTACCTTTATTAGCACTCTTCAAGATCTTTACACTCAAATATCTGTCTTCCTAATGGACCCCAGAAATATGAATAATGTGTCTTTGTTCCATTTACAAAGACTCTAGAGACAGAACGTTTTGATCTCACTAGTTGTTCATGTCAGTGCTTTGATTTGCAGGGCAAAGCATTTTTAATGTTCAATAGCGAGAGATAGAGTACCTCAGCTAATGTGCTTCCATGCAATTTACACAAATTGAAGGAAGTTTAAGGGATTTAAACCGGATTATCAAGATATCAATACATCAGACACTATTCTATTTTAG
Source organism: Ornithorhynchus anatinus (assembly GCF_004115215.2). NCBI lineage: Eukaryota > Metazoa > Chordata > Mammalia > Monotremata > Ornithorhynchidae > Ornithorhynchus > Ornithorhynchus anatinus. Next base: position 35,030,206 of record NC_041739.1, read on the forward strand.
CCATTTCCAACCCTATCTGTAGTTGGTATGCTAACCAAATCCTCATGTCTACCAACTCTCCCGTATTGTACTTTCCCAAGATCTTAATGTAGTGCCCTGCACACGGTAAATGTTCAATGAATGCCATTGATTGATTGATTATAAAATAGTATTTGTTTCTGAAATAGTATTTGTTAAGCACCTACTATGTGCCAGTTACTCTACTAAGCACTGGGGAAGATGCAAGCTAATCAGGTTGGGCACAGTCCTTGTCCCATGTTGGGCTGCTAGTCTTAATCCCCATTTTACAGATGAAGGAACTGAGGCACAGAGAAGTGAAATGACTTGCCCAAGGCCTCCAAGGAAGCAAGTGAAGGATCTGGGATTAGAACCCAGAGTCTTCTGACTCCCAGGCCCTCTATCCTCTAGGCTATGTTAATTGATTATTGAAACTGTTGTAAGATTTATTCACATGAAAACTACAAGATCAGGTTCTAAAATATATAATTCCAGAGTATCTATTTAAACAGAGTAATTATTAGCCTACTTCAAGTAACCCCTCACTTTCTGTAAACTCATTTATTGACCTTTAAGACAGGGTATAAGTTATAATGCAGTCACATATAGTCAAGGAGGAGGAAGGAAAAATATAGTGCAAATGAAGACTTGGTTATGCTAGAGAAATAATAGTTCTTTTTAGTGGTAATTTAATCAGATAGTTTCAGTTTATACTATGTTGTGTTTCATTTTGTTTACCTACTCACTAACTACAATTATTCCAAGACTGCCATTACCATTTTTTCTGGAATTGATGTGCTCAATTGGAAAAAAAAACAACCAAGTGAATAAGAGCATGTAACGAGAAAACGTAATCCATCATTATTAAAAAAGGCAGATTACTTTTATCTGGGTGTTAAATAGTACAAATCCATGAGAGTCAGTGAATGTTTTGATGTCAAAACGAATGGCATTACCAAGGCTGAAGTGGATTTGTCACAGAATTATATGTATTACCTCAGAATCGTTTATTATGCGTTTCACAGGGAGGGAACAATATGAGTAGAGGGCCATCTATGTCTTTTGCCCATTCACAAAGAAATGTAGTTTTTTAAAAGATTCTTATGGGGCAATACTTTAGATTAAAACAAACAAGGTAAGTTGACTAAAAACAAAGTAGCCTGTTCCACTAAAATTAGTACTATTTCTGGAGAGAAACCGTCAAAGAAATAAGTTGGACTTAAATATAAAATTAAGAACACTAGTGTAAGAAAGAGTATCCAATGGTCAGGATCATTCATAAATGGCACATGAATGGATAGGTAGTTCAGCGTTCTTCTGCTCGTTTAGAATTAGTACTACAGAAGCACTTACTTGTATCATCAAAACGTTTTGGGGCATAAGGCTATATCTTTTTATCTCCCAGAAGTCAATTTTTGACAAATAATTCTTGCTTTTTATCTATATGATCAAAATATTTAAAGTCAACGTTGTTTTGTTAAAAGCACGTAAAACATAGAATATGATAAAAATTTCAGAACCTCTCCACTGTCAGTAATGTATACTTTCAAGTAGACGGGATTAAATTGCATTTTGAATGCACATTCAATAAAATCTATATCGATTTAGAGGGCATAAGTGCTTCATTGTATGTTATGAAGTGACTTCAAAAGCAATTTTGTGACATTAGCAAAACCTCAACCATTGAATCTCTCTGTGGACATGTGAGCCCATTGTTGAGTAGGGATTTTCTCAATTTGTTGCCAAATTGTACTTTCCAAGTGCTTAGTACAGTGCTCTGCACACAGTAAGCACTCAATAAATATGATTGAATGAATTTTAATTACATTTTGATTTTGGCCATTATTCCATTTGGGAATCCAGTTCAGCCATGGTGACCAGGACATCTGCTGAGTGAACTAGGGATCCCAACTGGTCTCTCTACTCCATCTTTCCCCCTGGATTGCTCTGAGCCTGGGATGGTCAGAACTGAGGCACAGAGAAGTAAGTGACTTGCCCAAGGTCCCTCAGCAGACAGGTGGCAGAGCTTGGATTAGAACCCAGGTCTATCCAATTCCCAGGCCTGTGCTCTATCCACTAGGCCACACTCCTTCTGTGATTTTAGAAACACAAATGTTCAAAATGATTTCCAAGGAGTTCTCAGATGAGTCATACAGTCTGCCAAACTCCTACAGCCATTATTATTGGAATAGAACTATACATTCAATTCAGTATTAAAGAATATATTGCACCCTGGACCTTTCAGGTGTCTTTAGCTTGTTTCTTACTAAAACATCAGTAAATTGAAAAGTTAATATCTAAAAGGCAGGTTGATATTGATTATACTGGAAAAATCTTGCTTCGTCACAGATGAAAATAGTATCTTGGGAAAGCAGTTTCTTAGATAGTCAGTCAGTTGTATTTATTGAGCTCTTAATGTGTAGAGAGGACTGTGCTAAGCGCTTGGATAACCACTGGAAAAATTGGCTCCCCCTCACTTGGTTCTAAATGGAATTAATTTGATCAGATACCTCAGAGTTCAGAAGTCTGAAGGTACTATTGAGACTTCCCTTGATTTAGGCATAGCAGTTTCTCTCCCAGGGAGTTTTAATCATCTATTGGTACCAAGATGGACAGCTAGAAACTGAGGAGAACATATGATTCAGAATCGGACTTAAACCTGAAAAGAGCCAGTGTGGTGGAAGAAGTGCTGAGAAGCAGCCTGTTCTGCTGGGTGATCTTGTATCTTCAGTGCTTGGCACGTAAAAAGCACTTAAATACACAATAATAAGAATTATTATTATTATTAGATTGCTAATTAAAGCCATATCCAAGTTAGGTTATCTAAGGGAAATTGGGAGGCTAGAGGGGAAGAGTGTGTCGGTTGAAATTTCTCCCTCCTTTTAAAGCTCTGAGCCTCAAGAAAGTCACGGGTTCTAATTCCAACTCTGCCATTTGTCTGCTCTCTGACCTTGGGCAAGTCACTTTAATTCTCTGTGCCTCAGTTACCTCATCTGTAAAACGGGAATTGAGGCTGTAAGCCCCGTGTGGGACTGTGTCCAACCTGATGAACTTATATCTACCCCACTGTTTAATACAATGCCTGGCACATGGTAAGTGCTTAACAAATACCACAATTATATTATTATTATTATGAACTATGTCCAACCCGATCATCTTATGTTTATCCCAGTGCTTAGTACACTGCTTGGCACCTAGTAAGTGCTTAACAAATGCCTCAGTTATTAACTTCCCTAAACTTTAAGATGTTTAAGAAAACAATGATCGTATCCTCTAAGCATCTTACCCTCACTATTGGAGACAGAATACTGGGCTTGGTATGGGAACAAGCGGTAGCATTACTTATTTTCTTATGTTCTTAATGTTACTGTAATTTGACATGAAAGAAAGCAGATTTTTGTTTTGCGAAGCACTATACAACCATTACCATTGGCAAAAATATTGTAAATTCTTTATAAACTATATTAAAATTGGTGATTGCAAATTTGCAAGGGAATTATTATGCTTTCTTTCTCCTAGAAGGCAAAACATAATTTTTGACTCAAAAATATAACTTTGGAGAAGTATTACTTCTTTAGAACATATATATTTAGGGTGGTGAATCTTTAAGAGAGGGAAAGTTCCAGAGATAGAAAATGGGGAGTCTGCTCACTTAGCAGAAGTCTAGGGCAGGAGAGACATTCATCTGAATAGAATTAATGTTGGTATTTGTTAAGCGCTTACTATGTGCAGAGTACTGTTCTAAGCGCTGGGGTAGATACAGGGTAATCAGTTTGTCCCACATGAGGCTCACAGTCTCAATCCCCATTTTACAGATGAGGTAACTGAGGCACAGAGAAGTTATGACTTGCCCACAGTCACACAGCTGACAAGTGGCAGAGCTAACCGTCAGTAAGCAACATACAGTGAATGGTTTGATTATTGCTGCTACACATACAATGGATAGTTCCCAATAACTCAAGATGAAAAAAATCAAAACCTTATTTTTGAATTGTGTGTAATAATTTAATAGTCTTCCTTAAGATAAAGCTTTTCTTTCCTTGTAGATCCGGGACTTACAAGAAAGAAAGCAAATATATTTTGAAATATACTGAAATCATGTATGCACCTCGCAGAATATTAATAATTATGTTGTCAGTGCTCATAAAAAAAGAGATTAGTGAAATGTCAGCTCCATTCCTGGTATAGAAATAATTTACTTGTCCCCTGATATTGATCCATGTACCTATCAAAAGCAAGATCAGTAATATTTCTTGTTTCCAAAAATACAAAAAGGTAAGCAGAAGCATTATCAAGAGGCCATTATACTTTTTGTTATCATGAATCTGTTATCAATTTTAACAGGCTCCTGTGATACCTGCTACTTTTGATCCTTTTTATTTTGGTGCTACCATTTAAGAAAGTCTAGCAAAAACCCAAAGCATTCTAGTTATCAATTTTGTGATAAAGAACTCATACATTGCACGTTTTCCCTGTTAGATGGGAACCTGTATCCATGTAAAATTGGGCACGGGCTCACTTTAAAGAATTTGTTCATAGTAAATTAAACCAGACTTCAAAGCGAGCCCTCTTTCAGACAAATTATGCTACAGAGATAGAGTAGAGCAAAGGCAACAATCATTAATCTAAGGGGAGGTCATTTTCTGAAACCCATTGTTTATAGTCAATGACATTTGAAGGTGAATAGTTTAATTTTTTTCCATGCATACCTTAAAATTGATACAGGATCCTGAAATTAGAGGTTATAATCAGGTTTCGGTTTTTACTAAGAAAAAAAGGTAGCTACTAGTACCTTAGTAGCTGCCCCTGTCATTCAGGTTTCACTGAATCATGTGTCCTATCATTTTTCTCAAATCAACTCCATAGAAAGGCTTATTATCAGAAGTAGCATTTTGTAAAATTGATGAACAAGCAGGAATTCACAAAACATAAGGTGGTACAAATAGAATTTATATTAAGCAGGATCTTTTTCTGTGATACAGTGTGAGTCCCAGCCATTGACGGATCACTCTGCCGTCCTGGTTAGGGAGTGCTGAACACTTTGGGGAAATTGTCAATTGCCCATCAACTGTCTTGAACGCTGCCATTATGAGCAGTCTGGAACAGTTTTCCATTAACCAGCTCACATTTCCGCCAACCTCGTCAGAAGTACTGATGGCTTTCAATCAGACTTCAAACACAATGTGGCCTAGTGCATAGAGCACCTTCCCTGCCCTCAAAGAGCTTCCAAAATAGGTTTTATGTCTATAAAATTCCTGTGGTTCTAACCCCGAAATATGTATGGTCAGTTTTCTCAGAATTGAAATTTCAGAGTTGTGCAAATAAATACTACTTTCTAATGATGACACCATGACTATAACTACCAGCACAGTTTAGAAGAGATCCAGAAATTGGAGTTTCCAAATGTCTGGCACATTAAATCCCTTTCTCAGTAATGATATGCAAGTCTATTCAAGATGATATTTTGCTACATAATGAGTAATCGTTTTAAAAAATACACCCTCTCACTCCTGTTGCTGCATACAGTGGGTAAGAAGATAAAAGTTCCTGAATTTCAAACTACCGTATTTGGATAAGCGCCATCAAAATTTTCAGTAAAGTGCTGTATAGGTCACTATCACTGTTTGGTAGAAGTGAATTACTCATTGTTGCTAATTTATGGGGCATTTAATACATTTATGAAGCAGTAGAAACACAAATCCAGACTTCTCGGGAAACTCAAGATATACCAAAGCAGGACGGAACTTTAAATGTGACTGAAACTAATACTGAAAAGTGAGGCAAGACTGAAAGTTTCTTGAGGGGAATTACAGTATGTGGATTCGTCATCTGAGAATTAGGAAGATTTTCCTCTAATTAATGCTGTGCTCTCTATCTGGTATTTATCCTAATCCCCCTTTTTTATTCTGTCTAGAACTATTATACTGCTTCAGTGTAATCCTCTGAGAGAGACTACTACCAGTCAGTCAATCAATCAGTGGTATTTATCGAGCACTTACTGCATGCAGAGCACTGTATTAAGTGCTGGCAGAGTACAATACAACAGATTGATAGACACATTACCTGCCCACAAGGAGCTCAGAGGTGTCTGCATGGCATGGTAATGAAGTAGCCAAAGGGGTTTTCAAACTGCAAACTATGCCTCAAATACCCGATGACCACAGGGCTTCTTATAAGTGGCCCATGTACTACAGGATTAGGCTGTAACAAAGGGGTTTATTTAAAAAATCATCATTATGTGATTGTGAGAAATTAATTTGGAAAATTTTAGGATTCTGGACCTATATCTTATTGAAGGCCTACCAGGAGCAGAGCTCTGTACTTTCGTATTATTCTTTTTGAAAAAATTAACCAGGTAGAATGGTATCTATTGTTTTTTTAATTTTCTCTTTTGAATTTCAAGGGTTTATTTTGTTTCTTGAAAGATCCATTCAGTTTCCACCAGATCAACTATCAGTGTTTACGGAAGGCAAGCATTTTGTCTCTAAGTCACATGAATTCCCGATTGTACTCTCCCAAGCACTTAGCACAGTGCTCTATATACAGTTAGAGATCTATAAATATGATTGATTGAAATACGATTGATTTTGGTATTTATTAAGCACCAAGTGCTGTCCTAAGCACTGGGGTAGATGCAAGATCATCAGCTCAGACACCGTGCCTGTCCCACATGGAACTCAATGTCCAAGTAGGGAGTATTAGGTACCTTGTCCTCATTTTACAGATGATGAAACTGAGGCAAAGAGAGGTTAAGTGGCTTTGTCCATTTAGCAAATCAATGACACCACTGACATTAGAATCCAGGTTTCCTGAGTCCCAGGCCCTTGCTCTTTCTTCTAGTCCGCACTATCAACTTCAGTAGGACAAAATGGTCCTGAGGGTAGACTTTCTGCGAAGTAAGAAAGTGTGGTTGCCAAGAATTTTCAAAGCTTTGTGTTTTCGTGATTGTAATCCATTTATCACTTCTACGTGACCATTGATTGATTGATCGATCTGGGTTCCTCCCCAGCTTTTCATTCATGAATTATTTTCTTTGCCAGGGTCCACTTGGGGAACATGAAATCACTCATATTTATTGAGCGTTTACTGTGTGCAGAGCACTGTTTTAAGCACCTGGTAGAGTACAGTGTTACAATAAACAGACACATTCCCTACCCACAACGAGTTTATAATCTAGAGGCAGTGATGATCCCCTGCATTTCCCAATAATTTAGAACAGTGTGTCTACTAACTCTATTGTAGTCTCCCAAACACTTAAGTACAGTGCTCTGCATCCAGTAAACCCTCAGTTATCACCATTGATCTATAGGTGGTTGTCAGGAGACCTGGTTTCTAGTCCAAGTTCTGTCATAGGCTTGATGAGGGACCTTGGGCAAGTCACTCAGCCTTTCTGTGACTCAGAAAATGGAGGTACTTTACTGTACACATGAAAAATAGAAAATCTCTATAGGTAGCAAAACCCATCAGAGGGTGAATGTCTGTTGATCAGTCAATGTCAACCATATTTATTGAGCCCTTACTGTGTAGAGCACTGTACTAAGCGCTCGGGAGAGTAGAGTATAATATCACAGCCACATTCCCTGCCCACGAGCTTACAGTCTAGAGGGGGAGACTGACATTGATATAATTAAACAAATTATGGATATGTACATAAATGCTGTGGGGCTGACAGGTGAAAAAGGGAGTTGTAAATGCCTGAATTAAGGTGGTAGCAATTTCGTGGGAGAGGAAAGAGTAGATTTTTGCGATGTTGTGAAGGTTGAACTGACAGAATTTAGTGATAGATTTGCATACGTGGGTTGAAAGAGAGAGAGGAAAGTCATCTCGATTCTGGAAATACACACTTCTTGTCTACTCCTGAGTTTGGGTAGATGAAGGGTAGTATTTAGCCTGATGAGCTAATCATGATAAAAGATCACTGAAGCCACTTGCCTCAGGCTCCCTGAGTCTGAATAGACTTCCGCAGGGCACACCCCAAGTTTTTGTGTGCAACTCAGAGGATGATTTTCTGAGAGGATGTGGGTTGCTTGATAATAGTTTTCCTGTTAATTCCGGTTATGTAAATCATCTTGAAATGTCCTTCCCAACTGTACAGGGTAGGAGAACCGAGAGACAGTCAGGTTTACCATGTTCAGAAATAGATTCAGGTTTATTTGAGCCTAAAGAGGGGGCAGTTTAAAGTTGGCACTCCATAAGATAAGTAGGAAAGAAACAGAGGCGAAGAAAGGGAAAAGAGTAGATCTGTGCGCATTCAGTAGTGACATTATTATAATGCAAACGCAAGTGACCTGTTTTATGATGCAGGGTGGACTCTGCACCTTTCAGTGCCTTCTGATCGCTCTGGTGGTCCCAGGCCACCACTGACCCCATCTTTAAAGCCTAGCTAAAATCATAGCTCCTCTCGGAAGCCTTCGACTAACCTGTCATTTCCCAAACTATTAGGCTACCCTCTACGTTACTTATACACTTAGGCTTGCACGCCTTAAGCCCTTCGATGCTCACCCCCCGTCAAGCCATATGGTGCTTACTCTGCCATTTCACCTATCTGTAACTTATTTTAGTGTCACTCTCTCCTTGCGATTGTAAGCTCCTTGAGGAAGGGGTCATGGTCAACCAACTCTATTGTATTGTATTCTCCCAAGTGTCTAGTACTGTGCCCTGCACGTGCGCACACACACACACATTCACCCACTTTCAATAAATACCACTGCTTGATTGGTCCCCTACCAGCTCACTGGGGACAGGGAACAAGTCTACCAACTTTGTTTTATTGTACTCTTCAAAGTACTTAGTACTGTCCTCTGCCCACAGTAAGTGCTCAATAAATACATTTGATTAATTGACTCCCCTAAATCCATGGAGCCGCAGAGTAATTCTAAGATAGCATCTCTCTTCTGTAACTAATCATTCCTATTTAGAACTAGCACTGGGGGAGAGTGGGCAGGAGTGAAGCTTCTGGGAAAAAGAGAGAACCATAGCATGTGTAAGGGGGTTTATGTGTCCCCATGTATTTGTGTTTTATGAAGCATGTGTCAATATGCGTGGTTTTGTAAGTTTGTGTCAGCGTGCGTGGAGTCGTCCTGTTCTCATCTCCAATGTAAATTCTCATCTTCAATCTAAGTGGAATTGGGCGATTTTAAAAGTTTAGCCCCTTCCTTCTTCCAGTCTGTTCGTAGGAAACTCTTTAAATATATCAAGTTTCACGAGAGCATTGAAAGATGCAATGGCTTTAAGCAGAACATTCCTCCTCTAAGTGAGTTATTCCTGCTATTGCCTAGTCATTAAAAAAAAGAATCAAGCTGGTTGCATATTAGTTTTTAGGGCAAATATTTGTATTTCTATATTATTCAGTTTTTTCAATTCTTTGACTATGAGACTTGACTGCATGTCCATTCATGTCCAGACCACCTCATCTCCTCCCAGCATCTCATTTGTTTCTTTATGATAAGGGAGGGCTAGAGCATGAAATTCTAGAAGTTACTGAATACCTGATGAAGATGTTAAGGGAAAAAGGAGCAAAGTGAAAAGCCAGGTTGACATATTCGCCTTCTACCCACCACAGACACACTCTTGGGGGAATTTGTGCTTAAAAACCACAGCGCTATTCTTCTCTCTTTTCCTGTAGAGTTACACCATTGGTGCAGCCAATATTTCAAAATGACATTTCAGAAACATCTGACATTTTAATAATAATCTTGGTATTTGTTAAGCGCTTACTATGTGCAGAGCGCTGTTCTAAGCACTGGGGTAGATACAGGGTAATCAGGTTGCCCCACACGAGGCTCACAGTTAATCCCCATTTGACAGATGAGGGAACTGAGGCACAGAGAAGTGAAGTGACTTGCCCACAGTCACATAGCTGACAAGTGGCGGAGCTGGGATTCGAACCCGTGACCCCTGACTCCCAAGCCCGGGCTCTTTCCACTGAGCCATGCTGTAGTCTTTGTAATCACAGAATCTCTGTGTCCTTTTGAGGCTCAGTCTTCATAGGTATTTCCTTCAGGGGGATTTGAAGGTAATTCCATGAATCGTGTGGAGAAGGTAGAATTTACAGTCCATTCTTTGGGATCTGGGGCGGGATCAGAGATTATATATAAGGATAATTTAGGAAAAGAAGTATTATCAGCTGTTTTCACCAAGACTACATTTAATGAATGTTAGTGTACCCACTGTAATTTATTTGATTAATAATCTTTAATTAGAAACGAAAAGGTGGCTTCCCCCATATATGCTAGAACTAATGAACTATGAAGAGAGAGCTGTTCAGATGGTCACCAATAACCAATGCTTAGTTAATCCTTCAAATAAACTGGAACTCACAGTGTGTCCCTTTGAAGTCATAAATAATGTATATTTTTCTTTTGACTTTTAATAAGCCAGTAGAGTTCATCTCACAGTCTCCAAACACATATATTTTATTACGGGCCTCTGCAGTTTACTTTAATTAGTGTGTCTGAGAGCTTGGGGAGACTTAGCCCTACTGAAAACAAACAGAGTCTTACCATCTATAAAACATTAGCTCCCTTTGGCTGATCCTGATGCAGGGAGGCTCAGTGAGAAACACATGGTGTAAGTAAACACTCATAATTGCATTAGCATTCTCTGGTGGATTGGTAATTCAAGCTCTGTTTCATGATATTGTTAGAGCAGTTAGAACAGGGTTACCAATCTTGAGGTCTGATGGGGATTTCATGAAATTCCATTTGAAAGAGAACTTTTAAGTGACAAATCGAAAAAGACAAAATAAGATGTGGGAGTTCTAAAATGAAAGTACAGTGCATCAGAGTTCCAAAAAAAAATTTTTCCCCTTCAAATAATAACTTTGGGAAGCACTCATCTCATTTTCATTCATTTGAAATAAAATGAGAATATTCCTTGCCATTTATCCTGGTATGTCCTATGTGCCATAGAAGCTCAACCTCTTCTATTTCTGAAAAGAACATTCCAAGACATGCCTTTCCTCTGTGGCGCATGGAAATCAGAAGGAACAATATGCAAAAAGGATATGATTCAAAGGGAAAATGAGTGCATGTTCCCTGATTAAGCCGTCTTTTCCCCGGCTCCCTCTCCCTTCTGCGTCATCTGTCCACTAGAATCTGTGACCCTTGGTCATTTGGTGTTTGTCCCACTTCTCAACCCCACAGCAATTATATCTATATTTCTTAACTATGTAAGTGCAGGGGGAGATACAAGGTAATCAGTGAAAATATATATATATATTTTATATATATATGAGAAGACATGAACCCTACCCTGGAGAAACTTACTGGGGGATGTTTAGTAGCATAACTTATTTATGCTATTGTCTGTCTCCCCCTCTAGACTGTAAACCTGTTGTGGACAGGGAATGTGACTTCTATTTCTGTTGCATTGCACTCTCCCAAGTGCTTAGTACACTGCTCTGCACATAGTAAGCACTCAGTAAATGTCACTGATAGATTGATTGTTAAAAAAAACTTTCTGCAATCTAAGGCAAAATCCAAATGGTTTCTTTTGAATCAAAATGAATTTGCTTCTGAATCACTTGTGGTTTGGACAAGGGTGTCCTTTTCCTAGGTGCAATATTTTCTTCTGTTCAGTCCTCTAGGGAAGTTCCAGCACCCACATTTGACATCATAGTCTCTTGTTCTTAATAATGTTGGTATTTGTTAAGCGCTTACTATGTGCCGAGCACTGTTCTAAGCGCTGGGGTAGACATAGGGGAATCAGGTTGTCCCACGTGGGGCTCACAGTCTTAATCCCCATTTTACAGATGAGGGAACTGAGGCACAGAGAAGTTAAGTGACTTGCCCACAGTCACACAGCCAAGTGGCAGAGCTGGGATTCGAACTCATGAGCCCTGACTCCAAAGCCCATGCTCTTTCCACTGAGCCACGCTGCTGCTCTAGTTCTAAGTAACGTGGCTTAGTGGAAAGAGTATGGGCTTGGGAGTCAGAGGTCATGGGTTCTAATTCTGGCTTCACCACTGGTCAGTTGTGAGACTTTGGGCAACTTACCTAACTTTTCTATGCCTCAGTTACCTCATCTGTAAAATGGGGATAAAGACTGTGAGCCCCACGTGGGACAACCTGATTACCTTGTATCTACCTCAGAGCTTAGAACAGTGCTTGGCACATAGTAAACACTTAATAATAATAATAATAATGTTGGTATTTGTTAAGTGCTTACTACGTGCAGAGCACTGTTCTAAGCGCTGGGGTAGATACGGGGTAATCAGGCTGTCCCACGTGAGGCTCACAGTTAATCCCCATTTTACAGATGAGGTAACTGGGGCACAGAGAAGTGAAGTGACTTGCCCACAGTCACACAGCTGACAAGTGGCAGAGCTGGGATTCAAACCCATGACTTCTGACTCCCAAGCCTGGGCTCTTTCCACTGAGCCACAAACAAATACCATTATCATTATGATTATTATTCTTCTTGTTCTCTCTTCTTCTAGACTGTAAGTAAGCTCATTGTGGGAAGGTTTTGTTAAGGTGTACAGTGCTATGCACACAGTAAGGCACTCAGTGAATACCCATGATTGATCAATTGACAGATTGTTCTTAATATTGCTGGAATGCACCTGATAGCACTGAGCTTGTTTTTGCCCCTTATCTCCATGGCAACCAGTTAGGATGTCACCAGTGTGAGATTAGGTCATGACTACAGGTAGAAGAAATGAGTTATGAGGTTGTAAACCCTTGTTCAAACACAGAAACAGAATCTTTGAAAATTGGTAAAAAATAGAGGAATTAAATGGTCATATGTTTATAGAAGACAGCAGCGTGGCCAGTGGATAGAGCCCGGGCCTGCGAGTCAGAGGTTATGGGTTCTAATCTTGGTTCCGCCACTTTTCTGCTGTGTGACCTTGGGCAAGTCGTTTCACTTCTCTGTGCCTCAGTTACCTCATCTGTAAAATGGGGGTTAAGACTGTGAGACCCATGTGGGGCAGGGACTGTATCCAACCTGATTCCCTTGTATTTACCTCAGTGCTTAGAATAATCCTTGGCACATCGTAAATGCTTAACAAATAGCAAAGTTATTATTATTAGAATTGTTATGAATAATAACCGGCTTCAAATCAGTTTGAAAACTTGCAAGCATCGACTGAGTTATAGTGACTCAATATACATGGACAGTTCTTAATTCTCAATTTCAAAGTAAATTTGCATTATACTTTTTGCGTAGATGTATGAGGAACCATTTCCTGCCTACAACAGGTTTACAGCCTAGAGGGCTGAAAGTACCATTACTATTATTGTGAGCTCCTCGAGGAGGAATGGGGTCTGTATCCAATTCCCACCTGTGATCTCTTTCCCAGTGCTTAGTAAAGTGCTTTACACTGGGTAAGTGCTTCATCAATCAATCCTTCGTATTTATTGAGCGCTTACTATGTGCAGAGCACTGAAGTAAGTGCTTGGGAGAGTACAATATAAAAGAATTGGTAGGACATGTTCACTGCCTACAACAAGCTTTCAGTCTAGAGACTGAAATATAATTATATTGTATAATATAATTAGAAGCAGGGTGGCCTAGTGGATAGAGCATGGACCTGGGAGTCAGAAGGACCTGAGTTCTAATTCCAACTCCGCCACTTGCCTGCTATGTGACCTTGGGCAAGTCACTTGACTTCCCCGTGCCTCGGTTACTTCATCTGTAAAATGGAGATTGAGAGTGTGAGCTCCATGTGGACAGAGACTGTGTCCCACCTTAATATCTTGTATCTACTCCAGCGCTTAGAACACTACCTGGCACTAAATAAGCCCTTAAAAATAACACAAAAATAAATAATAAATTAGAGATGCATACCTAAGTGCTGTGGTGTTGAGGAAGGATTGAATAAAGGACTCAAATCCAAGTGCAAGGGCAGTGCAGAATAGAGTGGGAGAAGAGGAAAGGAGGGCCTTGAAGAGTAATAATGCTTAATAAATACTTTAGGACTGTTATTACTCTTGCGAAACACAAACACAATTTGGATGCGGTAAATGTAGGGGAAAATATGGGCTCTGAGGGACTCTTAAGGATTTGTGCCTCGTGAAAAATATTTCCAAAATCTAGGGTAGAGAATGTTTCTGTCTATAGTATTGCACATTCACATAAGGAAAGTATTAGCATCATTGAAGAGATGTTTTAAGCTTTACATTGTGAAAAATTTTATTATTACCAGTTTATCGATGTTTTGCTTCAACGTAAGTACCCAATTATCATTTTTGCTGACTGCTCGATTCATGTTTTTAATATTCTACACCTATGTAGACACACTTTAGGATTTATTCTAGGTGCTGGTAACCATTACCATATAATTTGATTTGGCATTCTCATCTAGAGTATTGCATATGCATATGAAATATTAATAAATGTACGTAACGACTACATTCATTATCCTACAATGGAAAAATCGTTCATTTAAGATAAACTTTTTAACTTTCCAGTTTTTTTTGGGGGGGGGGTCACTTAAATATTTGATAAATGTACAATTAATAAATATGCCAGTACTAAGAGAAAAATTACCAAGACATAATATTTGATGGATACAACTGAAGTAAAGCAAAAATGATGAGTAAATTTGTAAAAAAAAAATCCCAGATATTTAACCCAGAATCATTCAAAAATCGCTTTCTATCTTCAAATCACACTGCATTAGAAGAGGATGTAATTGAGGGTTTATTTAAACTGAAATTTAAACTCCACTCATCTGACCCACTAATAGATGTGCAAGGTTCAATTACGCTTAAAAAACCGTGAAACAAACTTGAATTGTATGTTATTTTTCTTATCAGGTTTGTATTAGGCAAGGCAGCCTGCTTTATCTGTTTGTACAATTTAAGTAGACTCTTAGACTGTTTGTTAATACACCGTGTTTATTTAAATCTCCGAAGGAAGTTATTAGTCTGTCAAAACGTTAAAGATGTGGAGTTGATAAATAAATGAACAATGCTAAATAACTCCTTAAGTCATCTATGAAAACTTAGCCCCACTGTTTTCCCTCTCTAAGGAGAAACCTGGTTTGCTTTGAAATTACTCAGTGTTTGCATTGCTGCCAAAACCTTTACTGTCTGATAAACTCACCCACTGGCTTAAACAAGGTGCCTTGCAGACGAGCATGGTTGGTGAGGAATCAAAACTATGCTTTAATCCAGCTTGCATTTCATATCACAAAAGGTGCTAGGGAATGATTGCCCTGCGCAAAAGAAAAAGGCCAAGCGCAATTAAAAGCCCTGCTCTAATCCCTTTTGCTTTCAGGCTTAGAAGTGGAGCCAAAAGAAAGAGTGTTTTAACAGGTACATTGGCCCCAGGGCCGTCCCACCCTCGACCACCTAGCTGGTGAGAAGAAGAGATAATGGGGTTGGGGCCTGTATCACTGGCCAACAAATTGTGCCCAGGTTTCTGTGGCTGGCGGGAGCCCTGGAGAATTTGTGGGTGGCAAATGAAAGCTCCATTTGCTGACAGGCACTGGGGCAAGTCAAATTACATCGCAGGAGCTCCTGTCTCCTGTCTGAGCAGACAAGTCCCTGAGCATCAGGCCGTGAGAAAAATCTGCCTGGAAGCTCCTGCCTTGTAGGGGGGAGAAGCATTTAGACGTGATTGAAGGGCTGCTAAAACCACTAATTAGCCTAATTGACACTAAATTGAAGGGGGTGACTCAACTGTTGCAGAAATACAGCCTAATGGTTGGTAATGTCACAGCTACTGAATGAGGCGAGATTATTAATTGTACCCTCTGGAAACAGAAAGGGCTGCATTATATTAATTTGGGGGAAGTAAGGGATTAAAGCTTTCTAATAATCTTACTGCAGGGCTTGCCCCACCTTGCAAGCGCTCTTGTCATCCGTCAGCAATAGCTAAGGCACTTTGGGTCCAGAGATTTATTCCCTTCTACTACGGGAGTGAAATGAAAAATGTATTTGCATACAGATTGCAAGCCACATGGCATCTCTAGGTGGTCCAAGAATCTCCAAAATTGGTTGTGACACAGATACATTTTATGTCGGTTATTTATGTTGTTTCCCCATTGCATTTTTTGAAGGATTTTACAACCAGGTTTTCATCCTTCATACTATGAATTAAAGCCCTAAGATCTGCAGAAAGAGTCGCTTGATTAAGATTTGGGTTTTTACTGAGAAGCACACGCAGAGCCAACAGGGAGCAAAATTTGGAGATTACCAACTTGTAAGACCCTGCTTCTTACACACCAAATTCCAATAATATGTCATGGATAGAATAATAAAAGTCCTAAGGCTAGAAGGACCCATGAAAGGTCTCCCTCAACCAATCAATCACTCCATCAATCAGTTCTTCCTCTTAAAATAATCATACTTAGCCTAGGAAATAATCTACCCTGTTTTTAAGCATTTCACTTAGTGTCCCATTTGAAAGGCTGAGTCCCTTTTGACCTATGTTTTGATGAGGTTTTGTGGTAAAAGCATATTAAAACTTATCATAACATACAGTGGAGTCCTCAACCAGAGGAGCCAGAATTTGATTAATAATCACAGAAATAGAATGCTTATTCTCCCCTAAACCTATAAATGTAGGATAACTGCAGGGATTATTTAACTGGCTGTTGGTGAGGCTTTTTATTATATTCTTTAGCCTGTATCAGTGTGGCTGGGAACTTCATTTTAATCTTTTTTATGGTATTTGTTAAGCTCTTACTGTGTATCAGGCACTGTTCTAAGCACTGGGGTAGTTACAGTCAATGTCCGTCATGGGGCAAACAATGTTAAACCCCATTTTACAGATGAGGTCACTGAGGCCCAGAGAAGTTGAGTGACTTGCCCAAAGTCACACAGCAAACAAGAGGTAGAGTCAGGATTAGAACCCAGGTCCTTCTGTCTCCCAGGCCCAGTGCTCTATCCATTAAGGCCACATATATGAGAAGCAGTGTGGCTCAGTGGAAAGAGCCTGGGCTTCGGAGTCAGAGGTCATGGGTTCGACTCCCTGCTCTGCCACTTGTCAGCTGTGTGACTGTGGGCAAGTCACTTAACTTCTCTGTGCCTCAGTGACCTCATCTGTAAAATGGGGATTAACGGTGAGCCTCACGGGGGACAACCTGATTGCCCTGTATCTACCCCAGCGCTTAGAACAGTGCTCTGCACATAGTAAGCGCTTAACAAATACCAACATTATTATTATTTCTCTTGAACTTCACATAATGAGGTACAAGAACTGAGGGGCAATCAATCTATCAATCATATTTATTGAGCACTTACTATGTACAGAACACTGAACTGAATACTTGGGCGAATGCAGTGTAACAGAACTAGCAGACATGTTCCCTGCCCATAACGAGCTTGTAGTCTAGAGATGAGTTTACAATCTAGAGGGCGAAAGGGAAGGGATGCTATCGGTGATTTGTGAGTGGCATCCCTCTGAATGGGAGCTGTGTTGGAGCTTCACAAGAGAGCTATGGGTGCATTTAGCCCCCCAGTCAATCAGGCAGAGCTCTTAAGGAGTCTAATTAAATAAATCATAACAACGATGGTAATTGTTAAGCTCTTACTAGGTGCCGAGCACTGTTCTAGACACTGGGGTAGATACGAGGCAATCAGGTAGTCCCACGTGGGGCTCACAGTCTTGATCCCCCTTTTACAGATGATGTAACTGAGGCACAGAGAAGTTGTGACTTGCCCAAAATCACAAAGCTGACAAGTGGCGGAGCCAGAATTAGAACCCATGACCACTGACTCCCAAGCCCATGGTCTTTCCTCTAAACCACGCTGCTTCTCTATTATCTAATGTTCAATGACTGGATTGCTGCCAGTTGCTCCCGGACATTCATTCATTCATTCAATAGTATTTATTGAGGGCTCACTATGTGCAGAGCACTGGACTAAGCGCTTGGAATGTACAAATCGGTAACAGATAGAGACAGTCCCTGCCCTTTGACGGGCTTACGGTCTAATCGGGGGAGATGGACAGACAAGGACATGACACTGCTTTACACTGTGATGCTTAACAATATTCCCTTGAGGGTCACAGGAAGCCCTCAATCATTTAGCAATACCTTTTCTGTTTGCTTTTCACTTGCTTTCTCTTCCCTCTCCTCATTCTGACCATTTAAAGCGTTGTAAGGGAGAGGCTGTTAGTTTGGAATTTGTGTGCTTCTCAAAGAATAGGTGAGATATAAACTCCAAGCTTTTTGAGGGCAGGGAAAGTGTCTACCTACTTTGAGCATGGGCCTGAGAGTCAGAGATTCTGGATTCTAATTCCGACTCTGCCTCGTGCCTTCTGTGTGACCTTGGGCAAGGCACATAACTTCTCAGTGCCTCAGTTACCTCATCTGAAAATGAGGATTAAATACTACTCCTTTCTACTTAATAATAATAATTATGGTATTTGTGGAGTGCTATGTGCCAGGTACTGTACTAAGTGCTGTGGTGGATACAAGCAAATCAGGTCAGACACAGTCCCTGTCCCATGTGGGGCTCAGTCCAATCCCCATTTTACAGATAAGGTAACGGGTACAGAGAAGTAAAGTGACTTTCACCAGGTCACACAGCAGACAAGCGGCAGAAAAGGAATTAGAAGCCATGACCTTCTGACTCCCAGGCCTGTGGTCTACTTCACATTTGAGCACTTAGACTGTGAGTCCCATGTGCGAAAGGGATTGTGTCCAATCTGATTAACTTGTATGTATCCCACTGCTTAGAACAGTGCTTGGCACATATTAAGTGTTAACCAAGTACTATTATCATTCTGACTCTCCCAAATGCTTAGTACAGTGCTCTGCACACAGTAAGAACGCAATACATAACATTGATGATGATGATATAAATTGGGGAAGAAAATTGGTTTTCCTATGCATTGCTACTGGGTGGTAGATCTCAGGGAAAAGCTGTTACACTATTTAGGCTTACTAGAATTGTACATTCCAAGTGCTTAGTACAGTGCTCCGCACACAGTAAGCACTCAATAAATATGATTGAATGAATGAATGAAATTTAATCCTTTCTGTTCACATGTATAACCTGCTTTTTCAGTCCACCTAGAATGAGAAGAGTGTGCCTTGGTATAAGAAACCTTTTAGGTGTTTCTAGAGCTGAATGATTTGTGCCCTTTAAACTTTGACTTTGCTTTTTTTGAGAGAATTAGAGGTTCATACTGGTGCTGTGGAACATCTGCTATTAAATTTATATATACATATATATATATATATACCCAGGAGAGAGGAAAAATTGAGGGAGACAAACTGGTCATTAGTTTCCCTTAAAAAAAAAATAGAAATTTAGGTAGGTTTTTGTTTGAATTTTCTATCCTATTATCTGAAAAGAAGTGAGAAAAAAGTTAACCTAAATTGGGGTTCACAGTGTGTTTCTAAGGAGAAAACAATGTAGGTCTTAGCATATCTCTAACTTTGCCTCCTCCGGACAAGGTCGATGATACTGCTCCATGAAAGCACAGGTGCAAAGAGTAGATTGTTCTATCAGTGTTCATTGGTAACACCTGAGAGAAGAGCGTGATCTGTTGCAGAGTAAAGCATTCTAACTGGGGGCTGCTAGAAAGAGGTAAGCATTTGGCAGAGTTCCTCATTTCTCTTAAAATATAGTTATTCAGAAAGCTGATATTGGACTTGAAGGTGTTATGGACAGTAAGGCTTAATACCATGTACTTGTTAAAACCAAAGCAGAGCTGTCAATTCTTCACATTTTGGGCATATTAAACTTGTTAAACCGCTGTATTTCCATGTCTGTTACTTACAATGTTTGGCCACATTTTTATTTTTACCTTTTGGTGTTGAGATTATCTTGAAGGCTTTGTTCTGAGTTATACCATTCATAGTTTCTCTGCCCCAGCCTGAGCTCTTGAGGTGGTCTCCTGTTCATGAACTCTAAGGTTTTGCCTTATTGTGTCTTTAAAATATATATTTTGTCATCCCTGAATGCTCTCCTGATTTTATATTGACATGAAGCAGGGTTTTGGGTGTCTAGTATTTAGGGCCTTTGGTGATTGAGTCCCACAGCCCTTATGTGCATACTTGTAATTTATTATATTAATGTCTGCCTCCACCTCTAGTCTGTGAGCTTGTTATGGGCAGGGAATGTGTCTATCAAGTTTGTTATAGTATATAATAATAATGTTGGTATTTGTTAAGCGCTTACTGTAACAGTACAGAGCACTGTTCTAAGCACTGGGGGAGATACAGGGTAATCAGGTTGTCCCACGTGAGGTTCACAGTCTTAATCCCCATTTTATAGATGAGGTAACTGAGACACTGAGAAGTGAAGTGACTCGCCCACAGTCACACCGCTGACAAGTGGCAGAGCCGGGAGTCGCTCCCAGGTGCTTAGTACAGTGCTCTGGACACAATAAGCCCTCAGTAAATACAATTGATAGGGACTGTCTTCTTTTGCCTTTGAACAATCTCAGCTTCCTTCATGGTGTTCTCCCCTTAGTAGAAGCTCAAAAAAGGTGGTGATTGTTTTTGGCTTGGACACATGCATAAACTCATGTTGCTATATTTGGAAATTGTTTACATTTTAAATCCAATCCTTCTCTCCCTCTGGAAAGGGACAAGGAATTTTATTGTGTCTCAGAAGATTTTGTAGTTCACTGATCCTATGTTCTAAGAATCCTAAAATTTTGGGTCTCTCAGACCTCCCGAGGTATGAAAATCTTGATACAGGAGTTGTAAATAATATTGCTTTGCAGTTGTGACCCTATTGTGATCTGTGTCCCTTCAAAACGGAAATGATCTTTTGTAGGGGAGGGCAAGGAAATGGAGGCTTATCTCAGGTTTGATAACACCTGTCAGGATCAGTGCTGTGGGTCCTCAGATCTAGTTAGTTGTCTGGCTTCCTCAGGTAGGTTTCTAAGCCTAGTTGGTTTTTTTTTGTTTTGATTTGTTTTGTTTTTAATTGAAATGTCCCCATATGGGGCTGAGGGAGTTGTGAAGGGGAAGTGTTGGATGGGTGGAGAGAGTGAAAGAAAGGCAGATAACTGAGTTTGAGAGGAAAAGTAGGATTTTTAAGTGACATTTCCAAGATAACTGTAGAGGCCAAAGATTATCCGTGAATCTCCACAGTGCCACTGTATGACAGAATGTCAGCAATTTGTACTCAGCTACTGATCCAAGTTAAATCTTTCAAAAGCACCAGGAAAACAAGCTACTGTTTTTACTATATCAATGACACATGGCCCACTCACATAATATGGGAATTGTTCAGTTATGAGGCATTTGGTTTGAGTGGCGCTAAAACCACAAACGGTTTAGGACACGTAACCTTGGAAAATATACTTATCCTTACGTAAGAACTTTCCTGTTCTAAGTTCTCCTTCCAGAACCAAACCCTGGGAGTCGAACAGAAAGAGGGAGAATGTTGTGTTGACTCTGTTGAAATTGTGGTTTTTTTAAAATGGCTCTTAAGTGCTTACTATGGGCCAGGTACTGTACTAAGCTTTGTGGTAAATATATGCTAATCAGCTTGGACACAGTCCATGTTCCACATGAGGTTCTCAGTTTGAATCCCCATTTTACACATGAGGTAACTGAGGCATAGAGAAGTGAAGTGAGTTGCCCACGTTCACACAACAGACAAGAGACAGCGCAGGGTTTAAAACCCACGTTCTTCTGACTTCAAGGCCTGTGCTCTATCCACTAAGCTATGCTGTTCCTTATGCACATTCGTGCACTTGATATGCTAGATGTGGAGCTAGGTTTTTGGCAGTGTTCCTCATACCATTTCAACAAAGTCAAAATCCTCTCTCCCAAAGTATTTACCAAATCAAAGAAATGAATATGCATCATCCTATTTGTTTTTTCAGGTTGTTGATTTAATGATAGTTGTAATTATTCTATTACTTTCACCTGGCCAAGAATGCTAATTTGTTTTCCTAGATAATCACTTGATGGGGCATAGAACTGAGCTCTTTCTGAATTGCATAGGTTCCTACATCTAGGAGTAAATTCATCTGGGCAAAAATGCTAATGCTTATTGTCTTTCAAGTTGATATGGTTCCCTTTAATTTCAAAGGTATATTTTTAAAATCCTAGAAAACTGTCTTTGCATTTAACTCAAAAAGCAGAATGTAGACAGATAATTTAGGGAGGAGAAGAGAATGGGAGATTGAATTTTGTTTGTAGCGCTGAGTGGGGTAAAAGAATGCATCCTACCACCTTTATCAACCTTCATTTATATTGTACTCTCCCAAGCCTTTAGTATAGTTCTCTGCTCACAGCAAGCACTCAATAAGTATGATTGACTGTTATTTCATGTAGAAGTAGTTATGCCCCTCTAATGATATTTCTGCATACAGCACCCAGTAAAAATGGTCATTATGACATTTGGTACATTAGGATTCTAGAAAGACAGTGTTTTGCTCTGGTAATGCTTTTGAGGGAGGCATAATTGATAGGAATTCAGATTTCAGCACAGTTTATTGTTTGCTGAATCTGCCGAGTTTTCAGTGCATTAAAATGAAATGGAACACTCCAGGCCTCCTAAAACGGCTCAGAGTACAGCTGCTGCATGGTTTGAAAACAGTGAGAGAGCCAGTTGATAGGTTTTATTTAATTCAAGTTTACTATAGTAGTTGTAGTAGGAGGAAAGCAGAACTGAGCAGAGATATTTTCTGCATTGTGAACTCTAATATCCAAAGTCACAGTTGACTGAAACGGGGAAACATTTAACAAGGGTAAAACTTGAATTTTTCTAGATTTCATGCACTCTTTAATGAGATGAAAGTAACATTTTGAAGTCTCTGGCTCTCGGAGCACATTTTGAGGTGTGCCGTTACCACATTTCATCGGCTTTTTTCAGTCCAGAACTATTTCAGATCTTATTGTGGTATGTTTGGCAATACACTTAAAAGATTACTACTTAATCTACTAGTAATCTGGCTTCAAGCAAGTGTCTGTCTGTCCATTCAGCTGCCTATTCTTCTTTCTGCCTTCAAATAGCCCAAAATGAACAGCATGAAACAAAACAAAAAAGGGAAGAAACTATAATTTAACTTTGGGTTCCCCCAGGGTTTTAGGCTGATGTGAGTTTTCTAGAAGGCTAATTTTCAGTGGACTGTATTTTAGTGTTCATTTTTCTAAAAGGCGTGGGGGCAGAAGGGGAGAGAAATAGTAAAATTTACTTACATTCCCTTTCGTGTTTTAATCTGCCCTTCTTAATCTTTTCATTTAGAGATGAAGAATTTCCCTTAGATGTTTGGAAATTGGTGGACAGTAGATTTGTTTGAGGTTTTTCGATCCTATTAATCCTGTTAAGAGTCAAGGTAGTTTTCAAAGGGGAAAGGAATAAAATTCTCATGGACTTTACCAGTGCAAAAAGAAAAAAGGTCTTGCTGTGGTCCTGCATCAGAGAGGCACAGATTGTTTTGAAAAATATAGAAAAAAATGAAAAGTGATTTTTTTTGTTTCTGGAAAAGCTAATAATGAGAGCAGTTTAATTTTTTGGAACCTACTTCATGGCGCTAATGAGTATAATTTATATTAATATATAAAGTATGATTTTTATTTTAAATGTTAATTAAGATTATCCATTAATATTGTAGTAAAAATATTTACAGCATATGTGTGTATATAAACCCCCCCCACACACATATACATATATAAATAACATTTAAAAAGGTAGCCTAATGCTAGGTCTTCCCTCCCATATAATATATTCCCATAGATAATTGTTACTCTTGTTTCTTTGGGAAATAGTGCATGTGTGTAGAATTGTCACCATAATTGAGATAGGAAATGACAACCACAAGAAAGTGGATACCACTTACCTGTAAATTCATCAATACCCTTAAAACATTGCATTGGCTAAGCATTTGAATTTTTTTAGATAAATCTATTTTTTCTAAATTAAACACCAGAAATTTATCTAGGCTGTCTCAAAACGTACAGTTGAAAATATTGGCAGATACACAGGGCAACGCAGCTCCGACCTGTCGAGAGAAGTTAGTTCAAAGCAAGCCTTGAAATACTTCCGAATCCTTAAAGGCTCACTTTTTATTTTTCAGTTTGGCCTCAACTTCGTCTATGAGTAGGCCATAACAGTATTAATGGTGGAACCTTTAATTTGTAAGGCTCTCTGGGTGCTCAAGGCACTTTATAAACAACATCTTCTTAATCCTCTCAACATCTCTGTGAGATGAAGGGAAGATTTTAATATCCCTATGTTAAGTTTAGACAAACATAGGCAGATCGAAATTAAGTGGCTTAACAAAGCGTATTTCACTCGCGGTGTTTATATACAAGCTAAGTCTGACTTGTAGCCCTGCAACATTCTGTTCCAGTTGGCTAGTTGAGGTATATGGTGCGGTAACTGCTACACAGTATCATAGGGGATAAGGCAGGTTATTCCTACTGAACCACAGTTTTGCCATAATGCATGTTTTCACTAGGGGTTTTTGGCTAGAATGTTGTTAGGGAATTAGGGAATGTTTGACTGAGGAACCTATTTGGATACAATGAGCCACAGTGTCCGAAGAAACTTCTACACTTGAGTTAGTGGCTTCAGACCTGGTGAGCTCTCCAAAGGGAGTTAGCCTTAATTTGGGGTTCCACATAATATTGGAGAACTAGGGGAACTTTGAGTGTCCTGCCCACGCTCTAGGCCACCCTTGTCCCTGGAGATGGACATACGGGTCCAGGCTGAGCAAGGATTGTTGCCCTGGTTGGGTTCCGCTATTACTAACTGATGATATCCACAACAGACTCTTCCTCTGAGCAGGAAGTGGGGTCTGTGGTTGTACCAAACGGGATTTTACCGAGCAATGGTGATTGAGCATTTTCTATGTGCAGAACACTATACTAAGCCCTTGGGAGAGTACAGTGCACCGATTAACGGACATGTTGCCTGCCCATAATCAGTTTATAATCTAGAGAACTTTATTAATGTTGGTATTTGTTAAGCACTTACTATGTACAGAGCACTGTTCTAAGCGCCGGGGTAGATACAAGGTAATCAGGTTGTCCCAAGTGAGGCTCACAGTCTTAATCCCCATTTTACAGATGAGGTAACTGAGGCACTGAGAAGTGAAGTGACTCGCCCACAGTCACACAGCTGACAAGCGGCAGAGCCGGGATTCGAACCCATGACCTCTGACTCCGAAGCCCGGGCTCTTTCCACTGATCCACGCTGCTTCTCTACCCGAGTGTACCGATATGCTGCCTATTCCAGGACATAGCCCAGTCTTATAGAACATAGCCATAAAATGGGGATTAAGAATGTGAGCCCTGTGCGGGACAGGGATTGTGTCTAACCTGATTAACTTGTATCTACCTAGCACTTAGAACAGTGCTTGGCACATAGTAATTGCTTAACAAATACCATAATTATTATTACAAGGACAGCAAGTTACTCTGGAAATATTCCTCCTGCACCCACGGTCTCATGACAAGCTTTACTTGGCTCGGTTCCCAACAGTTTACATTTGATTAAGCCCTTATCATTTCACACTGCTTCTTCTTTGGACCTGGAAAGCCACTTCTGTTTTAGCCACTTCTGCTCATCCATGGAGGAGAGGTTGGAGGCTGGAAGAAAACCTCTGTTGACATGCTTCCTGGCAGAGGAGATATCAAAACGGGGTCGGGGGGTATTTGTTGAGAGAAGAATGAGAGTATCCAGCCTTTGTTGTTTTTGTTGGACCTAACTGAAGACAGCCTGCAAAGCTGATTATGAATGACAATCTATGGTTAAATTTAATTCCTGTCTTCTGGTTAGCTTCTGATGGTTTAAGGTATTATCGATCATGCTGTTACTTCCCTTCCTTTCCCTAATTATTTCATTTCCTTGCATAAGAATGATTTGTAACCTAAAGCCTTAAGATCGTTTCTGCTTGCTCTAGCTGGAAATTAATTTGAATTTATCTTTTTCCCCTTGAGTACATTACTTGATGAGAACTCTCTCTCCTCCTCTTCCTGTTCCATCTCTATCATGTCCATTTCCAGTTGTATCCAGATCCTCAAATTTTCCTGGAAAGAAAATGAGTCCATAGAAAACAGAGGTAGTGTGGGCCCCTGCCGTGATACATGAATCACCTCCATCTATTAGGAAATTACGCACTGGGGGAACTGTCAGTTAACAAGGAATTCAGTTCATGCAGAGGTTAGAGATCAAACGGCACAGCAAGTACCAGAATCATCTGCGTCATCACAGGGCAGCTTGTAAACAGAGAGCCTTCTGATAATCCTCCACCGTCGGAAACTTTCACAAATTTAGAGCTATCATCTCCCTAGTTAACCCAGTAACGATCTGCTCAGCAGAGGCACGAGAAGAAACTGGATCTCGCCTTGGCCTGAATGCGTGGCACGAGGAGACGTTGATTGGCAGGCTGTCCCCTCAGATGCGGAAGCAACCGCACCTTTAGCTGTCTGAGGGAAGAAAGAAAGGTTTGGGAAGTGCTGAAGGAGAAGAGCAGGAGGAGAAAGCTCTGTGCCCTCGTTATGTCTTCCTGTCAGTGAGGGCAAGGAACCCCTGGTCACCCCTCAATCTGGTTAGAAGTTAAGATTTTAGGCGACCGACTTGAGACGTATACCTCCCATCCCAAATGTGGAGAAAACACTACATACTGAACTGCTGGACGTTATGCAGGAATACCTAGTATTTGTATAACTGGGCTTTTGGTAAAGTTTTACATATGCAAAGGATTATGGCTCCAGCTGCTGTAATTCAAGGAGTGCATATTACATCCAGGGAAATGGAGCCACAGAAAGGTCAAGTTACTTGGCCAAGGTCACATAGGATAAATCAATTACATATCTGAGAAGAGAAGCCAAGGCTTCTAAATCTCAATCCTTTGCTCTAACCATTAGAACGTGTTTCTTCTTTCATAAGCAGATGCCCATGTGATATATGCAACACAGAGAGAGACTCTGGCTTAAAGAAAATAAAATAAGATGAAAGGGTCAAAGGGAGGAGACTTTATCTTAATGACTCAGCCCCAAAGTAGGTGGGGTAGAGAAAAGGCTATTTAAATCACTATAAGGCTTTCATAAGAAGTCATTTTAAAACAGTTGCATTGATTTTGGCCTCCCCGATTCCTTATGAGGGGAGTTTGGGGTCATCTTGATGTGTACTTTACTGTTCTTGCCTTGAACCTGACATTAGGGCAAGGAGACTTGAGACCTTTTTGGTTAAACTCATAAATCATTTGTCATCGGTCTCTCATCTCCTTCTCTCCCAAACCAAAATTGAACATCTGGGTGCATATATACAAAGCTTTCCTGTTTTCAGAGGCACCTGTGGGTTCCATGCTGATTCTGCAAATGACTATGTTGGTGACCTCTGAAGCTAGCTCAATGAGCCTCTGCACTAATGCGACTCTAATACCTGAGTCGCAAGGCTCCCTTTTTAACTCCCAAACAAAAATCCAGTTGCCTGCAGATGTCTTCTTAGAGCTATTAGTTCAATAGTCAAATCAGTTCTGAACCTTATCTAGTCATTGATCATCCTTTTGAGCCAGTCAGAGGAAATGAACATTAGTCTCTGAATCGTGCTGAAGAGCAGAGCTCATCTTTTAATGTAAAATGATGGACATGATTGAACTCCCCATATTTAAAGAATGATGAAAAATATATGGATGAGATTATCAAAAACTGACCTCCTTGGATGAATCAGGTGTAACAGAGTTAGAACAATGTAGTTCATTCCTGGGTGTTTGGCAAAGTGAAATGAGGTGAACAAGTAAGTAACACAAACTTCAAGTGCCGAAAATATTTCTGAAGGTTGGAAGGGAGTAAAAATGGAGGATACTGCATGAAAGGAATATAATTACCAGATTGAAAAGACAAGGTTTTATTAAGTGGTTCTGAAAAATAAAGTGTGTACATTATACAGAGCACAGAGATGAGCTACTAAAATGGCCCCTGTACGACAAAGTGCTCACAATCGAAATGGAGGAGGACAGATACATAAGACAGTAAAAATAGAATTACACAATGAAAAGAGTTACAATTTAATAACAGAAACAACACTGGAAAAATATGCCAATTAATCAGTATTTGGCCCCGAGGGGGTTGGCTTTTAAGTATGTCACTGCTGCCGTCAATTGATCTCTGGTTCTAAACCGCCTTGTACCTTCTACAGCACTAGAGCATCAGTCCCTACCATCAGGGGACGCCACAGCTAGGGTTTGCAAGGTGCTGCCCATCCCGATGCTCAGATCAGCAAAAACTAAAGAAGAAATTAAATTCAGAATATTGGAAGTCTAAAATGCCGCGGTGAAGAATAATGGTCACTACCATCTTCATTAACAAAGAATAGACAGGGAGATGGCATGTGGGGAGTGGTGCTTTCTCCCTCCCACACTGAGAGCTCCCTTAAAAAGATGTCAGAAAAACCTCATTCAGCTTTTAAAATACATTTTTTTTTAAAGGTAGTTGTTAAGCTCCAGGCACTGTAGTAAGCACTGGGGTAGAGACGAGATAATCAAGTTGGACATTCCCCTTGTCCCACATGGGGCTCATAGTCTTAATTCCCATTTTACAAATGACGTAACTGAGGCACAAAGAAGCGAAATGACTTACCCAAGGTCACACAGCAGATAAGTGGCAGAGTCAGAATTAGGACCCAGATTGTCTGTCTGACTCCCAGGTCTGTGCTTTTTTCCACTAGGCCAAGCTGCTTTGTAAAGCATTTTGCTATTTGGGTTATTAGGCTGGTTAACCAAAGTAACTGCCTCTTCATCAAGGAAGGCTTTGAAGTAGAGAAAGGAAGATCATGGAGGATGTGGAGTGGGTAATGGCATAGGCCAGGAGCAGATGCAAGTTCCACTGAACTAAATGAATCCATTCGCTTCTCTGCTTTATTCCAAAAATCTACTCTAGTAGATCAAAAGCCAATATATCTTCTGATCTTCTCTGTCTTCTCCAGTGGACCGTTCATACTTCATAAGAAATCATTTTTCTACTTTCCCATTTCACGTTAACAAAAACAGGAATGTGGCTGCTGTATAACAAAGTAGCTAGAACCTGCCAAATATCTAGAGCAGAGGCTGGCAAACCTTTTTGGCCTCCAGTGGCACTATTACTGCTTAATAATTATGGTACCTGGTAAGCACGTATCGTGTTCCAGTCACTGTTCTAAGTGCTGGAGTTAATACAAGTTATTCAGGTGGGACACAGTCCCTATCCCACATGGGGCTCACACATCCCTATTTTACAGATGAAGTCACTGAGGCACAGAGAAGTGAAGTGACTTTCCCAAGGTGTCACAGCGGATACATGGCAGAGACGGGATTAGAACCCAGGTCCTTCTGACTCCCAGATCTGTATCCAATAAGCCATGAGGCTTCTCCAGCGTGCTGAAGGCGTCTGCAGTTGGGTGTCAGGTAGGGGGATGGCAAAAAGTTGGTCCCAGTGGGTGACACTCATGAGGTGGGGGGTGGTGAGAGCAGTTTCAGTTGACCCTAAAATCTGGTAAGGATGACTTTACCCCATCACTTCCTTAGGCAAGGTGGGAATCTCATCCGACCAGCAGAGGACAAAGCTTGGCGCCTCTCTCTTGCCTCTCACTGTGCACAGAGGGGCAGGTTGGGCCAGCTACTTCCTGCTCCCAAAGCTGTGAGAGCCAAACATGCGAGCATGGCATAGTGGATAGAGCACAGGCTAGGAGTCAGAAGATCATGAGTTCTAATACTGGCTCTGCCCCTTGTGTGCTGTGTGACCTTAGTCAAGTCACTTCACTTCCTCTGTGCCTCAGTTACTTCATCTGTAAAAGGAGAGTGTGAGCCCCATGTGGGACAGGGATTGTATCCAACCTGATTTGCTTGTATTCACCCCAGCGCTTAGGACAGTCCCTAGCACAAAGCGCTTCACAAATATCACAATTATTATTATTATATTTCCCTCATGGTGCCCAGTACATGAAGATGATAGCCCTGTGGAGTGGGCATAATGCTCCGCAGTCACGTTTGGTTCCAAGAAGAGTCATATGTGATTAATCCTTCTACGTTAAACGATGTACTTAGTGAAAAGTTTTATGTATAAAGCTTTTAGAGTGTAAGCTCCTTGTGGGCCGGGAGCATGTCTTGTGCCTCTGTCGTCCTGCTCCAAGCTCTCAGTAAAGTGCGCTGCTTCCAGTGGGCACCCTATACCATAACTACTAGTAGTAATGAGTGCAATGACCGCTCTTTTCCTAGGCAAAATTCCTAGTCCCCAACTAAAGTGCTGCCGAGTCAGTAATACTTTAGCGGAGAGGTGTAGGAGAGGTGTCTGATGTCTATGCATAACGAGTGGATTTAATTTGTTAAAATAATTTTCCTTTAGATCTGCTTACATCTCCTAGCCAAAGCCAAAGTTAAGGTGAAGATTATAATACTTGTTATAAGTGTCAAGCACTGTTCTAAGCACTGGAGTAGCTACAAGTTAATAAGATTGGATGCAGTGCCTGTTCCACATGGGGCTCGTAGTTTAAGTAGGAGAGAGAACAGGTATGGAATCCTCATTTTACAAGTGAAGAAACTGAGATAGAGAGAAGTGACATGACTTACTAAGGGAACACAGCAGGCAAGTAGTGGAGCTGGGATTCTGAGTCTTTCCACTAGGCCATGCCAAGGATGAAAAATTATGTGAGACTTCCCTAGGAGAAGTTGGATACAACTTTCTCCTACTCAGAACGAAGTTTAGACCAGTCTCTTCAAATGAGTATAAGCCAAGAAGATTTTGAGAAGATTTTGAAAGATGGAGAATCCTAGGCCTTTGTCGCCTGGGTACAGATTTTTGCACTATTGGCTTCCTTTAATGAATTTCCTAGCTCATAAGAAAAGTTCATTCCTAAATTTGAATCCTTTACTCCATCTACTTGGAGCATGAGTTCTAATTTTTATATGCTCTTTTGTTGGATGGCCTGATGTGGCCACATATTCAGAAATATGTGTAGCCAAACTCTGCCCTGCAGTAATGCTGTTGCCTGTTTTCAGAAGAGAATCCTGTTTTTCTTTGTATCTCCAAGGACAAAAGAGGTAACACAATCTGAAATCCACTCCCCAACCCCAAAGGCTGTGTTTGTGTTCGGGCACACAAGAGGTCGCTCTAGCTATTTTGCGCTCTGGAAAGATGAGATTTGTATACCCTATTTTGCATTAACATTTTAGGGAATTAGTTAAGGCTTGCTGTCTTTTCACCTTGAGAAAGAACATTCACTTTGCCATTCAATTTTCTGAATGTGTTGGAGGAGCTAATCCAATTAGCAGTTCAATAAACAAAAAAGTAATTATTTTACTGCTGCTAAACAAAAGCCAGCTGCTGCAAATAGGACACCGAGAAAAATCTGTCCTCGACTTTTCTCATGTAGAAATAGGAAAAATGTGAATTGTTTTCTATATTTCATTAAATGATCTTAAACGTAGCGTCTAAAGACTTGTCAAAACAGGAGTCCACATTTTATATTCACATTTAATAAAATGAAGGACACTGGATGGGGTAAAAAAGAACAAGATTTTGAATAATTCCATTGTATGTCCCTACTTGTGCTCAGAACCTTTAGATTTGGATGATTGGAGTTTTTCCATGTTCACCGTGAATTAACACATAGAGTTAAGATATAGATGTCCAGACCCATTTGGGTCATAATTTCATGCATCAGTTATTTTTAAATGTGATGTTAAAATGAGTAAATCATTCAGGCATCACAGACTTTCATTAAATAAAATGTTCATTTATCACATATGATTTTCATATGCTAATGCATTTTCCATCTCAAAAGTCAATATTATACATGAAACAGTCTTCTACTGTAACTCATTCAATTTTTGTGACTGCATAGACTATAACAATTCAGAGAAAGGTAGATGTTTCAACTTTTACCTGTAAGCATGGGCTGAAGGGATAGTCAGACTCCGGCATATCCACGCTGTACTATAACTGAGTCTGAAATTACTGTTTAGATGCTTAGAATAAGGCATGGTTCTCTAAGATATGGTAGAATTGAGTAAATGGAAGGAAAACTGCAAATCCGCATTCTCAGCCATTTTAGGCAATAAAAAAAGCAGGAAAGGGTGAAGGTTCTTTGCCTCTTCTGACCTTGTGTTTGAGAGGAACGGTGAGATAATCGCCATAAGTTGTCAACATTAGGAATGTACCTGCGATTACCCTAATTTTCCCATAGTATAACCCAACAGCCGTAAATTTATCTAAATCTTCTTGAACCCTATTGGCATTTTACCGCCTGCACAACTTTCTGCACTAACAGAGAAGCAGTGTGTCCTAGTGGATAGAGCTCAGGCCTGGACCTGGATTCTGGTCCCAGATCTGCCACTTGTCTGCTATGTGATGGCCATTTCACTTCTCTGTGCCCGCTACCTCATCTGCAAAATGGGGATTAAAACTGTGAGCCGCACGTGGGACGTGGACTGTATCCACCCTGATTAATTTGTATCTACCCCAGTGCTTCGTACATTGTTTGGCACACAGTAAGCACCTAAAAAAATACCATTTGTGTCTGAATGCAGTTGCTTTTGTGTCTTGTCTTGGATAAATATATTTATTTGTAATCATATCTGTTTTCCCCTCTAGGCTGCAAGCTTATTGTGGGCAGGGGACATGTCTACCAACTCTTGTTATATTTTACTCTCCCAAACGCTTAGTACAAATATTTGGCACACAGTAAATGCTCAATTCATTCAGTCGTATTTATTGAACGCTTACTGTGTGCAAAGAAATATGATTGGTGGGATTTCATACCTTTGAATTCCTCCCTACTCAATGACCAACTCATTGTGATTCCTGCAACAGTAGGGGATGGGAGAGGCATGAAAAGCAGATTTGCAATTAATCACAAACAGACCCAAACACAAGATTATATGAAGACTTAATTTTTTTTCCTTTTAAGACAGTCATTTTTAATGGACACTGGCAGGTGAAAACAGTAAACTCCAGGAGAAAATGGCACTTCACAATCTCTATGAAATATACAGGGAAGATTCATTCATCAAAGGTTTAGGAAAACATTTTTGAAGTGAAGGGAAAAAGGAAGAATGTGAAAGGGGATATATCTTCAGTTAAAAACACCAGATCTT
The DNA here is from genome assembly GCF_004115215.2 of Ornithorhynchus anatinus. NCBI lineage: Eukaryota > Metazoa > Chordata > Mammalia > Monotremata > Ornithorhynchidae > Ornithorhynchus > Ornithorhynchus anatinus. The sequence continues at coordinate 35,063,149 of NC_041739.1, forward strand.
GGTTTGAGCCTGTCTAACTCTAGTTGTCAATTGTGCAGGCTAGCACGTGACTTTTCTGATCGGGTATCCGGGCCAAAAGAGAACAGAAAGTTGGGATCTTGGCCCCAAGTCCTTGAGCATCTAATCCTGGAGTAGGTTCCTTTGTACTCAGTTACCAATGAAGCGTTGGTATCACTAGTCCTCCCTTTTGACTTGTATGTTGTTTGACCTCCTCTTCAGGAGGCTTGATGACTTTGTTTCGGGCGTTACATGATCGACTGGTGCTTTTGGAGCTATGCCTGGTTATTCAGGTGAAATCCTTAATAATAATAATGGTATTTGTTAAGTGCTTACTGTGTGCCAGACACTCTACTAAGCACTAGGGTGGAGACAAGCAAATCAGGCTGGGCACAGTCCCTGTCCCACTCATGGTCTCAGTCTCCATTTTACAAATGAGGTAACTGAAGCACAGAGAAGTGAAGTGACTCGCCCAAGGTCACACATCAGACAAGTGACAGAGCCAGGATTAGAACCTATGATCTCCCGACTCCCAGGCCCGTGGTCTATCCGCCACGCCTTGCTGCCGATGTGATTAAATAAGTTGTTTTTAATGGCTACTGATGGATCATCGCAGTTTACATTACCAACCTGTCCCGTCTTCCTTGCAGGGTGGCATTAGGGGAGAGGGAGGCGAGGCTTTCCGTAAAGCTCTTTGGGAGGAAAGGACCCGTGCACAGGGAATGGACAATCCAGCGGAGGTGCACGGGTGGTTTCCGTCCAAATGGCTTTCTCCTGGCTTTCCCTCCATATCTTCAGGGTCCCTCAGGAGGCAGAGAAGAAATGGAGGGATAAGTTTTGGTTAAAGACCACGCGTGCCATTTCCACTGCTTGGGTAGAAGAAGGGGAGACTGAGGATCATCCGTCCTCTGGTCAACCCAGGCCCCTCGAGAGGGGAAGCCCTTTTCCCCTCCCCTCAAAGCAGGGAAGCGGCACAGACCCAAGTGGCTCCGTCCCAACTCCCCAGGAGGGTTTAGAGCTCCCGAGGTCTGTCTTCCCCCTCCTCGTCAGCGCAGGCTTCAGAGCGGAGATTGGGTCGGGGAGTGCTTAGAACAGTGCTACATAGTAAGTGCTTAACAAATACCATTATCATTATAACAGGAAAACAGCTCCTTCCCAGACCCTCAGGATCCAGCCCCTGGGGTTCAGGGGGGAGATGAAATGGTTTCTTTTTTTGTATGAAAATAAATCCCCCGGGGCCAAGCAGTGGTCTGGGGAATGCGGCCCAGGCTGCTTCCCTCACACCTTCTTGGATGAGCATGGGAGGTGGGTACCAGGCCTCTGTTAGATTGTGTCACATGACTGGCAGGGGGAGGTAATGCCAGGCTGTCATAGTTCAAACTCTTCTACTGAGGATTGATAGATTTGATAGGTCACGCAGACAAATCCAACTAATCACCTCATGCAAATCCATACCTCTGTCACGGATGGACTTCAAATACTCTACCTTGGTTTTGCCGCCTACCCCTCTGACCATTTCTTTTCTGTCTTCTTGCTAAATTTTCCTTTTGTCCCCACGTGTGCCTCAAAGTGCAGTTTGGACCTCGGTTGAACTGGGGCCGGTCTGTGGTATTTTGCATCCCTGCTTTGGGCCTAGACCAGCTTAGCCTAGTGGAAAAAGCATGGGCCTGGAGTCCAGAGGGCCCGGGTTCTAGTCCCAGCCCCGCAACGTGTCTGCTGTGTGACCTTGGGCAAGCCACTCCTCTGTGCCTCAGTTATGCAAGTCACTCAACTTCTGTGCTTCAGTTCCTCCGTCTGTAAATAGGGGATTAAAACCTATTCCCTCCTACTTAAATTGTTAACCCCATGTGGGATAGAGACTATGTCCAACCTGATTAATGTATTTGTATCCCAGTGCTTTGAACAGTGATTGGCATGTAGTAAGTACTTAACAAGCACCATTATTCTTGTGATTCTTATTTGCTGTATGACCTTGGGCAAGTCACTTAACTTTTCTGTGCCTCAATTACCCCATCTGTAAAATGGGGATTAAATTCTACTCCCTCCTTCTTAGGGTGTGAGCCCCATGGGGGGCAGGGACTAATTTTTACCTGATTGTCTTATATCTACCTGAATGCTTAGTACAGTGCTTAGCACATAGTAAGTGCTTAACAAGTACCATTATTACCGTTATTATTAGAGTTGGTAGGCTCACTCCCTGCCCATGTGGAGCTTACAGTCTAGAGAGGGAGATAGACATTGAAATATCGGGGAATGGGAGAGTACTGGTGCTGTGGGGCTTGGGGTAGGGTGACTATCAAGGTCCTCAGGAGTGAATCATAATAATGATGATAATTGTGGTATTAAGTGCTTACTATGTGCCAAATAAACACTACAGTTGATAGAGGATAATCAGTTGGACATATTTGAATGTAGTCCAGGGCCTCAGGGCAGAATAAAATGGTAAAATGGGGAGGCACTGCTGGTCACGAAGGAGATAGTGCGGGGTGAATGCAGGGCACTCACCCTGTCACTGCTTCCTTCTCCACCTCCACCATCCCAGAACGCCTGTTCTAGGACTTCTTCCTAAATGGAAACAGGTTCTGCGCCCTTTTGTGGAAATCCATTCAAGCCTATCTGAATCTAAAGTGTTCCTCTAGAGAAGCAGCATGGCCTAATGGATGGGGCACGGGCCTGGGGCAACAGGACCTAGGCTGGACTGTAATCCCAGCTCTGCCCCTTGTCTGCTGTGTGGCCCGGGGCAAGTCACTTCTCTGTGCCTCAGTTACCTCATCTATAAAACGGGGATTCAATGTCTGTGTTCCCTCCTACTTATACTGTAACGCCCATGTGGGGCAGGGACTGTGTCCAACCTAATCACTGAGCATTTTCCATCCCTACCGCATTCTTGGTCCAGAGCCTTTGCACCCAATTCTCTGGCCTCTTTAAGTATGTGTACCACTTCTGAGGTCTGAAACCTGGCAGGAGCTGAGGCAAGGGGAACCTGGTTGCTAAAAATGAAAGTTTTGGACGTAAAGGTGTCCATTGCCGTATCGATCTTGGGCAGCAGGCAGATGAGCTGAAAGCTAGACTGTTGGAGGGGTCTAAAACCAGCCAGATGGTCACCTTAATCTTAGCCAGCCCAGGTTTCTCCATTTCAAGTCTTCCCTGGCTAGGAGGGTGGAGGCTCCTCAGATGTGCAGTAAAAGAGGAACCCTGAGCTTGTGGAAATCCCTGTGCCTTCACACATTACCCACCTCTCCTCAACCCACGTGGGAAACTGGGAACAATCTGCCTCAGCTGGATTGTGGCCAGGAAACACATTCGCCCTGCTGGGGACCGACTCCATCTGGTCCGGCTCAGTCTGGGCCCAGCTGCAGGATTTCAGGATAATGATGACGACGACTGCAGTAGTATTTAAGTCAAACCCTGTCCTGAGCACTGGGTTAGACACAAGATAATCAGGTTGGACACAGTCCTCGTCTCACGAGGGGCTCACAGTCGAAGCAGGTGGGAGGACAGGTGTTGAATCCCCATTTTACAGATGAGGAATCTGAGGCACAGAGAAGCGAAGTGACTTGCTCAAGGTGACACAGCAGGCAAATGGCAGAGCTAGAATCCTCATTTTAAAGTGGTAAGCAGCAAGGCCTAGTGGAAAGAGCACGGGCCTGACGCCAGAGGACCTGGACTCCGATGATGATGGCATTTGTTAAGCGCTTACTATGTGCCAAGCATACTGTGTCCAACCTTTTATCTACCCTAGCGCTTAGTACAGTGCCTGGCACATAGAAAGCAATTATCGAGAAGCGACGTGGCCTAGTGGAAAGATTACAGTCTTGGGGTTCAGAGGAACCTGGGTTCTACTCCAGGCTCCGACACGTGTCTGCCGAGAAGCAGCGTGGCTCAGTGAAAAGAGCGTGGGCTTCGGAATCAGAGGTCGTGGGTTCGACTCCCGGCTCTGCCACTTGTCAGCTGTGGGACTGTGGGCAAGTCGCTTCACTTCTCTGTGCCTCAGTTACCTCAACTGTAAAATGGGGATTATCTGTGAGCCTCACGTGGGACAAACTGATTACCCCGTATTTGCCCCAGCGCTTAGAACAGTGCTCCGCACATAGTAAGCGCTTAACAGATACCAACATTATTATTATTATTATTATTAACTTGGGCATCTCACTTCACTTCTCCAGGCCTCAGTTTCCTCATCTGTAAAAGCTGTGAGCCTCACGTGGGACAGGGACCCGATGAGCTTGTATCTATCTCAGAGCTTAGTACGGTGCCTGTCACATAGTAAGGGCTTCAAAATGATGGTATTTGTTGTAAGGCCTGTTCTGAGTGCTCGGCACTACATTTAACAAATGCAATTAGAGAAAAAGGCATCACTCTCTTCTCTCAGGCTACTCATCCGTTTGGACGTCTCATACCTTCTGAGAATCCACGAGGGGGAGTGCTGTGCACGCAGTCCGTCAAGAACTCCATTTGCAAATCTTCATAAGCAGGGGATGTATTCAACTTGTCCCAATAATGGAAGGAACTAAAGCTGTGGAGAACAGCACTCTTGAGTGAAAAGAAACCAGCTATTCAAGATGATAATTATAGGGTCCAATGTTTAAAATGGTCTTTATGGGATTTCCTCTCCATAACAGATTATGTAAGCTAATGAAAGGGAAGGTCCCCAGATGGAAAAATAAACATTTTGAAATTTAAGGGCGCGCAAATTTCCCTATATAGGTGTGCGTGGGGGGAGGTGGATGGTGGGCAAAATGGCAGCACGTAACGATATAAACCGTCTTTTTTCCGAGCTATTCCGTGATACAGGTTTCTAGCAACTCTGGCAGTCCCAAGGCAGTTGCATTTAGCATCCTCAGTTTGGATGGCAAATTTGGATGGCAAAGGAGCCAACTTCTCCCTCATTTGTTCCTGGTTTACTTTTAGAAGCGGCTCTTGAGCAACTTCTTTTTCTTAGTTCCGTGATACGGGTTTCTAGCGACTCTGTCAGCCCCAAGGCAGTTGCATTTAGCATCCTCCATTTGGATCCCTAGTTCTGAGGCGATAGAGGAAAATCTGGGACAGACTGCTGCAGAGAGGGATGCTGCGGTTCGGGGTTGTCGCTCAGAACTGCAGCAGACACCCTCAGCTGCGTTAAGACACTGTGCTAGTTTAAGGAGCCTGGTTCAGCTCTTTAAACTAGCCCAGTGTCTTAACGCAACAGGTCCAGAAATCTCCTGAGTTTCTAAGGGGGCGGTTTGGGCCGATATAAAGCTGGAACTGATCAGACTGGAGTACATTTTACAACTCGCTCTCCTCAGCCCTCCCTGTGTTCGAGGGAAGGCAGGTAGCTGTAGCCTGGTTGGTGAGTGTCCACGGTATGGGTGGCTGTGTACTTCCCTGTGAATCAAATTCAAACCAAGTTCCACCTTGGTTTAATATGCTGAGAGACGTTTGAAGAGTGCTGGACTATCTGCTGAAGAGCAATATGCGTTAACAGCCTCATTGCTTTCATGAGAAATCTGGGTTTCCGGGAAGGATTTTATGTAGTTTCTTCCCTCCTTTGTGCCTCAGTTAACTCATATGTAAAATGGGGACTAACACTGGAGCCCCATGTGGGGCAAAGGACGGTATTCAACCAGACTCTCTTGTATCTACCCAGTGCTTAGTGGCACATAATAAGCACTTAACAAATACCTTTTTTTTTTAAAAAAAAAAATAGGAACAGAGAAATATGTTGGGAGAGTCCAAGGGAATGAGTTTTATTTGCACCTACGCCAGTCTTTAAGCGCTTAACAAATACCATTAAAAAAACAAATTCTCTGGCTGTCTCTCTAAAGTGAATAGTAATTTCTCCATATATCCAAGGATTTTTTTTTTTTTATCTTCATCAGTCCTCTCCTGAACAAACTCCTCTATAGGCCTAGAGGAAGGTAGGATATTATATGGGAAGCTTTAGAGAAGCAGCATGGCTTCGTGGATACAGCAGGGACCTGATGTCCCAAGGATCCGGGTTCTAATACCGGCTCTGCCGCTTGTCTGCTTTTTAACTTTGGGAAAGTCACTTCTCTGTGCCTGTTATCTGTAAAATGGGAGTTAAGACTGTCAGACCCATGTGGCACATGGACCCGATTAGCTTATATGTACTCCAATGCTTACTACAGTGGCTGGCACATAGAAAGCACTTAATGTCTTCAAAAGAAAGTCATTTTATTCACACCTGTTGAGCAGTTTGTCTTTCAAATGATGGCAAAGGAGCCAACTTCTCCTTCATGTGTTCCTGGTTTACTTTTAGAAGCAGTTCTCGAGCAACTTCTTTCTCTTAGTTCCTCTTGCTATGAAATAAGCCTCTGAAAAAGAGAAGTCGGAGAAAGACACCGTTCCAAGTCAACGTTTTGATTTAGTAAAAAAATTTCATTTTCTGTCGAAGGATGCTGAGCCAGTCTAAGGACCTGCTTAGGTTCAGAGGTGAGTGGACATCCTTTATGCTATGGCGTGTTAGTGCTAACCAAATCAAAAAGAGACTTCTACCCATCAATGGTATTTGTTGAACACTTACTATATGCAGAGGATTTTACTGAGCACTCGAGAATGTACAGTACAGCAGAGTTGGTGAACATGATTCCTACCCACAAGGAACTTACAGTCCACGGCGGGTGATTTCTCCTGAACGTAGCAGCATGGTGTAGTGGACAGAGCACAGGTCTGGGAGTCAGAAAGTCATAGGTTCAAACCCGGGCCCTACCATTTATCTGCTCTGTGGCCTTGGCCAAGTCACTTCACTTCTTTGTGCCTCAGTTACTCATCTGTAAAAAGGGGATTGAGACTGTGAGTCCCACTTGGGATGGGGACTGCATCCAACCCGATTTGCTTGTATCTATCCCAGTGCTTAGTACAGTGCCTGGCACATAGTAAGCGCTTAACTACCACAGTGATTATTATAGCTTGCTTTTTCCTTTGGCTGTAAAATAGTTGTGTCGTCCATCTCTCTTTAAGCCTCATCTCCCTCTTCCCCCACTATTGCAGCCTCTAAAAATAATTTCCTCATTTCCTGGCTCCTATATGTGACCCGCCCCACTCCTAGCCTGGTGTTATGTATTTTTTTTCTTGTTTTTACCATGCCTGGGGTTGACTCTTTCCCCACTGCAGCTCTTCTGACTAAGGGCTGCCATAACTGTGGGGTCCTTACACAGCTGAAAGAAATGGGATGGGAGGAAGTGGCCATGTTGAAAGGCTCATGGAAGTTGCAAGGAAACTTAGAAAATAATTTTAAAGTTTGGGAAAATTAAGCAGCATGGACTAGTGGAAAGAGCATGGACCTGGGACTCCGAGGACAAGGGTTCTAATCTCAGTTCTGCTACTTGTCTACTGTGTAACCTTGGGCAAGTCACTTAACGTCTCTCTGCCTGAGTTACCGCATCTGTTAAAAAAAAAAAAAAAAAGGGGTTGACCGGGAGCATTATGTGGGACAAGGAACCGTGTTCAACCTACCTTGTATCTACTCAGAAGCAGCAGAGAAGCAGCATGGCTCAGTGGAAAGAGCCCGGGCTTGGGAGTCAGAGGTCATGGGTTCGAATCCCGGCTCGGCCACTTGTCAGCTGTGTGACTGTGGGCAAGTCACTTCACTTCTCTGGGCCTCAGTTACCTCATCTGTAAAATGGGGATTAACTGTGACCCTCATGTGGGACAAGCTGATTACCCTGTACCTACCCCAGCGCTTAGAACAGTGCTCTGCACATATTAAGCGCTTAACAAATACCAACATTGTTATTATTATTACTCCAGTGCTTACTACAGGGCTTGGCATATAGTAAGCGCTTAACAGATACTACTGGAAAAAAAAATATAGGATCAGAGGAATATGGTGGGAGAATCTAGGAGGCAGGGAGGCAAAGAAACAGAGTAGAGGAGGCCAGGGGAATGGGGTGGTAGGAAGCAACTAGTTGGGCCTAGTAGTGCCTGTCTCCTCCACTTTCCCTGCCCAATGTGAGAACGCTATTTGAGTGACACGGGTCATCCCTCCAGGAGCACTGTGGCTTAGATAGAGCATGGGCCTGGGATTCATAAGGACCTGGGTTCTAATCCCGGCTCCACCACATCACTGTGGTTATCACTGTAAAACTTAAAAACAACCCCTGCCTCTACTTGGAAGCTGTTGTCTGTTCGCTTGAAGTCTCAAAGCAATTCTAGACTCATGCTTGGTATAGCAAGGGTGGTGGGAAGGTGTCCAGATCACTGGGGGTATGTTTTGTGGAGCATGTCCCAAACCCCGGGACACATGGATGAGGAGAGTGCACATGATGTTCATGCAGAACGGAAGTGAGCAGTGAATTTTTCTTGCCTCAGGGCACTCAAATGTCTGAAATTGGGCCTAGTAGTGCCTGTCTCCTCCACTTTCCCTGCCCAATGTGAGAACGCTATTTGAGTGACACGGGTCATCCCTCCAGGAGCACTGTGGCTTAGATAGAGCATGGGCCTGGGATTCATAAGGACCTGGGTTCTAATCCCGGCTCCACCACATGTCTACTGTGTGACCTTGGGCAAGTCACCTCACTACTCTGTGCCTCAGTTCCCTTATCTGTAAAATGGGGATAAGAGTGTGAACCTCATGTGGGACAGGGACTGTGTCCAACCTGATTAGCTTGTACCTATCCTGGCGCTTAGAACAGTGCTTGGCACATAGTAAGCACTTAAGTACCATAATTATTAGTTGTTATTGTAAAATGGGGATTAAACCCTTGTTCCCCTTCCGCTTTAGATTGTGAGCCCTATGTGGAACAGGGTATGAGTCCAACCTGATTATCTACCATAGTTCTTAGTACAATGCTAAGCCCATAGAAAGCCTTAACAAATACCACATTTTCATTTATTATTATTATTATTGTTATAATGTAGTGGCAGAAGTAGGGAACAATTTTTGACAACAAATGTATGAATGCAGGGGGCTGTTCTGTCCATGTGCATGGCTTAGACTCGATGGGAGTACTTTCATGTAAATTTTCCTCCAGGTGGGGTCTTCTGAGAACACACCCTGCATAAACTAGGAAAATTGGGTGCATTTGTGGACGGAAAGCACGTCTAGAAAATATTCTTTCTCTTTTGGAGGCTTACATTATGTTTTCTCCAGACTCGCCCCCTCAAAAGGGTCCAGAAAGGCTTAGAAGCCTTTCAACTATTTCATTTTCTCTGTACCTGGACAGATGAAAATGCAGTGGTCACTAGTGATCTTCAAAAAAGCCACAATAAGGGAATATTTCTTTCAGTTTTGCCCTTACAGATGATGCCCTTTTCCAAATTTAGCATTCATTGTTGACTCCAAATGAGACGTTCCTTCTTTCACATTGGGATAATTCCTGGACATCCAAGCAAGTATTATTCTGTTCAACTTTTCCCCACATTTGCACCATCCAAGAATGTGGAGGGAGCACTCCTAAGTCTTGGGCTAATTTTTGCTGTTTCCTTTGAAGGTCAAGTTCAGACTTCTTTAAGCCTTGCCTTTCGGTTTCTGGCTGAGAACTCAAATAGAAGCTTCTTGAGGATTGCACAGCTGTAATTCAGCCTCAGGTTTCCAGGGGGCAAAGGGCAGAACATGAATCTGTTCAGTTTAATTCATAGAATCCCTTTGGAGAAAGGAGTGATGAGGATTGGGAAAACATGAATGGAAACATAAGGCATGTGGTGGTTATATTTCTAGACTGTAATTTAGCCTAATCTTAACCAAGATCAATTTTCTCTTATCTTGATATTTCTCACATTCTGATATTTTGATAATTGGGTTATTATTTTGGCCAATTACACGGGTGCTTAGCATTGATCGACTTGAAAATATTACAGATAGAGAAAAGAGCGTCTGCTCCCAAGATGCTATGGTATTACATGAATAAAATGTAATGTAAAAAAAGAACTCATTTCATTAATAGAAGTGGACACCTGGAAAAACATGGTTAGTGTGCCAGAAAAACAAACATTACTTACGGGGAAGAAGTCATTACTTTATTAAAGTGTTTTCAGATGATGTCTACACTCATTATAGAGGACTACAGACCCCCTCCCCTCCAGCAGGGCTTTGCAGAAATCACCTGGGCATGGCAGGGAGTTTGTCAGAATTTGCACAGGGGTGGAATACTGAGGAATAATCTACTTTGTGGAGAAAATCTCATTTCACTCCTCTCCTTCACTAAGCCTTTGGATTTTCAGTCTTGAGCATAGCTACAGGCTATGCTTCGTCTCGTCTCTCATTATCTACTTTAATTCCCAAAGAGAACATTTGATTTGCAAAGATGGTATTAGTGGTAATAATGGTATTCAGCGCTTCCTGTTTGCCAGGCACTGTACTAAACATCGGGGTAGATACACGATAATCAGGTTGGTCGGGGTCCACGTCCCCTATGGAGCTCACAGTCAATCCCCGTTTTATAGATGAGGTAACTGAGAAGTTAAGTGACTTGCCCAAAGTCACACAACAGACGAGTGGCAGAGCAAAGATTTAGAAACCAACCAGGTCCTCTGACTCCCAGGCCCATGCCCTTGCCACTGTGCCACGCTGCTTCTCACTACCCCAGCGCTTAGAACAGTGCTCTGCACATAGTAAGCGCTTAACAAATACCAACATTATTATTATTATTATTGCTCCTCACTTGCCGTTCTTATAGCAAGAAGAAAAATGTGCACAATCACCTTTGGAAATCATTTGTATTCTCTCTTTGTATCGTGTTTGGTGACAACACTGTGTTTCTGCCATTGTTCCATGGTGCAATCAACTAGGAACATATCCAATTATGGGAAGTGCAGGAAACTCTAATGTTAACAAATCTTAAGACAGTGAGGGACTTATTAAACTGAAATTGTGTTGCACTGGACCCGATGTTTGGAAAAACATGTTTCTAAGAGCTCTGCCCTTAGGCTCTTAATCACATTGCCATGGATTGACATGACTATGCACCAAAAATTTCCTCAAAAGTCCCAAAATAGTATTTATTGAGCCCTTATTGTGTGGAGAGCATTGTCCTGAGCATTTGAGAAACTGCAATAAATAGAAGAAACAATCTCCACCCTCCATTCTTTAATAACCAGTTTATCCAGTGGTGTTGGCTGTGGATTCCTGGACTGAGTGATATGGTTGCTACTCTCCTCCTGGCTGCAGTGTTGAAAACATCATTATTATGTTGCTTTCTTGTGGCAACTAGAGTGTTTGTTACAATATTGGAATGGCTTTAGGCAGTCGATCACATTTATTGAGTGCTTACTGTGTGCAGAGCACTGTACTAAAAGCTTGGGAAAGTACAATACAACAATACCCAGACTCATTCTCTGCCCACAGTGAGCTTACAGTCTAGAGGGGCCTAGTGAGTCTAGTGAGAGGGCCATCAGAAATTTAAGCGCAGCCCACTGATTTACACATGACCTTCAGATACAAAGTAGGAAAAGGCGGAAAAGAAAGGAAGATAAGGAGTCTCTGTTCCGGTTAGGAAGTTCAACCCTGGGAATTTGAACAAAGCAGAAATTAGAAATGAGAGATTGACCAGCTTCTAAAGGGGGATTGCTCATGTGTTTTGGAATACTAATGATTGAGTTATTTAACACTTGCTATGTGCCAAGCACTGTATTAAGTGCTGGGTTAGATACAAGGTAATCGGATGGAGCGGTCCCTGCTCCACATGCAGCTCTGGATACTTGGGCTCAGTGGGAAAATTGTTACTCGATGAATAAGCGTTCAGTACAGTACAAGCATTTAGTATGGTGCTTTGCACGTGGTAAGCCCTCAATAAATATGTTAGAAAGATATGATTGAAATAAAACTGGATGAATGGGCTAAACCTTAGGTGCCAGGTTTTCATTTTGAAAGTGGGGGCAAAATGAAGGAGGTTTTTTTTTTTTAAAAAAAAAATAAAGCAGGAATGAGGATTGGGAAAGGAGTCAGGCTTCAAAGAACTAACAAGCCAGAAAATAACCACTTGGGGACTTTTAAGCCCTCAGTGAAAACACTCAGATTGATCTTTTTAGAGACTTGTGATGATTGAAGGTGGACATTGGGCTCTCAAAGCTGTGAGAACAATACTTCCCCTGACCTTCTGGAGTTGGCAACTTTGCACTGAACCTAGAATTTAGGTTTAACAGTTCTACAGATGTTCTTCACATTTGCTCTCTGCCAGTGGCACAGAGTCACTGAAGCCAGTGTGCTAACTACTAGAAACTTTGAACTTTTTTGAGAAATACATCTTCACTGATATTTGGCCGTGTAGTTTTTTCAGACCGCAATGAAAGTAAATTGATTCAAGGAAGTTTGTCAGAACTTCCAAAGTTGTTTGAAGTAATAAAGCATAAGGAGCTCATAAGGAATACAGATATCATGAAATTATCCCAGTGCTGTAGTGCGGCATAAAATGATGTGAGGCATGTTGGAATCAAACAAAATGGAGGGAAATTTGAGATACATTTAAAATTTATCTAAAAATCACCATCCGAGTTGCATATATTTTTTTCTAAATAAACCACTAGGCTGTAAGCTCCTCATATTATACTCTCCCAAACAGTATAGTGAGCCGCACAGATAAAGCATTCAAAACCATTGATAGACGATAGAGCTGGAAGGGATTTAGAAGGATCAATCAATGGTATTTATTCAGTTATGCAGAGCACTGTACTAGGTGCTTGGGAGAGGTCAATAGTTAATAGACACATTCTCTGTCCTCAAGGAGATTATGGGAGACATGCTAAAACAAATTTCAGATAGGGGCAAAGGAACAGTTTTAAAGATCAATCGTATTTGAGTGCTCACTGTGTGTAGAGCACTGTACTAAGCACTTGGGAGTATGCAACGTAACAGAGTTAGTAGAAATGTTACCTGACCACAATAAGGTTGCAGTCTGGAGGTCTGTACAGAAGTGCTGTGGTTGGGGGGTGGGAGCGAGTTGCCAAGTGTTTAGGTGACGTTTAAGTGGCATTGGAAGGGAGAAGAAAGGAAGTGGGATGAGAGTTTAATCAGAGAAGGCCTTCTGGAAAAGGTGGATATTTTTTCTTTAGGAGGGCTTTGTTTATGGGAAGAGCAATGGTCTGTTGGAAGTCAAGGGGTAGGGAGTTCCAGGTAGAAAAGAGGAGACGAGCAAGAGGCTGGCAGCGAGAGAGATAAGAATAAGGCATTGTGATCATCTGGTACATTACCTTGTACTTATTGAATTTCATCTTGTTTTTCATGGAATTGTGTTTTGGATTTGAAGTCTCTTCCCATCCCCTAAAAATAAGTAACCCAATTTAGTATCGTCTGTAAACTAGATGAGCGTATTCCCGGTTCCTTTTTCTCAATGTTGTAAATATATATATTTTTTTAATGGAACCAGTCTCAGAACTTGCCTTCATAGAACACCACTTTTGACCTCTCCCCTCTCCAGGTTCACACTTGTAAGCAATGGTGTAGACTGCAAGCTCGTCGTGGGCAGGGAATGTGACTACCAACTAAGCAGCATGGCTTAGTGGAAATGGCCCGGGCCTGGGAGTCAGAGGTCGGGGGTTCTAATCCTGGCTCCACCGCTTGTCAGCAAATGTGACTTTGGGCAAGTCACTCAGCTTCTCTGGGCCTCAGTTACTTCATCTATAAAATGGGGATTAAGACTGTGAGCCCCAAATGGGACAACCTGCTGACCTTGTATCTACCCCAGTGCTTAGAACAGTGCTTGGCACATAGTAAGTGCTTAACAAATACCATGATTACTATTATTACTTGCTTAAACTTTTGGTATGGTCCTCTGCACACAGTAAGTACTCAAATTCCACTGGATGATGGAATCAAGACCATATGTCTACAGCTTGACAGTGGGGTTAACGACTGATGGAATCAGACATAAATTTAAGATGCATTGTTTCTCCCTGCTCCTCTAGCATAGAAAAGTGATTCAAAATATCTGGGAATATTAGCTCTTAGCCATTTTGTTGCTTCCTTCTGTCCTATGTTTATGTTGGCAGCAAATTGATTTTTAGGTCATTTGTTCTAGGATCATCTGAGGAACCAGTGTTAAGATGAATAGCCCGTAATTAGAAAGGTCTTTCATTTTTCTCCCGCTTTGAAGATGGGCTCACCATTTCTATGCTCTACCTTCCATCAGTTCTCCAAAATAGTATTTAGCAGATCTGCAATTACCCTCATGAATCCCTACGTATCCTAAAATGTGTGTTATCCAGCCTTACTGATTTAAATCCAACTATATTTTTCAATGCCCTTTTAAAGCTTCTTCTACTTTAATCATTCTGATTAAACCTTCCATCCCACATGGATCTTGCTTTTTTCCCCTCCCCAGAGATGTTTTTAAAAGTTTTTACACAATCATCGATTCAGTAGTCTTCTCTTTCTGGGTCCTAGGATCACCATTTTTCTTGGCCTTCCTCTCCTACCTAATGTAGTGGAATGATTAAATTTATGTTGTCTTTTCGTATGCTTGTGCTAGTTGCATTTCCTTTGCAGTTTTAGATTTTCTAATCTCGTCCCTATATAATTGTAGTTTTGTTTTGTTTTTTCCCGTGGCAGTCTGGCTTAATTTCCAGTCTTTATAGCTTTCTCATGGGCCTTTTAGTTTCCTCATGAGTTTGCATTGAAACCAATTTGGTATTTTGTTCCAGTTCACATTTGTCCTCTGTACTTGTGTAATTTCTGAGCCTGCAGAACTGTCTTATTGAACTTGCATCGGTTTTACACAGAAATGATAATTACAGGCTAAGTTCTGTCAACCTACTCTCAAACTATTCTCACTGAAGTCAGATCTGCTCTGATTCTAAGCTTTTTTTAGTACTGTTTATTTCACCATTACCACTCTTAAGTCAATATGTGAGAATATCACATTGTCTTTGCCAAGTTTTCTGTGACAGTTATTTTGTTTAATTTCTACTGATAGCTCTGAAATAAAAATAAGCAAATCATTGAGCAACAGATCACTCTGCATTTTGTAGACTACTATAAAACATACGCAAACCTTGACATCTGACATAAACGGAAGATTGCCCAGAAAATAGCTTTTATTTGATTTACAATGTATATTGAAAATAATTGAGAGACATTGAATGGATGAAGACTAAGGAGAGTTTATACTAGTGGACCGAATTCTGTCCGTGGATGAAGGTTCTGTTGTAATTAGCATAAATCCCAGTGCTTTAACAGAGGTTCTTGCCAGGAGTAGAAAGATACACTGAAGATGAGTGAGCATTCTGTGAATTTATTCCCATCCCTTTACCAGAGCTTCATTTCCTAGATTAATCGATCTAAAGTTAGACATGAGTAGTTACTCCCCATCCCAAATCAGCCCCGTAGACTAACATTTGACAGATAAAAGCCATGTAAGCCATTGGGGATTGCCTGAGTTTTCGAGGGTAGAATCTGGCCGTCGCATTTAAATAAATTCTTGCTTCAAAGCAGCTTTATCAACTCAAACTGTATATGATCTAGTGCATAGGACTACTGTGAAAGATTGTTGATAGAATTTGCCTTTCTCAAGGCAATTTGCCATAACTTAATGACTTTGATGTTCAAAGTTCTCTTTACTGATCTACTGGAAAATCTGGTGAACCAGAGAGTAAAAACATAGTTGCAATGACAGTTTTTCATGCTAGACATAATATCAAAGCCAATCTAGAGATATACAGTTTGCATATTTACAAACTTGAGCACCTGTTATAAATTAGTTCAGCCATTCTATACAGTTTGCCTGTATATATAATAGATGTCCACATGTATATGCATGTGTATCCTGCAGTTTGGCGTATTAAACTAAAGTTGAATAGTATTTCTGTAATATGATAAAGTGTAGTTAATTTCCTACCATCCCTGGGTTTAAGATGTATTATAGATGTAAACATATTCTCCAATTTAGGGCTCACTGAAATATTCAGAGAAAAATTGAATTGATCTATATACGTTCTAGTTACCAAACTAACATGTTTCCGTGAAACTTTAAAATGTGCTTTTATTTTTAAAAATTTATTTGCTTGCTTAAGGTAGAAGAAAAACCCCACTTTAACAGATATCTCAACACATGGCAAGTTCCCTTCCTATGATTCATTCATTCATTCAGTCGTATTTATTGAGCGTTTCCTGTGTGCAGAGATCTGTACTAAGTGCTTGGAAAGTGCAGTTTGGCAACAAATGTTACTTGGAGGCTTTTTTTTGTAGTACTTAAGTGTTTACTTTGTGTCAAACACCATTTTAAGTGCCGGCAAGAACCAGTTCATCAGGTTGGACGTAGTCCCTGTCCCACATGGGGTTCACAGACCAAGAAGGAGGGAAAACAGGTATTTAATCCCCATTTTACAATTGGGTAAATTGAGGCACGGAGAAGTTGTGTCCTACCCAAGGTCACACAGCAAGCAAGTAGCAGAGTAGGGATTAGATCGCAGATCCTCTGAATCCTAGGTCCCGTCTTCTTTCCAATACACCATGCTGCTTCTCACAAGTGTTGGAGACAGTGAGAGGGTGTGACTGCTTTAAGAACACATCAAGTTGGGGAGGAATTAGAACTCAGTCGTGTCCACGGTTTCGCTATCGGTCAGAGACGACTCGACGGCAAAAGACAAGACAAGAACTTAGAGCTTTTCTGTTGAGGGGAATAAAAACCTAGCAACAAGGACACTGCGACTGCATCTTGAGTCACTAGTACCCTGATGGGAGTTATTGATTTTGAAGCTCCTTTGCAAGTACCTTAATCAATTCACATAGTTTTCATCCCACTCCCCACAGTGTCAAATCGGGGACTCCCCATTCAGCTGTGTATCGCTGAGAATTGTGTGGACCAGATCAAGTAAACTCTTTTTTTTTAATGGTATTCAAGTGCTTACTGGGTGTCAAACACTGAACTAAGAGCCGGGGTAGGTCCACATTAATTAGATTGGACTCAGTCCCTGTCCCTCACGGGGCTCCCGGTCCAGTAGTAGGGAGAATGGGTATCCGCATTTTACAGTTGAGGAAACTGAGGCACATATAAGCTGAGTGACTTGCCCAAAGTCACACAGTAAGCAGTTGGCAGAGGCAGGAATAGAACCCAGGTCCTTCTGACTCCCGAGCCTGGGCTCTCTCCACCAGGCCTCAAGGCTTCGCACTAGGCCACACTGCGTCTCTTGGATTCCCTGTTGAGCCGCGGCTGCTGGCAAATCCTTAGGACTCTCTTAATATTTGCCATCTTTGCCGCCACAGATACAGTAGAGCTCTCTCTCATCCACTTCTCACACAGTTAAGTGTGGAACTCACATCTGCCATGAGAAGCATTAGTTTCTTTGTGTATTTCTTCTAAATCGAGGTTCCTGCCTGTAGTTAATTGACAGAGAGCCTTGGCAATGTGGACATATATAGTCCACGTATTGTTTTTCAATTAGAGGGGCTGGTTTTCCCAGACCACCCGTGCTCTTGTGCTGTGTCCCGTGTTTGTGTGCGTGTGTGTGTGTGTGTGTCTGCATATACACATACAGAAACACATATGTACACATTTAGCGTGGCTCAGTGGAAAGAGCCCGGGCTTTGGAGTCAGAGGTCATGAGTTGGAATCCCAGCTCTGCCACTTGTCAGCTGTGTGACCGTGGGCAAGTCACTTCACTTCTCTGTGCCTCAGTTACCTCATCTGTAAAATGGGGATTAAGACCGTGAGCCCCACGTGGGACAACCTGATGACCCCTGTGTCTACTCCAGCGCTTAGAACAGTGCTCTGCACATAGTAAGCGCTTAACAAATACCAACATTATTATTATTATTATTATTATTATATACGCACACGTGTGTGTGTGTGTGTGTGTGTATACATGCTGTAGTGAATGGAGCATGGGCCTGGGAGTCAGAAGGTCATGGGTTCCAATTCCGGCTCCTCCATTTGTCTGCTGTCTGACCTAGCTCAAGTCACTTCACTGGGCCTCAGATACCTCATCTGTAAAATGGAGATTGAGACGGTGAGCCTCACAAGTGACAGGGACTGTATCCAACTTGCTTTGCTTGTCTCTACCCCAGTTTAACAAATGCCACTATTATTTTTACACACACACACACACACACACACACACACACAGTCTACCTAACCTAGGCAAACCTGGAAATTTTTGCTATTAATATATACACCAAATAGGCAGACCCAATTTGTTTGCCTTCTTTCCTTCCCCGTCTCTGCCTCGATTACCGGCATTTTAGATTCCCTTAAATTCTTTAACCACTATTGAGCACTTGGACTTAGGCCCCATAGTTCAAGGTTTTCCCAAAGATCAGAAAATTACTTTTCTCTTTAGCATCTGGGCCTCGTATACGTCTCTATTCAATGGTACATAGGCTCTCCACAAAGCTAGTGTGGAGGTAGTCTGTGAGCAAAATAAGAAAAAAAAAAATCAGTTTCATTCAGAAACATATGAGCATGATCTCTTTCCGAGCCAACTGCCCCCTGATCACAAAGGGCAGAGCAGTGTCTAAAACCCTGAGTTGACTTTCATTAATTCCACATTAATTAAGCTTCTCTCGACCTGCCTCCTGGACCCGGAGGAGGACAATAGAGGATCTTTACATATTAAGCAGTTGTGGTTCTGCCAACGTGCTCTTTTGAGGTGGCTTCAGTGTTCTCACTAGCGCAGATTCACGCGCTAATAGAGTTTCAGCATGTTTGTGCAATCCAGAGAGATCTCACTAAAGGCATTAATCAGCCCCCTTTGAGAGCTGGGAAGTGTTTAATGTAGAGTACATGCTGCGAGCCCTTGTTTAATAATCTCTTCCTCTCCCACACACTACGGAGTTCCATTTTCCTGGTTTAATACTTCCTCTTAAGGGGTTCAGATTCTCTTAATTACCCTGTGAAATTAATCTTTGCTATGTAGCTATATTAATAAACATAAATTGATAATCCGGTCATCATCGGGGCAATTTATTAGAGCTTTATTTATGGAAGAAGTAAATACATCAGCCCACATGAAGCTGGCAGCTTGCGTGTTGCCAAAACACCATCAGCTCATGCCTATTCTGGAGTTAACGTTGTAGCCTTTTGCAGTGATTGATTTGGGCAATTAGCTCCAAACGTGAGTTAGTTTCAGTTCATCCATCTTCCCTGGGCCCTTGCAAAAATGTTATCGAAAATAAACATCGTGTCCGAGTCTCTTGTGGTCAGAAGACACTCAAGGGACTCAACGAATGTATTCTTTTTTCCTTCTTCTCTGCTATGACAGTCGTTTTAGTCCTGGCTCATCGGCACGTTGCCCAAGGAGCTGGATGAAGCTTCACTTCACTCTTATGTCCTTGTTCCTTTTGGGTTATATCATATTTACATAACTCTGATCATCTCATCAAATGAATCAATCACTAGTATATATCGAGTGTATATAGTAGGATGTATCGAGGAAAAGCAGCATGGCTCAGTGGATAGGGCACAGGCTTGGTAGTTAGAAGGACCTGGGTTCTAATCCCAGCTCTGCCGCTTGTCTGCTGTGTGACCGTGGGCAAGTCACTTCACTTCCTCTGTGCCTCAGTTACCTCATCTGTAAAATGGGGATGAAGACTGTGAGCTCTAGTGGGACGTGGACTGTGGCCAATCTTTCACCTACCCCAGCACTTAGTACGGTGCCTGGCACATAGTCGGTGCTTAAAAATACCATAAAAAAATGGAATGCCTACAATGTGATGATCACTATGGTAAGCAGTAGCAGTCTTGGTATTTATTGAGCACTCACTTGGTGCAGTGCATTGAACCACGTACAGTGCATACAGGATAATGAAAGGACACAGTACCTATCCAAAAGGAGCTTACGCTCTACTAAAAGCCTGGAAAGGTACAGTAAAGGGGAAAGAACAAAGGTCTCTGCTCTCGTGGCGCTTTCAAACGAAGGGAATGAAAGGGAGGAGGAGAGAGGAAGTAGAGGTTGAGGGGGTGGTGGAGGGAGTCAGAGATAGCTGGTACTACTAGTCGGAGTAGTAGGAAAAACTGCCAGAGAAATCCTGGCCAGGGAGTTTGGCCAGAAGAGGCAGGAGGGCCAGTGAGAGACTGCTCTCAAGAGAAAGCGCAATACTTAATACTGGAACAATATACAGGAGAAAATTAGCCACAGTTTCATTCAGTTGTATTTGTTGAGTGCTTACTGTGTGCAGAGCACTGTACTAAGCACTGAAGCACAGTTCCTGGTCCTCCAGAAGCCCATAGTCTAAGAATAAAGGGAGGCGTTTACGGTCAACAGATCCATAAAGAAGGATGAGTACAATGGCGAAGCAGCATGGCCTAGTGGATAGAGTTTGGGCCTGGGAGTCGGAAGGACCTGGGTTCTAATTCTGACTCTGCCACTAGTCTACTGTGTATCTACTCCCATTCTTAGAACAGTGCCTGCCTCATAGTAAACCCTTAAAAAATACCACGAAAAAATTAGGAACATAAAAACAAGATAAGGAACAAAGTTCGGAATCCCCCAGCCTCAGTGGTGTTATGGGAACCTGGCGGGGCGGCGGGAGGGACCCTCGAGGTGATGCTAGGCAATGTACTAAGCACTGGGGTAGATACAAGCAAATCAGGTTGGAAACGATCACTGTCCCACATGGGGCTCACAGTCTTAATCCCCATTTTACCGACAAGGCAACTGAGGCACAGAGAAGTGAAGGGACTTGCCCAAAGTCACAGAGCAGACAAATGGCGGAGCCACGATCAGCACCCTGGTCCTTCTGACTTCCAAGCCCGTGGTCTATCCACTAGACTACGCTGAGGTCAGGGCACTGCCGCGGCACCGTGCCGAGGTCACAGATAGTTCCCGGGTGTCGAAAACGTTCACTTGATGATGTTCTACAGCCCTCTCTGCCCGCTTGCTCATTGCCTCCTGTGCCCCATAAGATATGTGAATGACAAGGCAAAGAGAGTGCAGAGAGGCCTGGCCAAAGCTCTACCATTACAATTCTTTCCTCCACACAGGTTGTTGGTCCCGACGGCTCAGGACTGAAGCTCTTCTGTTGTTCTTGATTGAAAATTCCATCACTCTGTGCTAAGCACTGAGATAAAAAATAATCTTACATAGTGGCTGGCTCACACTGGCTTCACAATCTAAGGGTTAGAAAAAGCGGAGATAATAATAATGTTGGTATCTGTTAAGCGCTTACTATGTGAAGAGCACTGTTCTAAGCGCTGGGGAGATACAGGGTAATCAGGTCGTCCCCGGTGAGGCTCACAGTTAATCCCCGTTTTACAGATGAGGTAACTGAGGCACAGAGAAGTGAAGTGACTCGCCCACAGTCACACAGCTGACAAGTGGCAGAGCCGGGAGTCGAACCCATGACCTCTGACTCCGAAGCCCACGCTCTTTCCACTGAGCCACGCTGCTTCCCCTGAGATCATAGTGATATTTTACAAATGAGGGAACCAAAGAGCAAGGAAGCAGCATGGCGAGGTGGATAGAGCATGACCCTGGGAATCAGAAGATCATGGGTTCTAATTCCTCCTCCACCTCTTGTCTGCTGTGTGACCTTGGGCAAGTCACTTCACTTCTCTATGCCTCAGGTTCCTCAGCTGTAATATGGGGAATGAAACCGTGAGCCCCACGTGGGACAGGGATTTTGTCGGGCCTGATTGGCTTGTATCCACCCCAGTGCTTAATATATTGCCAGCCACATAGTAAGTGCTTAACAAATACCATAATCAATATTATTATTATTAACTAATTTGTCCAAGATCAGTGGCAGAACTAAGGTTAGAACCAGGCCTCCAAATCCCAGTCCCATGATTTTTTCTCCAGGTTATGCGGCCTCCCATTCTGGGATGTACATGATATTTCCATGATGCCTGTTTGGCATTGGGAGGGAGTGGAAGGGGAAATATAAGTATGGAATTTAAGGATGATTTTATCCTGGTTGGACCTTACCATCAAGCCCAGAACAATCAACCCCAAGGTTCAGATTGTTGCCGTAATTTCCCTGGGGGCAGGAAGTGTGTTTGTCAACTCTGTTGTACTGTACTCTCCCAAGTACTTAGTACACAGCTCTGCACACAGTAAGTCCTTATTAAATACCATTGAGTGATTGACTGGGAGGAGGTGGGATTCAAATGCAAGGTAAAGGTCTATACCAGGGTTTGCATTTTTACTCTGAGTTCCATGTAGATTGGAGAAAATTGTCTTTTATTTTTGGGGCTCACTCTTCTGACCCCAGTCTTACTTCCTTTGTCTGTTTCTTGCTGAGATTCCCAAAGAGAGTTGTTATGGGAAGCAATCCCTTCATTTAGCACCCCGAAATGGATGTAGGTGTAAACTGCAGTTCAACAGAGGGAAGCATGTGAACATTTCAGGAAGATTCTCTAGAAACGTTTCAGTGAAAGGTCAACCACGGCTCCGTTTCCGGAGCAGAGCCAATCGGCGCTTGGCTCTGCTCTCTTCTCCTCAGGTTGATGGTCAGGCTCCTCCGTTAACTTACCGTAGCCCCTCAGACCAAAAAAAGCCAAACAAAAACGAATAAAAAATGCACTCCCCCGTGAAATTGGGTCCCAACTCTATACCAGCTCTGTAGGGCATACAGGACAGCAGTGGTAATTTTATTACACCAGCTGCAAATGTTCCCCAAACGTGTGCGGGGGGGGGGGGGGGGGGGGGACCTGCAGTGCTTCTGCAGGGTCACATTTCTTCCCTTTTGTCATATGAGCTTCCTTGCGAGGCTCATTGTCTAGGGAGTAACATGACATTCTTCCTTGAATCCAATCAGAGTGGCCTGGCTTTTTCACGGCACAATAGTGGGAGGAGGGAGGAGGACTAATTTTAGCCTAGCAACTCTGCAGATTAATACAGCACTCTGATCTCACATTTTAATGGATACGGAGCCAAAAGTAAAAGGGTGATTACTCTCTCTGACTTTTAACGGGTTGCATCTCTTGATTGTATTTATTTGGCCGACTGGAGCCCAGGGAGTGCGAGTCACCTGCGACGCGTTGTAGCAGGCCGGGAGGCCCCAAGAGACGTGGGCCTGAGATAAGAAGGACCCGGATTCTAATCCCGGCTCTGCCACTTGTCCGCTGGGTGACCTTGGGCGAGTCGCTTCACTTCTCTGGGCCTCAGTTCCCTCATCTATAAAACAGGGATTGAGAGTGTGAGCCCCAAGTGGGACGGGGACTATGTCCAACCTGATTAACTTGTATCTACCCCAGCACTTAGAACAGTGCTTGGCACATAGTAAGCACAAGTACCATTATTATTATTATTAGAAGGAAAACAGATCTATCCTGCCTGAGAGCTGAAGAGGGGGGAAACAACTTTTTGAAGACTAAGCTCACAGGATTCCTAGAAAGGGCAGGACCAGACAGGAATGTGTCTGCCAACGCTGTTATATTGTGTTCACCCATGCTCTTAGTACAGTGCTCTGCACACAGTAAGCACTCAATAAGTACCATTGATAAAGAAGTGACCCACTCAAAAACTGCATTTAGATCAATGTACTGAGTGATTTAAGGTCAGCTGTGGGCTTTTGGTGGTGTGGCCAGGGTGCCCCTTGGTCAGAAACTCTCACTCTATGGAATTTAGGTGCTTACTATGTGCTAAGTGCTACTGATTGTTTTGTCAAACACTGTTCCAAGTGCTGGGGTAAGTACGAGTTAATTAGGTCGGGCATGGTCCCTATCCTGCATGGGGTGCTTAATCTAAATAGAAAGGAGAATAAGATTTAATCCCTATTATACAGCTGAGGAAACTGAGGGACAGAGAAGTTGAGTGAATTGCCCAAGGTCATAGAGCAAGCAGTCGGCAGAGCTGGAATTAAGACCCAGGTCCTTTGACTTGCAGTCCCATGCTCTTGTCACTAGGCCACTCTGATTCTCTGACCTTGGTGGCCATGATGTGATTATACACTAAAATTTGGCAGCAGATCGATCGCATTTGAATGACAGTGTAGGCTCGGATCCCCTTGTGTGGAGCTTGAGCTTTGTGGGGACTTAAGGAGGCCTTGGAGCATCTCCTCTGGGTTGCAGGTACCTGTTTAGCAGGCGGGAGAGAGAGGCAGGGAAGGTGCAAAAGGAAGATGTCACTTACAGGCCAAGTTGGCTGGAGGAATTCTGGGATCCCACGGCCAGTCTGATGGTTTTAGAGGGAGCTTAAATGCTCCCGGAGGACCGTCAGTGCAAGACATTTCCCAAACCTTACTTTCGCCACCAGAGCACAGCAGCTTAAATCACGACCCTCCTTCCTGACTCAGTGATCCCGGAGCATCCTTGCTCTCAGAAGCCGGGGTCTGCTGAGTAACCCCTGATGACCACGGCGCTTCCTTCTTTCCTTTCTGACCGCCATCACCAGGAAGAAGGGCAACCCTGAAGAGCGGGATGGGCCGAAGCCCCAGGAAAATATCTAGAACACCGGGAAGGTGTTCAGATTGTTCAGATTTGAGACAGGAGTTACGGGAGCCCGAGGATCATTATCTATCTATGGTTAGGTAACGACAACTCAGTTCTTGTTAGAGCAAAATGACAAAATGCCTCCTTTTCCTTTGTCAAAACTCTCTTTCCCCAGACTCCCCTTTGGAGCTGTGCCTGATTTATAGTCAGGGATTTCTGCTAGTCAGGGGACTTGAGTTTTAATCCCAACTCTGCCACTTGCCTGCTAGGTGACAGTGGGCAAATCGCAACTTCCAAGTACCTTAGCTTCCTCATCTGTAAAATGGGGATTATACAGCTGTTCTCCTTCCATAGACTGTGAGGCCCATGTAAGGCAGGGCCTGAATCCAACCTGACTATTGTATTTACCTCTGCACTACGATGCTTGCACACAGTAAGGGTTTAACAGATACCACAATTTATTCTTATTCTCCCTAGCACTTGGTACAGGGCTTTGCACAAAGTAAGCATTCAACAAGCATAAGAATAAGCCAAGCCCTATTGTACCTGAAACTTTAGGGTTCAGTTCTTCCAACGAATCTTCGCCAAAATAAGAAACCACATGGCTTAATGGATAGAGCATGGGCTTGGGAGTTGGTAGGATGTGAGTTCTAATCTCCGCTCCTCCACTTGCTTGCTGTGTGACTTTGGGCAAGTCACTTAGCTTCTCTGGGCCTCAATTACCTCATCTGTAAAATGGGGATTAAGACCGTCCAATGTGATTGCTATGTATCTACCCTAGTACTTAGAACAGTGTCTGGCACATAATGCTCAACAAATACCACAAAAAACAAAATTGAATAATTAGTAAGATCACTGAGGTAATTTTATAAAATCAGCTTTGCATTTATAAGGAACCCAATCTGTAGTATTTATAGAGCA
Organism: Ornithorhynchus anatinus; assembly: GCF_004115215.2. Lineage (NCBI taxonomy): Eukaryota > Metazoa > Chordata > Mammalia > Monotremata > Ornithorhynchidae > Ornithorhynchus > Ornithorhynchus anatinus. The sequence goes on from NC_041739.1 coordinate 35,088,306, forward strand.
TTTACTGTGGGGGAACACTGTCCTACCCACTTGGAAGAGTACAACAGAATTAGTAAATACATTCCTTGCCCATGAGAAGCTTTCGGTCTAGAGGGGGAGTCCGACATGGATAAAATTAATGGATGTGTTTATAAGTGCTGTGGGACTGAAGGTATGGTGAACATCAAACTCACCTTGATCAATGGGAGCAGCATGGTGTAGTGGATATAGCAAGAGCTTGGGAGGTCATGGGTTCTAATTCCAAGTCTGCTACTTAACTGTGTGACCTTCGGTAAGTCATTTCACTGGGCCTCAGTTCCCTCATCTGTAAAATGGGGATCGAGACTGTGAGCCCTGAGTGAGACAGGGACTATGTTCAACCTGACTTGCTTGTATCCACCCCAGCATTTAGTACAGTGCTAGGCATATAGTAAGCGCTTAACAAGTACCACAATTATTATTATTATTATCAAGCACGTATAAGAGTCCCAAAGTTGTGCCCCCGGTCTTCCTCAACAGATGCAATGGTCCTGGGAAGCCTTTGCCCTTCCAATAAGGAGTAGATAATGTAATTGATCTGTATCATCCCACCTTCCTAGGATAACTGCATTCACTTCCTTGGCTTAGCTAATGGTCTTCACCACCCTTCTCTTTGAGATGTTTAAATAAGTGAAACGCTCCATTCCTCGCTTCCTCCTCTCCTCTCTCGGATTGTGCTGCACCACCTGCAAATGCTGTGGCATCTTGACTGTATGACTGCCAACTCTGGATGGTCTGGCTTATCTAACACCTTGGGAATATTCTAGCTGCCATCTTGCGAGGGTAAGGTGGAGTGTGGGCACCACGTCCTCCCCTTTGTGCAACTGCTTATCATCTAAAACTGGGCTTGGGAATCCAGAACAACTACATTTATGTGGATATTTTGATAATGTGGATGAGTCTGACAGAAACAACGCCATTCATTCCAGTTTTCTTAAATCTAAGAACTTGCATTTTCTAAATCATTTTCCTACAGAACATGGTCATTGTCCTCGTTAGACTTGACATTGTCCTTTCAGTATGAAGATGTGGAGACAATCACCTCTCCTCCCTGCATGAGGGGAAGAGAGATAGGACTGTTGAGTATCTCGTCTACCATTTGTTTGGCACGCGTGCCAGAGGGGGGAAAAACGGTGAATGCTTGTTGATCCTCGTTTCGGTTTTGGAAGTGTAAACTGTGTGAAGCAAAAGTGTTCTAAATCACAATAATTGTGAATTTCTTGCATTTATAAAACTCTTTCCCCAAAAAACTCAAAAAAGCTATCCATCCCACCTTCCTTAGACTGTAAGCTCCACGTCGGTTGAGGATCGTGTCCGAGCTGGTTATCCCGTGCTTTGTACGGAGCGTGGTGAATAGTAAATGCTTAACAAATGCCATTCCATGTTATTATTATCTTTATTATTAATGACAAGAGAAATCTCAGCTTACAACCCATTTCTGCATGAGACAAAAATCCATGCTGATTCTCTCCCTTCAAACTCCAGCCCCATAAAATTCCCATGCCCAAGTCTTGATTAGCAGGACTAACATATCAAGCCGTCTTTTCACTCCAACCAATTAATACACTTTGACAGTTTGAGAGCAGATCAAAACGAGTGGGTTCAGGCTGTGCTGTCGTGGAATTTGTGTCATCTGATTGTGTCCTCTCGGGTGACCGGGAGTCCTCGTGATGGACAGCTGCTACTTGACAGCCTGACAGCTCTGTTCTGCTCCCTAATTCCCCTGCCAGACTGAGTCTGAGCCTGAAATGCTAATTACCACCCAAGTGGATGTGCTAATGTCATAGATCTGCGGAGGGGTGTGGGGCAAGATTAGTGATCTGTGGAGCCAAAGTTTTGCCTCATCTACCTGAACCCGTCTTTGTAAGTGTTAATTTGGTGTCAGGTATGACTTTGTCCATATTTTGCAGTTTCCCTTTTTGAAATTCCTCTCAAAAATACCCCTTGTTCTGTAAAGGCCCAAGTCAGTGAATATTGCCCGGGTGCCTACTCTCTGGGGGTATGGGGTTCTGTAACATAAAGAGAGGATAGAGCCTTCCTGGATTTTATTATTATTATATTAATTTTTATCATATTTATAATATAATCATAATACAATGTAATTATGAATACATTACAATGATAATTTAGCGATGATACATTAATTATATTATATAATAATATAGAATGATAATATAGCAATTATACAGCAATTATATTAGAATATATAATAATACATTATATAAGATGCTAATTATATATTAAAATATATTTTATTAATATTATAATAATATACTAATGGTATTTTTCAGCGCTTACTCTGTGCCAAGCACTGTTCTAAGCGCTGGGGTAGATACAAGGTAATCAGGTTGTCCCATGTGGGGCTCACAGTCTTCATCCCCATTTTACAGGCGAGGGAACTGAGGCACAGAGAAGTGAAATGACATGCCCAAGATAACAAAGCAGACGAGTGGCAGGGGGGATTAGAACCCGTGACTCTGACTCCCAAGCCCATGATCTTTCCACTAAGCCACGCTGCTAGTCGACCTATATTAACCTATGACTTCTGCCTCCTTTTTAGATTTAAAACTCTTTGAATCAATCAATCATATTTATTGAGCACTTACTGTGTGAAGATGATGATTAAGTGCTTACTGTGTGTCAAGCACCGTTCTAAGTGATGGGGCAGATACAAGCTAATCAGGTTGGATACAGCCCCTGTCTCATTTGGGGCTCACAGTCTTAATCCCCATTTTACAGATTATGTAACCAAAGCACAGAGAAGTTAAGTGATTTGCCCAAGGTCACACAGTGGACAAGTGGCAGAGCTGGGCTTAGAACCCGGTCCTTTTGACTCCCAGGCCCGTGCTCTATCTGCTAGGCCGTGCTGCTTCGGTTAGTACAGACCATTGTTTTAAGTGCTTGGGGGCGTACAATATGAGAGAGCTGAAGGGTGTTCCGACTTGAAGGCAGTTTACTATGGTTTTTGGAAAGAGCACGAACCTGGGAGTAAGAGGACCTGAGTTCTAATCTCAGCTCCACTCCTTACCTCTTGTGAGACCTTAGGCAAGTCACTTAACTTCTCTGAGCACATAGTAAGATTCCTCATCTGTAAAATGGAGATTTTACAGAACAGAGGGACCTGTTCTCCCTCCGTACCTCCCCCGCCCCACCACCAAGCTGTGAACCCCACGTAGGACGGGGACCGTGTCTCATCTAATCATCTTGTATCTTTCACAGTCCTTGCCACATAGTAAAACACTTAAATGCCACAATTATTATTACTGTTCAAATCTCACTTTTATAATGATCTAATAATCTATGGGGTAATGTTAAGTTTGATTTTTCTTTTCCCATATTTTGTTAAATGTAAGAAGTAAAACAACCTCACTGGAAACACTTTTCCACAAGGAGAATTCTTTTGAACAGGCTATGTGGGGGGATAGAAGTTTGCTTTTTTTCCCCCCTATGGTGGTGAACATGAATGAATTTGAGCTTGTGGCTTGATTTAGATGTTGTTTGTCTTAGAACACCTCCCAGTTCTTTCGCTATCTTTGAACTCTTGTGAGTAGAGAGAGAGAGAGAGAAAACTGATCATCAACAGTTGGACAGCCAAAGAGACAGGGCACACACGGGTGTTATCTGCTTTGAACAGAAGGAATGTGTGTGTCTGTCTGTGTGTGGATGGGAAGTGGGAGAAGTATTTGAATGCCAGTGTGTTTTCTAAGACTTCTGGAGCCATATCTTAACTATGCTCTCAAATAAAGCAAATGTACACTTTTTTTAACGGTGTCTGTTAAGCAGTTACTATGTGTCAGGCACTGTACTGGGTGTAGGGGTAGTTAAAAGATAATCAGGTTGGACACGGTCCAAGTCCCACATGGGGCTCTCAGGCTTAATCCCCATTTTTCATATGAGGTAACAGAGGCAGAGAAGTTAAGCGGCTTCCCCAAAGTCACTTGGCTGACAAGTGGTGGAGGTCCTCTGACTTTTAGGCCCGTTCTCTTTTCACCCTACCACGCTGCTTCGTACGATTTGGAGTCAGCCAGGGTAAATCACACTCAAGCCATCTTTCTGAACACACTGTTTTGAGCTTAAACTGAGAATAGGTATTGCCTTCTGAAATACTTTTTATTCATTATACAAGATTTGAAAATCTGGTCTGAATAACTTTTATTGGATATTTGCTTATTGTGGAGTATGGTACATTTCTCTAGCAGTATATAAGTGTATAATCTCTTGTAATTAAAACTGGCTGTTTTAAATGACCTAATTTAATTAATGGTGAGGTATTGCATGCCTGCCTAGGAAGTCTTGACTCTTACCCTCCGAAACCTGTTCTGGGGTTGCCGAAAGCAGGAGAAGCTGATCTTCACCCAGATATGGAAGAAGCGGTGGAATTCTAGAATCTTGTACTGAGGGAATAGCTTCCATACCTGGCTGGCAGTGACCAAGGAAAATGGCCCCCACTCAATGAAAACTGGAGTCAGTGGCCAAGGTTCGAAAAGCACGTTGCATTGTTAGCAAGACAGGACAGTTAGTTTTGAGGAGAAAGGTTTTAAGGATTAAGAACAAGGGAGGCAAAAGCAAAAAGACCACAAGGCATTAGAAACATCAAACGTGACAACACAACCAGGAGAAGATTTTTTTGTGTGTACAATGTGGCTGAGACTGTGACTTCTCACATTGGCCTTTAGAATCACACGTTGTAGGTGATTTTGCAATCCTTGGTGTTTTTGAATTGGGATGATTAGATGTATAGTTCCATAAATTATTATTGTCATTTTTTATGGGATTTAACTGTTTACTATGGGTCAAGCATTCTCCTAAACTCTGGAGTAGATACAAGTTAATCAGTTTGGATGCAGTCCCCGTCCCACATAGAGCTTGTAGTCCAAATAGGAGAGAGAACGGGCTTTGAATACCCATTTTACAGGTGAGGAGACTGAGAGAGAAGTTAAATGACTAGCCCAAGGCCACACAGCAGGCAGGTGGCAGAGCTGGGATTAAAACGCAGATTCTCTGATTCCCAGATCCTTGTTCTTTCCCTAGACTGTGCTCCTCCTCAAATGTAATGATTTGTTACTTTTTAGCAAATTGACTTTCTGAATTGAAATGGTGTGAAAAATTTTCACTTAACAAATTGGCATCAGCCCATCAGTGAAATTTAGTCAGTGAATCAAGTCCTACAAATGAGTCAGGAAGATCTTAACTCTGACTCACCCTGGAAATTCACTTTTTACCCTGGATATGAGATAAGAAACTCTTTATCTTTAATAGTAATTATGGTATTTGTGAAGTTCTTACTATGTGCTATCACTATACCTCAAATTTTTAAACTATACTTTGGAATTAATCAAAATAAAGCTATGTATCTTTGCCTTGCTTGAGAAGTCAATATTCATCCATGAAACTGAATGGAAATGTCTGAAATAAAGGAATCAAATTAAATTTTATTTTCTCTTGATCCTGCCAAAGATGGGAGGAGACTCAGATTAAAGGAGAAGGAAAAAGTGATTAAAATTTGTTTTTCATTTAAATGAAGGTCAGTATGGCATATGGTGGGTTCAGACAGAATAAACCGGCGCAAATAGAATTCAAAGGGGAAATGGGCTCAATTGCTTAAAAACAAAAAGAAGTTAACCCAATTGTTATTCAATATGTAAGGCTAAAATATCGATTATAGACTGTTCGAAGGGGCGTTTAAACTCCCCTTCAAATCCAGATAAGTTCCAATAATATGGCCTACCAGCCTATGGGGAAAAAATCATCTCTTTTCACCACTCCCAGATGTTTTCCATGAAGTAGGACTGTTACTAGATTGAAGAGAGAATTTCTTCTGCGAGCCAGACGTTTCCTTGGCCACCCGAAGAGCAGTTTGGGTTGGAGTGGCTATAGTAGAAGGAGGAAGGCTTCAGTGCCTCACAGCCCTTTGGGAATGTGGGGCGATACCCACATTTTTCTTCTCCCGACTAACCCTCCCTACCCTAACCGCATATTTAACAGCCATTAAATTGAACGTGTTTTCTGGAATTCAAAATAGCTTCCAAGACAGAGGGGAAGATGAGGAGAAACCGATGGTACGATAGTACCAAGGCCAGTGATTCCAAAATAGGAGATAATGGTAGGCAGCCGGATGACTTTTGCATATGGTAGTATTCAATAGTATTTATTGAGCGCTTACTATGTGCAGAGCACTGTACTAAGTGCTTGGAATGAACAAGTCGGCAACAGATAGAGACAGTCCCTGCCGTTTGACGGGCTTACGGTCTAATATTCATTCATTCAATAGTATTTATTGAGCGCTTACTATGTGCAGAGCACTGTACTAAGCGCTTGGGATGAACAAGTCGGCAACAGATAGAGACAGTCCCTGCCGTTTGACGGGCTTACAGTCTAATCGGGGGAGACGGACAGACAAGAACAATGGCACTAAACAGCGTCAAGGGGAAGAACATCTCGTAAAAACAATGGCAACTAAATAGAATCGAGGCGATGTACAATTCATTAACAAAATAAATAGGGTAACGAAAATATATACAGTTGAGCGGACGGGTACAGTGCTGTGGGGATGGGAAGGGAGAGGTGGAGGAGCAGAGGGAAAAGGGGAAAATGAGGCTTTAGCTGCGGAGAGGTGAAGGGGGGATGGCAGAGGGAGTAGAGGGGGAAGAGGAGCTCAGTCTGGGAAGGCCTCTTGGAGGAGGTGATTTTTAAGTAAGGTTTTGAAGAGGGAAAGAGAATCAGTTTGGCGGAGGTGAGGAGGGAGGGCGTTCCAGGACCGCGGGAGGACGTGACCCAGGGGTCGACGGCGGGATAGGCGAGAACGAGGGACGGCGAGGAGGTGGGCGGCAGAGGAGCGGAGCGTGCGGGGTGGGCGGTAGAAAGAGAGAAGGGAGGAGAGGTAGGAAGGGGCAAGGTGATGGAGAGCCTCGAAGCCTAGAGTGAGGAGTTTTTGTTTGGAGCGGAGGTCGATAGGCAACCACTGGAGTCGTTTAAGAAGGGGAGTGACATGCCCAGATCGTTTCTGCAGGAAGATGAGCCGGGCAGCGGAGTGAAGAATAGACCGGAGCGGGGCGAGAGAGGAGGAAGGGAGGTCGGAGAGAAGGCCGACACAGTAGTCTAGCCGGGATATAACGAGAGCCCGTAATAGTAAGGTAGCCGTTTGGGTGGAGAGGAAAGGGCGGATCTTGGCGATATTGTAGAGGTGAAACCGGCAGGTCTTGGTAACGGATAGGATGCGTGGGGTGAACGAGAGGGACAAGTCAAGGATGACACCGAGATCGCGGGCCTGCGGGACGGGAAGGATGGTCGTGCCATCCACGGTGATGGAGAAGTCTGGGAGCGGACCGGGCTTGGGAGGGAAGATGAGGAGCTCAGTCTTGCTCATGTTGAGTTTTAGGTGGCGGGCAGACATCCAGGTGGAGACGTCCCGGAGGCAGGAGGAGATGCGAGCCTGAAGGGAGGGGGAGAGGACAGGGGCGGAGATGTAGATCTGCGTGTCATCTGCGTAGAGATGGTAGTCAAAGCCGTGAGAGCGAATGAGTTCACCGAGGGAGTGAGTGTAAATGGAGAACGGAAGAGGGCCAAGAACTGACCCTTGAGGAACTCCAACAGTTAAAGGATGGGAGGGGGAGGAGGCTCCAGCGTAGGAGACCGAGAATGATCGGCCAGAGAGGTGAGAGGAGAACCAGGAGAGGACGGAGTCCGTGAAGCCAAGGTGAGATAAGGTACGGAGGAGGAGGGGATGGTCGACAGTGTCAAAGGCAGCAGAGAGGTCAAGGAGGATCAGAATGGAGTAGGAGCCATTGGATTTGGCAAGAAGGAGGTCATGGGTGACCTTAGAGAGAGCAGTCTCGGTAGAGTGGAGGGGACGGAAGCCAGATTGGAGGGGGTCTAGGAGAGAATGGGAGTTAAGGAATTCTAGGCATCGATTGTAGATGACTCGTTCTAAGATTTTGGAAAGGAAGGGTAGTAGGGAGATAGGACGATAACTGGAGGGGGAAGTGGGGTCAAGAGCGGGTTTTACATCAGCACCGGAAGATGTGTGTATCGGAAAAACAACTGCCGCGGGCAGTTCCACTTTGTTTCCAATATGGCTCCATTCCAGTTGCAATGGGCAATCTATGGGAAACGGTCCCTAGCAGGAGTGACCAATGACAAGAATGATTGTCTCTTCCTTTAGCAGTTGTTACCGCTAGTCCCACTGTAGCCTCTGTGGCCCTCAGAGCTGAACGAAGGCAGTTTTGAGGGTCCGTTGGTGATTTGTTCAATGGATCAGGCTGAATGTCCACATTTCATTATGGTCCCCTGGATTTGGGGCTTTTGGTTATCTTGGCCATACAAGATGGCTCAGGTATGCAGCCCGAACACTTCTCTCCTCTAATGCTAATCTTTTCCCTGTACCTCGATCATGTCCGTCTCACTGCCGACCTCTCGCCCATGTCCTGCTTCTGGCCTGGAACGCCCTTCCCTCCTCATATGCAATAGACAATCACACTCCTCCTTCAAAGCCATATTGAAGGCTCTTCTCACTCAAGAGGTCTTCCTTGACAAAGCCCTCCTTTCCTCTCCTCTTACTCCCTTATGCATCACCCTGACTTTCTCCCTTTTTTCATTCCCCCTCTCCCAGCTCCACAGCACGTAAGTACGTATCTGTAATTTTATTTGCATTAATGTCTGTTTCGCCCTCTAGACTGTTAGCTCCTTGTGGGTGGGAATGTTTGTTGTTTTATTGTACTCTCCCAAGCGTTTAGTACAGTGCTTTTCCCACAGTAAGCACTCAGTAAATATGATTTGACTGACTGACTTTCCAGAAGGGCAGAAGAAACATTTGCTCTGATTATTGATTTAATTTCTGAGTAAGAAGCATTAAAACATTTAGAATGCTACTTATAGCAAGCATTCCATCAAATCTGGATTATGCTTTTGTAGTATATTTTGCTAAATGAGGCACATCATTTTCCTGAATCGGTTATGTGAAAACGTATCTTTTGAGTTAATCTCTCTTTTAATGGTAATTGCTAAGCGCTTACTATGTGTGAAGCACTGTTCTAAGCGCTGCAGTTAGGTACAAGACATAGTCCCTGTCCCATATGGGGCTCATGGTCTAAGAGGGAGAAAAGGTATTGAATTCCTATTATACAGATGAGGAAACTGAGGCACAGAGAAGTTAAGTGACTTGTCCAAGGGCACACAGCAGGCAAGTAGCAGAACTGGGATTAGAATTCAGGTTTTGTGGCTCCCAGGTCCATGCTCTTTCCCCACTGCTTCTTTTAATCACTTTGGGGCTATGGTTGATTATCGAGGGAAATGACCCTTCTCTGATGATCACTTGTAAACTCCTCATTAGATTAAAATGTGTGTCTTGCTTCTGCTTTATTCTCTCAAGATTTTCGCACAGTGCCATGTACTTAGTTAGGGACTCAATAATAAATACCAGTGATGTAGTGATTGGTAGCTGGCTTCATGTCTCCTCAATAGGTCATTTTTAGAAATCACATCTCTTGGTCAAAAGTCCATAGATTGTGGAACATTTAGTGGGGAGATTTGCCAGGGAGGATTCAGAGCACCTCATAGTGAAATGTTTTGCGTTCACAGTGGATCAACCCAAACCTTTGGCCTGAGGTATGCATGATAATCGGGTTGGACACAGTCCCTATCCCACATGACTCTCATTGTCTAAGTAGGAGAGGCTATGATTTAATGGAGATGAGGTAACTGAGGCACAGAGAAGTTAAATGACTTGCCCAAGATCACAGCAGGTAAGGGGCAAAGTCAGGATGAGAACCCAAATCCTTTGACTCTCATGGCCTGGGCTCTTACCACTAGGCCACTGGATCAGCGGGAAGCTAATCCTCCAGTATGGGGGTCAAGCATTCAACTCCCAATATATCCCACATTTTATCTCCTGCTCTTCAGACCCAAAACAGCATTTAAGAAGGCGAAACAAAACAAAGCGAGTGTCCTTGATTAGCCTGGGCCTGATGGATTTTTAGCTGATTCTTTGAAATTTGGAGTATCGCAGTCATTATCACATTTTGTCCATTGCATTTATACGTTTTAAAAAAAAACTAAAGTGTAAGGCTTTCGGTATCAGTTTTCTGAGTGTGGTACTTATGTCAATTTAAAAAGGAATCACTGCAAGCCTAGTCCTGGGATGTCCAGATATGAAACTGGTGCCATTTGGTGCTAGGCCCCACTGACAGATTTACAGCTCTCTCCGAGACTGCTGCCGCAGGCTGATGGGAATGGCAGGTGTGGTTCGCTACAAAGAGGATTCCTGTCTCGAGCGTATATTCTCTGCACATGTGCAGTGGGGAGAGGGGAGAGGTCATGGCAGGCCAGGGCCATGTTTACAGTGAGGGAGGGGAAAAAATGTTACTTTCTAAAATCTCCACATAGGACAGCGATCTTCTCCCTCCTCCTAACTGCGGCTCAGCGGCAACTGGAGACTTTCCAAAGTGGCCCAGCCACTGGCAGGCATAGGTGGCCAGAAGCCATGGGAGATCTGTTTCTTTGTACAGATATAAAAGGTTCTCAAGTTGGAGAGAAAAGAAACAAACTCTAGGGCAATCATGGAAACAAGCCCTGGCTTACGGACTAAAGCTTAAAAGGAATTGGGAGGCAGGCGGGGATCTTAGGAAAATCCTCCCTCCCTTCTGGTTTCTCTCAGGGCATGGGTAACCTAGGTATTATACTCTCCCAAGTGCTGAGAAGCAGCATGGTGTAGTGAATATAGTATGGGCCTGGGAGTCAGACGGTCATGGGTTCTAATCCCGGCTCTGCCACATGAATGCTTTGTGACCTTGGACAAGTCGCTTCACTTCTCCTTGCCTCAGTTACCTCATCAGTTAAATGGGGAATGAGACTGTGAGCTCCATATGGGTCGGGAACTGTATTCAACCCTATTTGTTTGTATTCTCCCCAGCACTTAGTACAGTGCCTGGCACATAGTAAGCGCTTAAATAACATTATGTTTGGGGTTTTTGGTTTTTTTTACTCTGTGACCGGAAAGTGCTCAGTAAGTACCATTGATGATGTTGATTTCCTAGGTCACAAATTGCTGAAAGGAGCTTCATCCCAGGTTTAAGCAGGGTTGAAGCCAGAAGAAGCTGATTGATTTTTACTTATGGTGATGATGATATAATAATGATAAATAGTGGTGGTATTCAGTTCCTTTCCCACATGGGGCTCACAATAATAATGTTGGTATTTGTTAAGCGCTTACTGTGTGCCGAGCACTGTTCTCAGCGCTGGGGTAGATACAGGGTAATCAGGTTGTCCCACGTGAGGCTCACGGTCTTCATCCCCATTTTACAGGTGAGGTAACTGAGGCACAGAGAAGTGAAGTGACTTGCCCACAGTCGCACAGCTGACAAGTGGCAGAGCCGAGACTCGAACCCATGATCTCTGACTCCCAAGCCCGTGCTCTTTCCACTGAGCCACGCTGCTTCTCTAATCTATCTGCTTCTCACAATCTAATGGGGAGGGAGAACAACTATTTAATGCACATTTTACAGGTGAGGAAACTGAATCAGGGAATGCATCAGTTACTGTTGTTATACTCTCCCAGGCTCTACACACAGTAAGTGCTCCATAAATACGATTGGATGAATGAATCACAGAAAAATTAAGTCGTTTGTCCCAAGTCACACAACCAGCAAGTGGAAGGGCTAGGATCAGACCCAAGTCTCCTAATTGCCAGTCCAGTGCTTTTCAATTTTACAATGCTGCTTCTCCCTCAGAGCTGGGGGAACCCTTCTTGTTACTTGAGACAGATTAGGGATATGCTCCCCCTTTCTCCTGGCAACCACAAAGGCATGCAGTTATCCTGGGTAGCATTGGTGCTGCATGGGGATTCAGCGATCTCCTTTGCCTGGCAAGGTGTATAATTACTGCTCTCTAGCCCAATTTTGCTTAAATCCCCGCTACTCGTGTTGGTTTATTGCTCCTTTGGCCCTGGCTTTAGTGGTTTTCTTCCTTTTCGATATCGCTTTATTTCTCACATGCTGAGCTTCCTTTATCATCAAAGCACTTTGGGCCTTCAGCAGAGCCACAATTTGCTTATTTTACCTTTGTCAGGAGTAGAAGCTGTGGAATGCGAATAATGTATACAGTGAGAATGGCAATGTACATTTTTGTAGACAGGATTGTAAACAACACAGGCATTTGGAGTATTTCATGTAGCGCAGGGAAAATGTTAAGTTCCGGAAAGGTGAACTTTACATTTTGTTGTATAGAAATGTCTGTGAAAAGTATAATAGAGCATTGTACTGATTAATTTCCCTGCAGTTCAACAAACTCTACCACTTGTGAACTTATTTATACCCTCCTTAGCATTCATGTTTATATGGGTATTCGTTTGTTTATTTTGGCCACTCTAGTTGTAAATATTTTTGTTCTTGTCTTCCCCTTTGGAGAGCTAGCTCCTGTTGGGGCAGACATATGTCACTTCTTTATTCTGTACTTCTAAGCCCCCAGTACAGTGTACCACACTAAATGGACACTCGATAAATACGACTATCGCTACTAAGTAGCCAAGTACTCTGGTATCTATAAATAATATCCTTCAATTTTCCCAAGAATTCTGGAATTGATTGCAAATAGTTTGTGTCTACCTGCTTCTAATAATTTATACTGTAAAATAATGTTCATCTCAACTGTGAGTGGAATTGGGTTGGTGGCCTGTCTCTCTTGGATAAATCAGGCACAGGGTTTTTTGTAGATCAAACATCTGGGTCATCTTTGCTTCCAGGAAAATTTCAGAAGAGCTGTTGAAGGATGAGTAGGGAAAGGGACTAATTAATTTGAGCCGTAACACAAGCCTTATATTTATTTTTGGCAGCTCAAATTCATCCAGCTTGTCAAAGTACAGTGCAGCAGAACACGGTCATATGTGTTTTACACTTTCATTTGCCTTCATTCTACCTGGAGATGTCAGAAGAATGTAATCTAGCTCTTTCTGATACCTTGTGGGCAATGTTTTTTCCCACAGACCCTGTAAAAGAAAGGTAAAGGTTAATTGGGGAAAGTTGCTGATATAGGTAGGTGTCGATGCTCGATCCCACTTCTGTGCAAGTCGTAGCCATGAAGTTTTCAGAGGTGAATCCTCACTGGAAATCTATAAACAGAGCATGGTATTCTAAGGGCAAAATAAACCATGTTTCATTGAATCTGTGCATTTCTAAATATTTTGCATACTATGGAATAGTATAAACCCAATAGTAGGGGAAAATGATGTTTTGGGGATATAAATGTGAACTCCATAACTCTTAAGATATTTTGGTCCATAGTAAATAATTTTTATGGTGCTGTCTTTCCTGGATGTTTTCACACCATACGTGTAAAATGTATCATTTGCAAAATGTTGGTCCATTTTATGGCAAGAGTAGTTTTTTTTTTTTTTCTGTTTTGTAAAGCATTTGCTCAATCTCTAATGTTATTGCAATTAGTACATAATACAGTGCCGGAATGTGTTTGCTGCCAAGTTTCAATTTCTGAACATTATGAATTTATACATACAAGAATACTTTCTAAGCAGAGTTTTGTTTAGCACTTGTGGCTCAGTGACAAGTACCAGCTCAGCGAGCGAGTGATGTTGTGCATTCAGACTTATGTAGACTATTTGCTAATGAGGTTCAATACTAAAACCGGGCAGTGTTTGATGTCAGCTTTTCATTCCAGGAACCCAGGGTTTTAGAATGGCACCCATTGAAAGACAACACCGGGAACAAAGTCAATGAGTCAATCTCCGCCGTTGGAACCCGAGGACAGCCTCCATAATGAAGAGCTATCACTTGACAGAACCGCCCTCGGTCCTCGACTGACCTCGATCAACCCAACTTGGTGATCAAGACCCCAAATGCCACGTGACGGTAAGTGTTTGGGAAGGGTAGTAAGGTTCTTCTAGCCGTGAGACTAGGCTACGGCCTCTCTCTGCATGCTGTCTTACGCAAGGGATCGTATTTGATTTCATGGAACTTGCCTCTCCGGTGAGCTTTTTATATAGAGTCGCTGGCAGTCCTAGCTGAAATATCACCTGCTGCTGGAGGTGGGCATCGACATAATTCTCTGGGGTTCTCATTGCAGCTTCATGATGTTAAATGTTCTCCAGTTACTGAGGTTGTTAAGAAGTGCAAAGTGACTTCATGACTTGCCTTCAGTAGGCAATTATTTGGAGGAATGATGGACTCCTCTCTCATCTCCTTCCCCCCCTCCAACACACACACACACCACCTCACTTGCGTATTAGTGAGATTCAGAAAGCAGGAATCTCGACATAGCTGCGATTCCTGAAGCGACTAGGGAATCAGACCACAGTCCTGTAGACGCCTGGTTGTAAATACCAGCTCTTCAGCAAGCTGAGTCACTCTGCTGACTGGATTTTTATTAGCACGTAATCAATCTGTTTTTCTCTTTTCAATGGTGCGAGGGTCTCTTTCCCCCACTGCCAGATGCGTCCACCATTAGTGCAATCCAAGGAGAGGCATGCAGATGTGGAAGCAGTGAAAATGGGAAGGGATTTGTTCCGCAGTAGTCAAAACAGCCTTTGAAGACACAGATCAGAGTCGGCATTTAATGTTACTTATATAACCTCTCTCGAGCATGTTGATATCTAGTTCTTAGTTCTATCTTTATCCTTCTGTAATTTTTTGAGAGTGGAAAGGTTCCACAAAAACCAAATGTGCTATTATGCCAGGAGAAAGAACATAAATCAAAAGTCATTGCTCTTTGCTTGTAAGGCTTCAACAGGTGGAAGTGCGATGAAAGCATCTGTCACACCTTCCCACCACATTGATTTGCTTAGCCTACTTATCGGGCACATGTGTTCCCATGACGTCTATAATCTTGATTTTTTATTTTTCCCCCCAAAACCTTTGTTTTGGGAGAGAAGCAGGGGAATATTCCATTTGGATTTTTACTCCAAGGGTGGGCTTGTGTCAGTATGTACAGATCCCTTTTCCCAAGATACGATCTGGTACCTAATTTTGGTGAAAGAGGCAGGGTTTTGACAACTTCGAATACTGTCTTGATGCTTCAAACTCTGTCATGTAGATGTCCAACATTTCAGAGGACCCTGGAGTGGGGATGAGGACGTGAGTGTCAAGTTTACAGATAGTCAAACCAACATCCCTGAAATGAAAAGTCCAGATTCACTATTTTCATGGAAAATGTGCTACTGCCCAAAGGCCCTGTTGTTTCAAATTGTACTTGTTACCCTACTTCAACTTGGCCCAGACTTGGATAAATGATGACAGGCGATGTCAGAGCAACTGTGAAGCTCCTTTAAGATCCCACACCACTGGAAGCCCAAGGACGACAGATCGAGTAGAGATTGTACGACCCTCTGCCACTTCCCTACCCAACTGTCCCTTCCTCTTGCCCTTTCTGCCTCTGGTTCTGGCTGTAGTAGCATGATTTCTGGAGAAAGATCGAGTGAGTTTGAAGATTTGTGGCAACAGTGTTTCTGGTACATTCTGATTCAAGGTCCTCTCCTCTTAGGGAGATTTTTACTTATGTCCAGGCAACTCATAATAATATCTGAGACTTCTTCTCCAAAGTTCCCAGAGCGGGCGCACATGCTAAACAGGATGACTCCAGAATTGCAGAAAGCCAGCCTGAGGAGATCTTGAGAAATATTGTGACGTCATTCTCAGACTCCAGTCCCCGAGAATGCTAATCCAGTGGTGGTGATGTGCCTTTGATCTGATGCCAGGGTCATAGTTTTCTTTTGAGCATGTAAAGCTTTTTTATAGCTCTCTGCAGGGGAGAAAATATGGGTTATCATTTGGATGAAGCTGCATTTTTAGTGGCTTTTGTAGATATCTGTGGCTTCGGAAAAATTCACCAATCAGGAACATTGGAACTGACAGGGTGGAACATGCGACTGGTTTATTTAGTCTGCTGTTCTGTCTCCATCCAAATCTGGCAAAGACAGAAAGCAAAAACACAACCCAAGCCAAAGCCACCCTCAAAACCCAACAAATGCAATGTGTGAGGACGTTTCTTCAGCAGTGCCATGTTGTTGTGAAATCAAAATGGCCCTTGATGTAAGAAGACCATTCCCCTCAAAAATGGGAAAAAAAATCATTCTAAATCATATATCACACTCAACTACTCTCATAAGAACACGCATTCCTCATTCCCATTCTTTCATACCTGCTGCTCTATCCTCACATGCCCAGGTGAACACACATACTTTTTTCTTCCTACCACTCTCTAATGTTGTTAGTTAAAAACAACACATATGCACATTCCTAGCCTTTGTTTCTCTCCTTCTGAGGACAAAGCAGAAGTCCAAGGAGTAAAAGTCCCAAGGAACTACGCAGTGCTATGGAGGTGTGTGACTATAAATGTTCTAAGGAGTTTCTGAGTTCCCAAAGTGTTCATAATCCTTTGTAGGGCCATCTTGGGCTGCTCTGAGGCTATTTTGGACTGTAAAGTTTTCTAGTTCCATGGGTTTCTTCTCTCGCCCAAGTGGATTTTTTTTTTTGTGACTCCTTGTGACTGTCACTACAGTGTTCAATGTCTGCTCTGTCATGATTTTTCTCCTTTGCTGCCACAGTTTTCAAAGTATTTTTTGTGGCTTCTCATCGCTTTCTGAGTTTTGAGCATCCCTAGGGCAGACATATTACAGAGGGTCTTTGTTTTGGAGGGTGGGGTAGGAGAAGGGGGTTAAGCTCCACAGTGACAGAAAGCTGTAGAGCTGACAAAGCCCAAACACAGCATGGTGAAAGAGAAGGTGGTGAAGTGGAGATGGGAGGCGAACTGAGTGACTAATGATGGCGCTGTTACTTAAATAGTGATTTGGGGATGGAAAACTGTTGGTGGCTAAAAATAGTGTTTTAGTTTCCAAACTAGTTGCTCTTTTGGAGGAACATCATTTTCTTCTTAACTGTGCAAATACTAGATTACTATTTAAAATCCTGCAGCTTGAGGGCTGATGTCTTGAATTAATAATATTTTTTATGGTATTTATAAAGTGCCTACTAGGTGCCAAGCACTGAACTAAGCGCTGAGGTAAATGCATGAAAATTGGGTTGGAAACAGTCCCTGTCCCTCTTAGCGCTCACAGTCCTTATTCCCCATTTTACAGTTGAGGTGACAGAGGCAGAGAAGCTCACTGTGGGCAGGGAATATGTCTGCTTACTGTTATATGCACTCTCCCAAACGCTCAGTTCAGTGCTCTGCACACAGTAAGTAGTCAATAGATACGATTGAATGGATGAAAGAGAAGTTAAGTGACTTTGCCCGAGCTACACATGGCAAGTACGAGGCAGAGCTGGGATTAGAACCCAGGTCCTCTGACTCCCAGATCCATTCGCTTTCCACTAGGCCACTCTGTTTCTCCACTTAACTTTCATCTGAACCACAGATCCTTTTTCCAGTACAGCACAGCCAAAATTCTCATGACTTACAGTGGCCAGGCAATTGAGTGTTCTTGAGACCCCCACGTTTGTAGCCAGGGGTCCTCTTTCTGGATGCCAAATTTTTTGAGACAGATGCAAGGGGAGGGAGAGAGAGCTAGATAAAGAGAAGGATTTTAATAGGATTTGAATTCCAGAGAGAAGAGAAACAGCGGCAGGGGTGGGAGACTGAGGGCCTCACTTGCCATTATCCTAGAGCAAGAACAAGAGGAGTGTACTGTGACCCCAGAGCCAGGATGAGCTGAGCCATGTTAGGGTGGTAGAATTGGCCTGCACCACTGCCCTATACTCTGTGAAATTGGCAGTGCTCTTTGAGCAAATTAAAATATCGTGAGGCATTAGAATGGAGAGAAGCATGCAGTTTGGGATAACTTTTCAATTTGTGGTGCATTCAAATAAGTCAGGCCTCTAGAATCTGGTATACACATTCCCAAGGATTCCAGAAGGAGGTCCCACTGGGACAACTTTTCTCAGATTTTGTTATTTCGGGATCAATTTCTAGGTGTGAATCAGAGGAGGCAGCAGCATATGTTTATTAACTCATCGGAAAGCCAAAAGAGGCTTAGTTGAATTAAGGTTTTCAGGATGAGTTTATCGATCTGTCAGTAAAACGAAATCTCCCAGCTTCCCTGATTCCTATCCAAATATGAATTGTTGGGTTCTTTTTTTCTAGTTCAATTTCTTGTTCTGTTCACAAATTTTTTTTTAACTTTTTTTTCTTGTAAAGCACCTGCTTTGTCTACTGAGATTACAAGGGAAAGCAAAAGATCTTGGGCTAATTGGGTACCTTATTTCTGTAATAAGTTGCTTCTGAACGGGTTAAGTTCAAGGCTAAGATTAACCATGCTTGTCCCTTGATTTAGATTTGTTTTTCAATCTTATATGGGATTGATGCCTGTGAAATATACCCATGAACTCATATGGGGAACACTACTGTTTATTGTAATGTTATTTTAGATGAATGCCATTTAGAATTTTCCAAGATCTTGTTCCCGGCCCAAAACTTCCAAAATTTCCACTAAATTCTACATATAGTTCTGAAAGTCTTTGTGGTAAACCAATTTGCAGGAAGTAAGTCTAAATAAACCAGAAGACGCTTGGTGGTGAATTCATGAATGCACCTTTCTCAAACATTAGTCAGATTTAAAATTTTGTTAGCTAATATATTAAAAATGTGATACCCTGATGGTAAACAGGAAGTAAAGTGACGGGAAAGGGGAAATTCAAAGAGAAACTCAAGACCCAGAAGACTCCTGTGCATCTGTAACGAAGTGTTGGCGGCAATTTGGCATTTTTCTGACTACTGGGATTTGAAGGCCACAGGGTCTGCTTGTGCAGCAGTGAGGGGAAGGAAAACGTTTGTGTCGTAGGGAGATGTTGTACCAAATGATGAAAGAGAGAGAGGAAAAAAAAAGAAAAGCAGATCCCTATCCACCCATAGAACCTCCGGTGAAGTCGGCAGGCAAACATTAGACTGGGATGAGAAACAGGGCTTGATTTGTGAGGGTTACGGGCAAAGAGCCCAACTTTCAATTCCCTCCCACCCCCGCAAAGAAAATTGGTGAAAGGAAGCAAACTGACAGTTATGAAGGAGCTCTGGAAATGGGTACCTCGATTTGAGAACCATATTATCATTTTTGTTGCTATGAAGCTCTTACTCTGGGTAAATACAGATAATCGGACACTGTCGACAGTCGGACACTGTCCCTGTGCCACATGGGGCTCACAGTCTAAGTCGGAGGGAATACTGGCATTGAAATCCCGTTTTACAGAGGAGGAAACTGAGTCACAGAGAAGTTAAGTAATTTTCATTCATTCAGTGGTATTTATTGAGCGCTTACTATGTGCAGAGCACTGTACTAAGCGCTTGGAATGTACAATTTGGCAACAGATAGAGACAATCCCTGCCCAGTGAAGGGCTCACTGTCTAAACGGAGGACACAGACAGCAAAGCAAAACAGAACAAAGTCAAAACAAGACATCATCATCAAGATAAATAGAATCAAGGGGATGTACACCTCATTAACAAAATAAATAGGGTAATAAGTTTTCCCAAGGTCACACAGAGCCAGGATTAGAGCCCGGGTCTCTGTCTCCCAGATCCATACTCTTTCCATTTGGCCACACTGCCCCACCATAACTTGAAATGTTGAAGTGGTTTCTGTGAACTGGAGTTGCTAAGGCTCTCCGCTCTCAAGATCCACCAGCTAGAGCTAATCTTCTCTAGGACCGGCTCTAATTCTTCTCTGTCTTCCTAGAAGTGGAACAAACATATACGTCTCCTCTATTTACATCTTCGTATAGGAGCGGCACCAGAAGAAATGCTTATCCCTATTCTTCCCTTCAAAATTCCCAGGCTAAGCACCTAGCGATTTCTGCTGTCCATCTCAGTGGCAGACTGGCTTCAGCGGAAGCAGGTTTAAGACAAGGCACCTAGCAGAAAATAATCCAAACCGCAACTCCATGATGAAGGGCTATTAGGCCCGACTTACGAAAGAGATCTTGGAGACACTGCCAACTCTTCTATCAAAGCACCTAGCCAAAGTGTAAAGACAGCTGAACAGACCAAAAATATGATAGAAAACCTTCACTGGGCCATACGTCCTTTATGCCAGTGTTGAAAGTAAAATAGTGGACTGGGTAGACCATTGCTTTGGGTCACACTAAAGCCTTTTTTCTGGGTTTCTCATCCCTGTGTCTGTCAGTGTGCTTCAAGACAATATACTAAGCTGACCTCCATACTAAAGGTGAGAGGTTTTATGTTCCTCTCACTACCACGTTCTACCCTTTCATTGCCCACCTTCTTTCCCTGCTCTCCACATTACTAGTTTACATGAAGACAAACTACTTGCCAGCAGAACATGCTCAGTACTTTTGTTCTCCTCAAAGACATAAATTTGCCGTGAAGATCCCCAAAGGGAATAAAAGTGGAAAATCTGAGTATATTCAAATTTTTAAGGCAATTGAGTGACTTTAGTCGATATTTTTTGAGCAGTTAGGCATCCTTAACTTCCTGGCTGGTTGTACTGATGATGATCATGCCTATCCATTACTAGTACCACCCTAAGCAGCTTTTCTGAGACTAGAATCATGCCACTTTATCATATGCCCAGCTCCTCCTCTTGTCTGCTGTGCGACCTTGGGCAAGTCACTTGACTTCTCTATGCCTGTTACCTCATCTGTAAAATGGGATTAAGACTGTGAATCCCATGTGGGACAGGGACTGTGTCCAACCCAATTTGCTCGTATCCACCCCTGTGCTTATTACAGTGCCTGACACACAGTACGCGCTTAACAAATACCCCAGTTAGTCTTATCATATGTCATCCCAAAGCTCTAAAACGAGGAATAGGCAGTCATAACCGGGCAAACGAGCCAGGCACGGATGAAGCATTTACCATATAGAAAAAAGATGCTCCAGCTTCCTCTTTCTCTTTCTATCCTGCCATAGTCTGAGGAGGTTGAAAGTGTCAGTTTTTACATTTAAAGATTTGTGCTTTATGAGGGTTGCTATGTTAATGCTTCCTCTGGGGCTCCTTCTAGATGAGTGCATTGCACAGGTGGCCTCCTGCAATTTATAGACGCAATAATTGAACCGAAGAAACAAGAGACAAGAGCATTTGCGGCACATGGGACACAGCTGGTTTGGCCACTTTAACGGCAGGCATAACTTTTATATGACAGAGTCCCTTCGCGAAACACAGAAGATTTTCTTTTTCAGGGAGCACGGCACACGGTGTTTTACACTCTCTTTCCCCTCTCCCTCCTTCCCCCCCTCGACTCCTTCTGCACATACCAGGGCAAGCTCTGAGAGCCACTTTGTCAAACCCTTAAATGAGCAATTTAATCTTCCATAATTTATAATGTTGTGAGCCTCCTTTAAATGAACATCTGTTAAATGCACGGTCAACTTTGAAAAGGTATAAAAGTCCAGTGAGTCCCACAGTAAAGTGCCTAGAAACTTTAAACCGGGAGACCTCAAATATCCTGAGGACAAATTGAAAAAATAAAACTGCTGGCTATGGCAATTAGGAAAATAGCTATTTTTATTGCCTGCTTTCTACCAGCTGTTCATATACTTAACATTGCACTGAGGATTTAGTGGAGTCCTCCTTACTGTTCTGGAGTAGCTAGAGTAAGACTGGTTTACTGACAAAAGGGTAAAGAGCAAAAATGTACTGCACTATAAAAAGGGTAAAAATTCCCCAAGTAACCAAGACTGTCCTTGTCCCAGTCTTTGCAGAGTCAGAGGGGCTTTGAACCAACCTGAAAGATATCAACCCAAAGGGTGGGCCAGTTTTAGAACTCAATTTTCTGGGGGGAAAGAGGGGAAAAAGAGGGAGAGCCATCACACTTTTCTAACTTTTTGTGGAGAACCTCTCTCCACTGTTATTGGCTGCTCATCGCTGAGAATATTGATAATAATAAGGACGGTGTTTGTTAAGGGCTTACTATGTGTCAAGCATTGTTTTAAGCGCCGGGTAGGTACAAGCTAATTAGGTTGGAGGTAGGAACAAGCTAATTAGGTTGGACACGGTCCCTGTCCCACATGGGGTTCTCAGTTTTAATCCCCATATTCCAGATGAGGGAACTGAGGCATAGAAAAGCTAAGTGACCTGGCCAAGGTAACACAGTGGACATGTGGCACACAGCACACAGCTGGGTTAGAACCCAGGTCCTTCCGACTCCCAAGCCCTTGCTGTAGCCACTAGACCAGGCTGAAGTCTTTATTGTGGGTTCACGTAGTGTGGCTAATTACCATTGGCTATAAAGCACTCAATCACCTTACCTCTTCTGTCTAACCCCACTGATTTCCTACTGCAATCGAGGCCTCTCATGTCACTCTGCTAATGCCAACCTACTTAGTATTCCTACTTACTATTTTAGAGGGAATTTGATGTCATCGAGCGTCACATGGAGAGGGATTCCCTATAGATCATCCAACCCTGGGCCTAGACTTCTGTTAATGAGCCCCTGTTTTGGGGATCACCCCTTATCGATACTATCTGCTGTGTCCTGGTTCATCCCCTTGGGAATATTGAAAAATAATTTTAGTCTGTCTTCCCTATTAGAGAGTTATCTAGCCTAAAGGGCAGTAAGTGCTAACTTTGCTTCTACTGACCTCTTCCGATCAATCAATTAGTGGTATTTATTGAGTGCTTACTGTGTGCAGAGCACTATATTAGCACTTGGGAGAGTTGGTAGGCATAATCCCTGACCTGAAGGAGCTTACAATCCAGTGTGGGAGGCAGACATGAAAATAAATTACAGATAGGGGAAATGGCAGCCTGAAAGTCTTTGTGCACTAGTGTTGTGGGTCCTGGGGAGAGGTAGGTACTGAATTGCTTAAGGGATCCACCCTCCCTTGCATAGGCAACACAGACAGGAGGGCGAATAGGATGGGGAAATGAGGAGCTAAGAAAGCCCTCTGAGATGTGATTTTATTCGAGATTTGAAGATGGAAAGAGCGGTCTGCCAACTAGGAAGGGGGCAGAAGTTCCAGGCCGGAGGAAGGAAGCGGACAAAGGGTCGGAGGCAAAACAGATAAGACCGAGGGACAGTAAACAGGTTGGTGTTAGAGAAGTGTGCAGCTGGGTTGTAGTAAGAGGTTCAGTAGGAAGGGGCAAGCTGAGTGACCAGTGATAAGGAGTTTGAGGATGAGATGGTTGGGCCCCAATTTCAGGTTTTTGAAGTTTGGGGTGTTTTGGACTGAGTGGTTTATTAGAAAAGTGATCCAGGCAGCAGAATGAAGTATGAACTGGAATGGGAAGAGCCCGGAGAGCAAGACAGGAAGGTGGCTTAGTGCAATACTTTTCCATCACTTATTACAGCGCTTTACAAACAGTTGGCTTTTGGGCCTTGATTAGTGTTCTGGCTGGATCCGTCAGGAAAAAAATGCACCATTGTCCTGCATGGAGTGGCATGAAACCACTTCTCCCAGGAATGGAGGGTGGTGAAACCAGGTGGCAAACAATATCCTGAATTCTCAAAATTGAAATCTGGTCCTGCTAGGATGGGTTGATTTTTAAGCCAACTGATAAAATCCAAGTGGCAAAGACATCTCCTCCCTTTTCCATCTGATGAAAAGGTGTGTTCTGAAACTTTTCGGAATCAGCTTGAAGCTGCCAATGACCCACACAGACGATACTTTCTAGCTGCCAAACCACAGTTCTCACCTTCTAGGCCCTCATGAATTTAACCTCCTTCAGGAAGCTTTTCCCAATTAATTTCCATAACCCCAAGTCATTTCAATCCAACAGTAACTGGTAATATTTTTGTGTAAATCAAGTCCTTGTGTATTCATTGATTGTGTTTCCATACTTTTTGCCATTTCCATTTGTAGTCTAGTTCTCTGTAAGTCAGCGTGGCTTAGTGGATGGAGCACGGGCCTGGGAATCAGAAGGATGTGGGTTCTAATCTCGGCTCCACCACATGTCACCATAGAGAAGCAGCGTGGCTCAGTGGAAAGAGCCCGGACTTGGGACTTGCCAGCTGTGACTTTGGGCCAGTCACTTAACTTCTCTGTGCCTCAGTTACCTCATCTGTAAAATGGGGATTAAAAACTGTGAGCCCCACGTGGGACAACCTGATCACCTTGTATCCCCCCCAGCGCTTAGAACAGTGTTTTGCACATAGTAAGTGCTTAACAAATGCCACCATTACTATTATTATGTCTGGTGTGTGACCTTGGACAAGTCACTTCACTTCTCTGGGCCTCAGTTACCTCAACTGTAAAATGGGGATAAGAGTGTGAGCTCCATGTGGGACAGGAACCGTGTCCAACCTGATGAACTTATATCTAACTCTGTGCTTAGAACAGTGTTTGGCACATAGTAAATGTTTAACAAGTACCATCATTATTATTGTAAATCATTTCTGTCTGCCCATCTCCTTTGAAGTAGCATGGCCTAGTATGAGACTGGGAATCAGAGACCTAGATTTTTAGTCTACCACTGTCCAGCTGGATGACCTTGGATAAGTCACCTCTCTGTCCTTCAATTTCCTCAACTGTAAAATGGGAATAAGATATCTCCTTTCCCTCCCTCCTGTATTGGAGCCTTATGTGGGACAAGGCCTGGGGATGATATGATTATCTTGTATATCCCTAGCACTTAGGAAGTCAGAACAACCTGGATTCTAATCCTGACTCCACCACTCATTTGCTGTGTGACCTTGGACAAATCACTTAACTTCTCTGTGCCTTGTTATCTCTTTTGTAAAATAGGGATTAAGACTTTGAACCCCATGTGGGACCTGGACTGTGTCCAAGCTAAGTAACTTGTATCTACCCCAGCGCTTAGTACACTGCCTGGCATATAGTAAGTACTTAAATGCCGATAAAAAAGGAGTAAGTGTTAAATAATAGGAGTAAAAGTAAAATAAAATTTATGAACTCCTAAAAGGCAAGTACTCTTACTCCTCTTGTGCTCTCCCCAGCACTTTGTACATTTTCTTCACACGAGTGGTCAAAACATACTATTAGTTAATTGATTAGGGTTTAGTGTTGGTTCCCTTCCCTTGCTTTCATGCACTTGTCCACTGTTGTGTTTCCTCCACCCTCCAGTGGTATCTGGGGGGAGGGGGACGGGACAGGGCGTAGACCTGGATTCTGCCCCTCTAGATTGTAAACTCGATATGGACAGGAATCGTGTCTTCGAACTCCATTATATAGGGCTCTCCCAAGCGTTTGGTACAGTGCTCTGCATATTACTGTACTCAGGAAATGTGATTGATTTCCAAAAGATCGTTTAACCAACCCGACCACTCAATTGGCTAACCATATGAATAATAATATTCAGTAGGTGGTCACTCTGTCCAGAGTCCTGCTAGGCTGTCTTGAAAATAAGAATAGTGAGACATAATTCATGTCCTTAAGAGTCTGAGAGACAGAACAGAACTCCCAAACTCTCTCTCCCCCGCCCCGCCAAATACATAAAACCCAACAAAAACCAACAAAACCTTTAATCAGGTAGTGGAATTAAAAGTGCAAAAGTTAAGGACCAGAGTCATACAGCTAAAGATCAGATAGAGGTGTATTTAAAGGTGTATTTAAGTGAAATACATAAGTGCTGTGTGAGCTGAAATAGGTGACTTGGCTAGGGTTTTAGGATATTTGATCAGGGAAACTTCCATATAGGAAATTGATTTTTAGTAAATCTTTGAGGGAGAGGAAGGTTCATATTTAGGAAAGAGGAGTGACTACAGATTTGCATCCTGCCTGCCAACCAACCCATGACTGTTTACTTTGATCCGGAAAAAAAAAAAAAAGAATTTTGAACCGTTGAGCCTCCTCACAGTCAACTAACAAAATGTTTAAATCAAATGTATTTTAAAGAACATATGTATTCTGCTAAGCATCTAGTTCTGTACATAGTAAGTACTCAGTAAATACCACTGATCGATAGTGTTAAAATAGCAATTAATGCCACCCAACAAAAGCTAGCTTCTGATTATTGGGAAATTTTGAGAGGCAGGACCGACCAGCATTTCTGCTTTTTGAATTATTAAAAAAGCCAGAAGACCATCAGACGCCATATTTTTGTTCACATTTCTGCTGTGCCGTTTGCTCTTTGGAATTACCTTACTCCTCAAAATAACCTTGAGAGACTGATATTTTCATATGCATTTTATCATGTAGAAGCAAAGGATTTGTCCAAAGCAGCTAGCCAGTTAGTGACAGATTCAAAGTGCAAGACATTTTTGCCTTGCCCTGCCCCTGAAATTTAGTCCTAGTGTTGGCAAATCAATTTCATACTGTCTAAAGCAGGAATTCATTCTGAGTTGGAGTAGTAATTTCTTGTGCATTATCCATGATTCCTGATTGTCACATGGAATTGCCAGCCTATATACTATAAACCAACATGGTTTCAATAGAGTGTTGTGGAGAAGTAGAAAAAATTATTTAGGAGTAGTAAATCCGTAAATTATTTACATGAATATGTGCCTCTCCTCTAGACCATAAGCTCGTTGTGGGCGGGGAATGTGTCCATCAACTCTGTTTTATTGTGCTCTCCCAAGTGCTTAGTACAGTGCCCTGCACACAGTAAGTGCTCAATAAATTCTATTGACTGGTAGTAGCAGCATGAATTTGCTTACAATTTATATTGAGTGTCTCCCCCTCTAGACTACACGCTCCTTTTTTCTAAACGTATTAAGTGCTTACTATGTGCCGAGCACTGTACCTATATGCTGAAGTAGATACAAGATCATCAGGTTGGATACAGTACATGTCCCACATAGCACCCATGGTCTTAATTCCCACTTTACAGATGAGGTAACTGAGACACAAAGAAGTGAAGTGACTTGCCCAAAGTCACAACGTAGACAAGGGGCAGAACTGGGATTAGATTCCCTGCTCCTTGTGGGCAGGAAAATGTCTGTCAACTCTGTTGTTTTGTACTCTCCCAAGTGCTTAGTACAGTGTTCTACACACAGTAAGCACTCCATAGAGACCATTGACTCAATGAGTACCCACTTGGTGCTGTGTACTCTACTAGATGCTTGAGCAGTCCAGAATAATAGAGTAGCACATTCCCTGCCCATGAGAATCTCATACGCATAAATATTTACAAGTTAAAGCACTCAATCTCCTTGGCCCCTCTTACTTCACCTCACTGTTCTCCTACTACGACCCAACTTCACTCCACTCTTCCAATGCCAACCTACTGACTGTACCTCAAGCTCATCTATTTCCCTGCCAACCTCTCGCCCATCTCCTGCCTCTGGCCTGGAACATCCTCCCTCTTCATACTCAACAATTACTCTCCCTGCCCCAAAGCACTCGTGTACGTATATATCCGTAATTTACAAAATGTGTCTATCATCTTGTTATATTGTACTCTCCCAAGCGCTTAGTACAAGTGCTCTATGTACAGTAAGTGCTCGATAAATATGATTGATTGGATTGGAGTGGCCAAATAAACTGAGCAGACCTGAGTGCTAAGTAGGTTGTTAAAAAGTTACTTCTATCTGGATACATCATTATGTGGTGTTGGAAGCTGAACTATCGAACAAAATATGGATTGGTGAAGGGGAGAGGTTAGAAGAAGGAAAATCAGTGGGGAAACTGGTAGTCAACTGGGGAGTAGAATGAGGGTTTATACCAAGGAGGTTACCTTTTGTGGGGAGAGAAAATGTCATGAAGAAAATGGTGCTCTTAGATGGAGGGGAAAAAAAAAAAATCAAACACTTATTTGAAGCAGCATGGCTTAGTGGATAGAACATGGGCCTAGGAGTCGGAAGGACCTGGGTTTTAATCCCAGATCTGCCACTTGTCTGCTGTGTGACCTTGGGTAAATCAGCATGGCATGGTGGATAGGGCACCGGCCTGGGAGTCGGAAGGTCGTGGGTTCTAATCCCTGGCTCCGCCTCTTGTCTGCTGTGTGATTTTGGGCAAGTCACTTCACTTCTCTGTGCCTCAGTTATCTCATCGGTAAAATGGGGATTGAAACTATGAGCCCTATGTGGGATCGGGATTGTGTCCAACATGATGTATCTACCCCAGGGCTCGGTACAGTGCCTGGCAAAGAGAAAGGATTTAACAAACACCATTTACAGAGTATCTCACGGTAGTATACTGAAAAGGAGTGAAATCCTTTGAAGATCAGAGGATTGGGTCTCTCTATTGAAATACATGCTGGCAGCTTGATGGGTTATTTAAATATTTGTATTTCACACCCGATGCGGGGAAATTCCTGAAAGCTCAAAATAGAGCATCACTCCCAACACTCCAGTATTACCTGTTTAAGGCCTGAAAAAGGTGGAAATAAAAGAATTTTTTTTTTTTTTGCAAAATAATACTGTCCTATGTTTTGGAAATTCTCACTCCAGTTTTTCCTTATGTGACTGGAACTAGTGCAACTTATTAAGAACAATTTTCCTGGTATTTACCATTTATTTATTTTAAGCATAGAATTGAGGCTCAATCTGCATAAGCAATGGAGGGGGATTAGACCTTAGGCGTTGTAATTCAGGGCAAAGTCTCTTTGGATTTTGTTTTTACAAGTCTCGCAGTGGCTCAAACCATATTTTTTACAAAACTGACTTTCTTATGCTTTCACTCACCAGGCTTTCTCGGTTACAAAATATAGGCTATTGATATTGTTTTCCTTCTTCACGGTTTATTTTTAATTTTATTGTATGCCGGGATGCATAAAAAGCAGCTCTTTCTATTTCGATATAGTTATGATAAAATCTTTTGAAATTACAGAGAATTTTCCTCTTTAAGGAAAGTGGAGCAGATCGATTTCACATCTAAAATACGTCCTGGGAATCTAGTTACTTTATATCCCTCTCTATAATGGGAACTTCCAATTTTGTTCCATATTTAATTCATTCTGCACTTCAGAGCGGGTTTGTCTCTAAGTCCCATACTATGAAGAATAATATCAAGTAGGATCTTAGTGCCGAAATGTTAAATTCATATATGATGTACAATACAGACAGTCTCTTAGGCAGACTTAGATTTTTCAGCTATACCTTCTAAAACCATAGTGCTTTCTGCAGAGATGCAGGTTCTGTGTTAGAATCATGAAACAAGGTGTCAAGAGGACCCCTTCTATGACCCTACCCACTCTCCCAAAGAGAACAAATAATTCCGCTTCTTCACTCATTGATTACCCAAATAGTTTCTTGATGATTTGTTAATTTGAGAGGCCAGGGAATTTATTAGGTCCTTCCTGTGTTTTTTAACTACCGTCAACATCAGAAGGAAGCAAGCCGTGTCTGTGGCGTGGAAGATGAGTCTGTGTCTGATGAGAGCCATGTGTACCAAACTTCCATTTTTCATATGGGCTGTCATTTTACAGATGTATGACCTTCGTCTGGTTACAGAGTAGGGGGACATTGGCGGGGGCGTTGAGGGAAAAGATAATGTACAGGGTTCGTTTTGAGAGACTCTTGTAGGCAGATTCACAAATCATGTCATACAAACCAGAACAGGCTAAGGGAACCTCACATCTCTTTTCGGGAAGACAATAACAGATAGGACAGAGAAAGATGGAGTCGAAGATGATTAGGAAAACAGGAACAGTTAATGGATAACAGCAACTTGGCGCCAAGCAGTTCACTCCATGTCATAAAGATATGAAGTAACACAAACAGAGAGCAGGTAAAAGGTCTTTGAAATTCATCCGATCATTGCAGATGCAGATTGATGCTTCCAGGCCCCGTGGCTGAGCAAAATGCACTTCAGAAAAGTTAGTTGGTATCAAATCAACCTATTTGCCATCTTGCAGTCTCATACATTGAAATTTCAATGTATCTGATTTTGCATTTTGACTTTTTTGAATGCATAGGCTTCCACTCTGATTCTAAAGCATTAGTCTCTTCTAGGTCAAATGCACCTGAGATGGTCATTCATTTCTTTAATCGGGCCAGTAAATTGAGTATCAATCCAGGCTCACACAGAGCCTTTTTTGCTAACACAGATGCCTGCTGCATGTTCTCCTTTCACACTTTGACAAGGAGCCTGAAATTCTGCTCCTCCAACATCAGGCCCCTACTGACTTCGGTAGGGGAAGGAAGGAGGCGGGTGGGGGACGGTGTATATGTGTATATCTATAATGTGTTATATTTGACAATTTCTCTTAATCTGTTTCCTCACCTTTATTCATAGACTCTGAGCCCCTCGAGGCATAGGGTCGTGTTCAAGTCTGACCTGTATGGTCTCTCCCAGTGCTTTAGTACCGAGTTCTGCGCACAGTACCCGCTTAATAAATACTACTACTATTACTCCTACTGCAACACTTGAAACCCATGTCGACTTGTCACAGAGGGAGTATTCCAGTAGGTTTTCAGACTGGACCAGGCAACTTCCAACTACTGTGCATTAGGGAAGCAGGGTGTGGCCTAGTGGAAAGAGCACAGACCTAAGAATCAGAAGGTGTGGGTTCTAATACTGACTTTACCACTGCTGTATGCTGTGTGACCTTGGGTAAGTCACTTAACTTCTCTGTGCTTCAGGTACCTCAACTATAAAATAAGGATTAAATCCTACTCCCTCCTACTTAGACTATGAGCCCTATGTGAGAGAGGGACTGTGACCAATTTGATTTTCTTATATCTTCCCCAGCATTTAGTACAGGACTGGGCACATAATAAGTTCTTAATATCATAATAATAATAGTAACCGTAATAAAACTGTCTTTCACATGGGGTTGCATAGACTGGAAGAAGAGAGAACAAATACTTGTTTTTGTTCAGATTTGGGACGGAAAGAAGAAAGGTGCTTTTTCAGATTGTATTAAATGACAAGCATTGTTTTCTGACACCCAGGGAAATTCAAACATTTTCGAAACCTTTCGCTAATCAAAATATCCCCTATTTTTAACTCCGTAACTCAGTTAACGTGGTTTAGCTTTTTGTATCATGCCAAGGGTTATCCTCTAGTATAATCCTTTTACAAAGCACACTCCTGATGCCTCATTTCCTAATGAAAACACCCAATTGTCAGGTGTTTTTATTATTCCAAATGCCTCCTCTTCATTAATGATGATAGTATTTAAGTGCTTCTCATATGCTGGGGTAGATACATGATGATCTGGTTGGACACGGTCCCTGTCCCTCATGGGGCTCAAAGGTATTGCATAACCATTTGACAGCCGAGGAAACTGAGGCACAGAGAAGTTAAGCGACTTGCCAAGGTCACACAGCAGGCCTGGATTAGAACACAGTTCCTCTAACTCCCAGGCCCATGCTCTTTCCCCTGGGCTTTGCTGCTTCAGCCAACAGGGTTTATTCGTACTTTAAGATAAGGTGACTGCCACCCTTATGATAGTCTTTAGACCTGATTAGAAAAGCAGAACTCTACTGCAAGAAGTCAGATTTCTTGCCCTTACAGGGTATTGTCTTTGAGAGTAAAAGTTACTGTGTTGAGTTATTCCATCGCGATCTAATGGATAAACCCTTGTGAGAGTCTAACAGCCTACAGTTTCAGAGCCCAAGCAGATGCAACTTCACCCCCTAATTGAAATCTACCTCCCTGCTCCACTGTATATACACGAAGAAAACATCTTGGTTCCTTTTCATGGTAGTGAATGTTTATTTTGGAGAACAATTAAGGGTGAATGTCTCATGCCTGTGTGTTTTAATGGCTTTTAAAAAGAATATAAATATTGTGTTCATGTGTTAGAAAGATTTTGTTGGATGATAAGTGGAAAAGTGGATCTGATATCAGGTAAATCAATTTTATATACTCGTTGTAGAGTACAAATCAATCAAATGCGTTCTTGCAAAGCCCTGGCTGGCCATTAGATAGCAGTTGCCAAGCAGTTTCATCTTTACAGATCAATTCCCTACTTAAGCTGTTCAAATTAAAAAAATACATAACATCTAACCTGTTATACAATAAAAGCTGTTAATTATTGTTGAGTTTAAGCTGCACTTAAATACAAGAGGATTTGTTTTGTGAGATAAGAGAAGTAGGAAAACATGTAGTTAAATCTCCGTGTGTAGCAATTACATCGCACTGGATAGCAGGTCATGGATGCTATCCCATTGTTTATTCTCTAGCTAAATGTCCTAATCAATAGCTGTATAAAGACAGATGAGCAATTGAGAACAGTGCCTCTGCTTCCTGTTGCTTTGGAATAAACATCATGAAAAGCAGAAAGAAGCTTCCTAGACTAAAACTCCTTTTAGCCCAGTTCGATTCGATTAATTGCTTAAGAAAACATCATGCTGGAGATACGGTAAATATTCGAGCAAATATTCGAGATAAGCAGCTATAAAGTCTGCTGAGTTAAAACGGAGTAAACAAAGATACAGTGCATTCTTGTAAGGGCAAAGTCATCATCCCCCATAAATGCTACAGGAGAATTGTGCTTGATGAAATCAGTAGTGGTGAAATTTGGGGAAGATGTTAATGAGAAAAGACGTTGTGTTCTATTTCATGACAGTGTCTCTCTTGTTTAAGTTGCTCATTTTTACCACAGGAAGCTTTTCGTGGAAAAGAGTTCTTCTCACTTTTGCCTTCTCTGGACTTCTTAGTAAGTTAATATCTGCTCCAATTATTAGAAATTATTTATTAAAATCATAGAGCACCTTTTTCAGTAAACACAGTTTTGTCAGTTCACTTGTGAATGCCTTTTTTTTAAAAATCATCTACTATTTAAGCACTTATTTACCTTTCCCTCTTTCCATTCTTTTTTTCCTCCTATTTTCTGCTCTGGATAGATTGTAAAAGCCATGAGAGCAGGGACTCATGTGTCTCTAACCTCTCCTAAGTGCTCAGTACAGCGTTCTGCAACAGTAGCCTCTTAGTAAATACGATTCATCAATTCTTTTAGCTTTGCATGTCCTTCTTCAGAATACATATTCTACTCATCTTCACTGTCAAGAAACTCCCTTAATCCCAAGGACATTTTGGTTCTCATTTTTTTTTTCTTATTCCTCCTTTCTCTGCCTTTCTCTTTTCCTCTCATTGCTGTTTTATCATGTCCTTCGCAGATACCGTCATCTTTAACTGCACCCTCAACCATCTACCACCTTTCTTGCAGACTCCAACTTTCACCTTCAAGGAGTGAAAAGAAACTGAAATTTACTTTTCTCTCCAATTCTCTTAAACTTACTGATTACTGGCCAACTAGCCAGTCCATGATTAGAGTATCTGAACCTTCCTATGAACTTCATAGCTGGCTTTTAGATGCTTTGGAAATGGGTTCTCTTGTCCTCATACATTTGAAATGCCAATTGTGCAAAGATAAATAAGAACAACTACTGCATGTTTAACCATGGCAGTACCGGAAACGATGGGCAGAGACACAAAGTATATTTTCTACTAGTTGGGTTGGGATTGAATATTTTTAGCAAAATAGGACACAGGACATAGCTATATTATGATTGCAAACATGAATTTCATGTTCAGGGTTTAAAAGAACTAACCAACCACAGTCAATGTTAAGTAGTAATGTTTACCTAGATTGCACTGTTTTTTGGGTAATGAGAATTGTTCTTTCAATCAATCAGTGATATTTGAGCAGTTATTTGAGGTAAAACACTGTACTAAGCATTTGGGAGAGTACGGTACAGTTGGCAAAACTGATCCCATTCCTCAGGGTTTTCAGTCTAATGGGAGACTGGTATTAAATTACAGGAAAGTTGCAAACAAGTATACAGATATATGCAAAAGTGCTGTGGGGAGTGGAGTGGGAATAAGGGAAAATCAGGTGTGGGGGGGTGGTGAGATGAGAGTTTAGGGAAAGTTTCCTGGAAGAGATATGATAGTTGAGCTTTGAAGATCGGGGAGAGTGCTGATCTATCGAATATTGGGGGAGGGAGTTCTAGGCAGGAGGGAGGGTGTGAGGAAGGGGCTGAAGGTTGGGGAGGTGAGAGTGAAGAACAATGAGTTGGGTGCTTTAGAGCAGTGAAGTGTGTGGGTTGAGTTGGAGTGGGAGAGGAGTGAGGGGAGGTATGAGGGGGAAAAACTGATTGAGTCCCTTGAATGCAATGGTGAGGAGTTTCTGCTTGATGTAGAGGTGGGAGATGCCCACAGAATGATTTTTTAGAAAAATAATCTGGGCAGCAAAATGAAATATGGGCTGGACTGGGGAGAGGCTGGAGGCAGGGAGGTCAGTCATTCAGTCATGTTTATTGAGTGCTGACTGTGGGCAGAGCACTGCACTGAACGCATGAGAGAGTACACTATAACCGTTGGGAGATGTGTTCCTTGCACACAGTGAGCTTATAGTCTAAAGGTCAGTGAAGAACTTAGAAATTTTAATGTTTTAATGTAGAGATGAAAGCAGTCATGGAACGGTATGGGGGCTCATACTTTATGAATGTAGTGACAAAATTGATTTTTGCAGAGTCGTTCCCACATCTACAGACCTACTCTGAAATAGATGCAGTGTTGCATATACGTTGCAGAACACTTTGGTTACATGAAATGGTTCCCTTTGGCAGTAGGTTATTACTTTTCTTCCACATTAAATTCTCCTTGAGAACAGGGGTTGAGTCTACCAACTCCATTGTATTTTTGTCTTCCAAGGGCTGAATAAAGTGCTCTGCTCACCAAAAACACTCCCAAAATCTGCCCTTGTGCTGAGGGAGAGATAGTGCCATTTGACTGAACAATTCTCCCATCGAATGGCAAAGAGCTAGAAAAAGGTACCCTCCTACATTTTTACCAGCAGAGTGTGAAACTGTATGATTTCTTCCTGACACTCTTGCCCACACAGTATCAGCACCATCATCATCATCTTTGAGAGGAAGGACAGCTCTGCTTATATTTAAGCCACAGATCTAAAGCTGCACTGTGCAGAGGATTGGAACATAATGCAATTACTCTTTGCCTGACCTAGAGATTCTGATAACTTAATAGTCGAGAGGTTTGGAAATTCTGGAAAGTGATATCCCAGGAAACTGTCAACAAGATAAAGCTGTGCTTTAGCAATCCTTTCGGTAGATCAAGCCTAAAACTGTGGAGAAATGTCTGGGTCGTATCAAGAGACCCCACTCCTAGTTTTTGACATTATTCTTTTCCTTCCTATCTTTGTAAGGCCTCAGGCATCATATTTGCATCTATTTTGCATTACAAACTTAAGCAGAAAAAAAGCACCAGAGATAAAGGGCAAAACAGCTCCAGATACAATGCAGGGTAACCAATTCCTTAGCCTGTGCTTTTGAATATTTTATAATTTCTAAACTGAAAACACATTATATTGTGCTTTTTCAAGCTTCTATCAGATGTCTCCTCTAGACCTAAAAGCATAAGGCTTGTGACTGGAGTTAAAAAACAACAAACGAAACACCTCGAAATATTTCTTAGATCTAAATAATAATAATGGTAATAATGTTGGTATTTATTAAGTGCTTATTATGTGCAGAGCACTGTTCTAAGCACTGGGATAGATACAGGGTAATCAGGTTGTCCCACGTGAGGCTCACAGTCTTAATCCCCATTTTACAGATGAGGGAACTGAGGCACTGAGAAGTGAAGTGACTTGCCCACAGTCACAGAGCTGACAAGTGGCAGAGCTGGGCTAGCTGGTAGTTTTCAATCTTTTGGGGGAGGAAGAGGAGAGGAAGGTTGAAAGTGTATTAAAATGCCTAATAATCATACGGAGTGGATAAATTGTGTAGCTTTGACTCTAGGTTTTAATGTTTGTGAGATTACTTTAAAAAATACAGTTGTGTTCAAATTAGAGAATAGTTTTCAGCCAAATGACACTGTTTCCTAGAGTCGGCATTTTTGCATTACCCAGTAGATAGACCATGGGCGTGGGAGTCAGAGGACCTGGATCCTAATCCTGGCTCTGCCACTTGTCACCTAAATTCTCGTGGCTTCAGTTTCCTCCTCTTTAAAATGGGGATTAAGTCTTTCCTCCTGATCAGACTGTAAACTCCATTTGGGACAGGGACTTTGTTCCACCCTGATTGTACCTTCTCCAGTGCTTAGTTCAGTCCCTTGCACAAGGTAAATGCTTAACAAGTATTCTTCTCCTTCTTTATTTATTTAATTGATGTTTGCTGAGGAGTTCCTTGATTTTCATTCAGTGAAAGTTAACCCCATTACTGCTTCTTAAGTGGAATATGAATGTAGACTGATAGCAGTGGGTATAGCAGAAAGAACAGGGGCCTGGGAAGCAGAGGTTCTAATCCTGGATCTGCCACGTGTGTGACTTTGGGCAGTCAGTCAGTTGTATTTTTTGAGCCCTTACTCTGTGCAGCACACTGTTCTAAGCGCTTGGGAGAGACCAATATAGCACTGTGGAAGACATTCCCTGCCTACAATGAGCTTGCAGTTTAGAGAGACAGATATTAGTATAAATAAGTTGGCCAAGTCACAGCTTCTCTTTGCCTCAATTCCCTCAATTGCAATACCTGTTCTCCCTCCTACTAAGACTCTGAGCCCCATGGGAGGCCTGATTTTCCTGTACCTGCCCCAGTGCTTAGTACAGTGCTTGACACATAGAGCTTAACAAATAGAGTAATAATAATAATAATAGCTAATGCATTCTGGAGTACCAAAAAGATGCTCAACCTTGGTCCAAATGTCTGTGACTACAAAGTGAGAGCATAGTAAAAGGTGTAAGGAGTAGGACAATGGCTTTGTGATTCATTTAGTGAATTGGGAGAAAATTGTATTCCTACTTCTGTTGAGCTTTATCTCCTTCTAATTTCTCTAGCTGCCCAAGAGTGATAAGCCATATTACAGTCTTCAATCGGTCAACATTTTTTGAGCGACTCCTCTAGGCAAAACACTAAACTAAGCCCTCTGCAATGTTAAAGGAAAAGGGAATATTAAAGGAAAGACAATTCATTGTCCCTTCCTCGAGTTTACAGGATGTAAAGGGGAAGCAGCTTTTAGTGGAAAAAGCACAGGCTTGCAAGTCAGAGGACGTGAGTTCTAATCCCAGCTCTGCCGCTTGTCTGCTGAGTG
This sequence comes from Ornithorhynchus anatinus, assembly GCF_004115215.2. Classification (NCBI taxonomy): domain Eukaryota; kingdom Metazoa; phylum Chordata; class Mammalia; order Monotremata; family Ornithorhynchidae; genus Ornithorhynchus; species Ornithorhynchus anatinus. The sequence continues at coordinate 35,125,110 of NC_041739.1, forward strand.
TTGTTGGGTAAGCCACTTAACTTCTCTGTGCCTCACTTATCTCATCTGTAAAATGGGGATTAAGACTATGAGCCCCACGTGGGACAATCTGATTACCTCATATCTACCCCAGTGCTTAGAGCGATGCTTGGCATGTAGCACTTAACAAATACCACAGTAATAATACTTGTTAATTATTAAGATGAAGGGCAAAGATATAAATTCATAAAATTTCACATGATCATAGATATTGTACTCTTGCAGGCAGGGAATGTGTCTACCAACTCTGATGTACTGTTCTCTCCCAAACACTTAGTTCAGTGCTCTGCACATAGTAAGTGCTCAATAAATACCATTGATTGATTACAAAGGAAGTAGGGCTCCTGGGTTCTTTTGACATGACTGGAGAGGCATTTTGTGGATGCAAAGAAAAGTCACATTTCAAATAAATAACTCATGTAGTTTCTTGGAGATGGCAAAGAGTGATTCATGTGCTGAAAACAGAATGTTTGCCTAGCTGGAGCAGAAATCATGAGTTGGGAGGGGAAAAGAGGAGTTGAGCATAGTTAGGAAAGGGGAAACCAATTAGTGGAAGGGCTTGATTAGTAGAGTGAGGTAATTGGGAGTCACGGTAGAGCTACTAAGAAGGCAAATAGTAGGATTAAAAGAATGCTTGAGAGAGGATTGGAATACATGAGTTCAGTATTTGAAAATACTTAAAGGTACCAGGATCAATGGAATAGAACTGGGAGGCAAAATCCTCGCATTTTTGACAAAATCGTGAATGAAAAAATGGGTCTGGAAGCCGATAAGTCCCTCTGCTTGTGACCGTTTTGAAACAGCAGCCCAGAATTAGGCTTTTCTCGGAAGATGGCTGTGTATTCAGCTTTCCAGCCAGATCTGTGTGAGAGCCAGGCGGTACAGGGATACTGTGCAACTTCAGCCCTTGAATCCTGTAGCGATAAGACAGACTCCCTGGATTAACAGCCCTGTCAAGGGTAACCCTCTGAAGTGCTTATTTGTTTAGAAGAAGAACCTCATTCATCATGAGGGAGTGATGGAAGTGGAAGCCATCTGACAGAGTATCTGAAGTCTACCTGGATGTATGAGCTCTTTGGGTACCGTGGAAAGGGAGAGAAAGAAAAATTTGTGCTATCTGGCTTTGCAAACAGAATCAGAATGAAATATACATGTTCAAATGGGTAGGCTTTTAAGGTGCTTGTTTCACTTTTTTGGTGAAAATATGTTGTGGACCAATTATGTGAACTAAAATCCAGGAGTACAGCTAAAGTGTGGGTCGTTTTATACGTGATTCATTGGAATGGGCTTGTGAATTTTTATTTCGTATAGTTACCAGTTGATTATTGAATGTTTTGCTCTGATTCAGGGATTTTTTTAATGCATCTAGTGCTTTGCTAATTAAATATTCTAGATGCTTTTGATCATCAGAAGAATTGAAAAATAGAGTTTAATGGAGCACTTAATATAGTGCTGTGCACAGAGGAAGTGCTTAATAAATTCTGTTGCTTCTACTACTATTGGCAAGTACTTTATAAAGCAAGCAAAAAGAGTAGGCTTTTGCCCCAGGATTTGCCTTATCCTGGGGCAAAAACCTACTCTTTTTGCTTGCTTTATAAAGTACTTGCCAATAGTAGTAGAAGCAACAGAATTTAAGGTATAGCCTTAAAAAAATGTCAAAGGTCACAAGCTTAAACAGCAGAAGCATTAGTGATAATAGTATTTAACTACCTACTCTGTGCAAAACAACATTAAGCACGGAGAAAGAAGTACTCAGATGAGCTATAAGCACGCACCCTTGCCCTCAGGAGTTTCACAGTCTAAGAGCTAAGGGGATGGAGAGGTAGGGGACAGACCTTTTCATCTGAAAACAGAAAATTTAAGAGTCAAGGAAAATGATACATACGAGAAGAGTAGATTCATGTGTCTGGAAGAATGATGTCCCAGTATCCTCAAGGCTCAGGCTAACAAAGGCAGAAGTCACAGCCTTAGCCAATTTTCTAAATCCCCAAACACACAGCGGGTGTTGGATTCCTTCTCAAGCAGGAGCAGGGGCCTATGGGAATCCCAGTGGTATAGGGCAGTTATTCCCCAGTAAAGGCTCAACCTAATCAATCAATCCATGGTATTTGTCAAGTACTTACTGTATGCATAGCACTGTCTTAAGCACTTGGGAGAGTTCAGTGCAACAGAGTTGCTATCTCCTTCTCTGTAAAGGCGCATGGGGAAGGAGGAGAAACTCTTGTTTTCAAGACGGCCTTTTGGATACTGTGACTTTTTAGACAGGTCGAAGGATTAAAGCAATTATCTCTGTCCTTTTGATGTACTAAAGATAACCTTTTTTTGGTATGTTTTTCACTGAAAATTTACATATCAGGACACTAGGTAAATTTGGCTTAGTGGAAAGGGCATGGCAATAGGAATCAGTGTTGTAGTAATAGTATTTATTGAGCAACCACTGGTAGCAACACCCCAAACTAGGCAATTAGGAAGCACAAAACAAGCAGGTGACACATTCTCTGCCCAACAAGAATTTACTCTCTCCCTGAGTTCTAATCCCATCTCTGCCACTTGCCTTCTGTGTGAATTTGGGTACATCCCAAACTCTTTATGCCTTGGATTCCTCATCTTTAAGATAGATTCGTGGTACCCGCTCTCCCTATTTCTTATGCCGTGAGTTCTACTTGAGACAGGACTTGTGTCTGATCTGATTATCTCGTAACTACCCCAAAGTAAAGACCTCTAAAGGAAAGTCCTTGACAGATACTAATGGATATCTGCAACACCCTTATGAATTGGAGAGAACAGAACCGTTTTCAACTCGATTTTGTAATGTAAATAGCTGGCATAAAGGGGAGCTTGAATGATTGACTCCAAACACACTCAGCCAGCCTTACTGGCCTCATTAATGACTGATGATAATTGTCAGCATTGGCCGATTTCCCATAGTCATATGCTCAAGAGCATTAATTGATTCACAAGGATGTGGAGGTTTCAGAGGAGCGATTTTTTATTGATTGATTGATTTTCCTATCTTTTCTTAGCCAAGACAAGAAGGCAATCAGTCTGTGATTATTTATTGGGTGCTTACCTGGCAGAGCACTGTACTAACCTCTTGGGAGAATACAGTGGAATTAGGTGACAGTGTGGTCAAATGGAAAGAGCAAAGGGTTGAAGTCAGGAGACCTGGGTTTGAGTTCTGCTCTGCCACCTGCCTGGAAAAGTCACTTAGTGCCTCCAGTTCCTCATTTATAAAATAGGTATTAAATGCCTGTTAGACCCAAGTGATCAAAATTTCTGTGTATATTTTAATGGTAGCTTACCTCTTGTGAGATGTGTGCTTTTGTTTGCCGATGCAGTTGAGTCCAATTTTATCCTCTGGGTAGGGGAATCCCTTAAACAGGAAGGGAGGAATGCCATCCACCCCATGTCCAGAGAAGCAGTAAATCAATCGTATTTATTGAGTGCTTGCTGTGTGCAGAGTACTCTACTATGTGTTTGGAGAGTATAATAAAACAGAGTTGGTAGGCATGTTCCCTGCCCACAGTGAGTTTACAGTCTAACGTCAGGAATGATGTTTCATCTTTGTATGGTGCCATAGGCGAGGGAGTGGGTGCCATTTGGTGGGGCAGAATGGAAGTGGGGTGACCTCATGGCCACCATTCAGCTCTTGCTGGAAAGACATCTCTAAGGCAGTTGCATTGTGATTGACTGCACAATGAGGAAGAGATTCTCTGTTCTAACTGATTGCACCACTGGAGCAGAAAATACGGGAGGAAGACTGTGCAAGGGCCCCCTCCTCTTCCCTATTCCTTGGAGAGGCAGAATGGCCTAGTGGATAGAGCATGGGCCTGGGAGTCAGAAGGTCATGGATTCTAATCTCAGCTCTGCCACTTGTCTGCTGCTGTGTGACCTTGGGCAAGTCACCTCACATCTCTGTGCCTCTGTTACTTCATCTGGAAAATGGGGATTGAAACGGTAGGTGCTGTGTCCAACCCAATTGGCTTGTATCCACCTCAGTGGTTAGTAGAGTGTCTGGTACATAGTAAGTGCTTAACAAAAAGTATAATTAATGAATTCATTATTTTGAGATGTTTTGTGCTTTCAGGAGCTTCACTGGGGATGAAGTGTGTGTGTTGGGGGGAAGACATGGAAATGAGGTCCACTGTTGGTGCTGTGCAAACTAACTATCCCTATAATCAATTATTTTGCCCATATTCTCACTCCAGAAATCACAGAGCTATTGCTTATCCATTAGTCTCCCTCTAGACTGTAAATTTATTGAGGGCAGGGAACATGTCTACTAATGCTGTCATATTTTAAAATAATAATGGTATTTGAAAAGCATTTACTATGTGTCAAGCACTGTTCTAAGAGTTGGGATAGATACAAGCTAATCAGGTTGGACACAGTCCCTGTCCCACATGGAGCTCACAGTCTTAATCCCCATTTTTACAGTGAGGTAACTGAGGCCCAGAGAAGTTAATCGACTTGGCCGAGGTCGCATAGCAGACAAGTGGTGGAGTTGGGATTAGAACCCAGGTCCTTTGGACTCCCCGGCCAATGCTTTACCCCCTAGGCCACGCTGCTTCTCAAGTAACGTACTCTCTCAAGCACTCAGTGCAGTGGTCTACACAACAGTAAGCGCTCAGCAAATATGACGAAGTAATTCTCAATGGAAGACTCTTTCCACCTTCAAATCCACCAGACCACAGTATTCCCTGTCTTAAAAGCTGTTTGGAAATCCCACCTTCTCCATGAAGCTTTCCTTGATTCATTTGTTTTCTTATCAGATGATATCTCCTCTCTCATCTTCTTAGCACTTTTGCACTTGCTACTTCTCAATGGACATTTGTTCTTATTTTAATAATAATTATTATGTATTTGTTAAGTGCTATGTGCCAAGCACTGTTCTAAGCGCTGGGGTAGATATAAGGTAGTCAGGTTGTCCTACATGGGGCTCGCAGTCTTAATCCCCATTTTACAGATGAGGGAACTGAGGTCCAGAGAAGTGAAGTGATTTGCCCAAGGTCACACAGCAGACAAGTGGCAGAGCTGAGATTAGAACCCATGACCTTCTGACTCCTGTAGTCTACCACACCGTGCTGCTTTTTATCTACTCTACTGTTAAGACCAACTAATTCACCAATAAGAAGTGCTCTATCTCCCATTAGACTGTAAGCTTCATTTGGGCAAGAATTGCACCATCTATTACTCTACTCTCCCAAGTACTTAGTTTAGTGCTTTGCACACTGCATGTACTCAATAAATCTTCTTTCATTTGTTTGCAGAAATAGCAAAGAACACAGATTTTTTCTTCTGCTTACGACACCCCAGGTGCGCTCCTGTGAATTGTTATTAACAAAGTGCATTTTTCAACCATTGTTTGGGAAATAGAGGCTTAAGGTATTTTCACTGGGTGAAGTTCAAGAAATTGCTGGAAAAGGAAGCTTAATAATAATAATAATGTTGGTACTTGTTAAGCGCTTACTATGTGCACAGCACTGTTCTAAGCGCTGGGATATACAGGGTCATCAGGTTGCCCCACATGAGGCTCACAGTCTTCATCCCCATTTTACAGATGAGGGAACTGAGGCACAGAGAAGTGAAGTGACTCGCCCACAGTCACACAGCTGCCAAGTGGCAGAGTCGGGACAGTAGTCCACATTTTCTGACACTTTCTCTGGTATCTTGTCTGTAGTTATTAGCATCATCCAGGTAACCAGTTTAACCAGTTTTCATCTGCCAAAAGGCCACTATTTTCAGTAAACAATTTAGTGAACTTTTCAAAGTTGCAAATTGATTCCTTGTGGGATGTTAATAAATTACTAATATAGTGTTATGTGATCCCGTGATGGGAGAAAGCTTTGAAAGGCATTCCTGCACACATCTGCAGCACATCCAACCAATTACTTGGACTCTTTATGGTAACTGTTTTCTCTGTTGCCTGCAATCCAGAACATGCTTTAAACATCAGAGTATCAAAAATGCCTTAGGATGCCTTCTTCACAGTCTTACTAGATCTGTAGTAGATACAGAGAAGATTCTGTATCTTCCAGGATTTTTGCAGCTAATGGTTTTTATCATGCCACTCTAGAAGGTGCTATATTTGGGGAAGGGTTATTCCCCCCCCCCCCCACCCGAAGTTGTTACAATCTTGAAATCCAGGTATTTGTAAGAACATAAGCTTTCAAATTTCCTTTCTGCCTTCTTTTCCCGCTTCACTCCCAAATCCTGGACCTAGCTATAGATAATTGTCCTGTGAATTTGAAGACACCACAGACACTGAACTTCTTATGAGTGTGTGTATGAGACCCAGGGAGAGAGAGAGGGAAATAGTTAATTCAAGATTCGCAGTGCTGACCTATTTGGCACCCAAAAAGGATTGCCCCTTACTGTGTTGTGCTTAATGTATGTGGTGGCACCTGATGTTATTTTTTTTTTGCTTCATTGTCTTTCTTTATGTGCAAAGCTTTTGCTCAAAGAGAATTAGTCCCTTTCCGATCTGGCAGTGCACCATTGCATATCTGTCCTAAACAGTTTGATTCTGTTTTCACTAGAGATGCAGCACTGAGGCTTTGTTTTACCCTATCGATTGCTCAATCGATGGTGTTTATTGAGCACTTACTAAACGCTTCCACCGCCCTCCTTGATTTTGGCTTTTCAGTTTCACCTCTCCATTCAACAGCTGTTTAGGTGTCCTGCTGTCACTCATTCCCTTCACAGATTTCTCCACCCCACCCCCCCACTAAGCTTAGTTGCATTTAGGTGAGCATAGCTTTGAAACAAGGAGTTTCTGAAACTTTTGGGACAACTTTTGTTGTTCAGTGGGTCAAAGGTGGGTACTGTGGGTACTGAGTCCCGAGTGTGGAAGGAGAGCTTTTTTATGGTTTTTAAGTGCTAACTATATGCCAGGCACTGTGCCAAACTCTGGGGTAGATACAAGCGAATCGGGCTGGACACAGTCCATGTCCCACACAGGGCTCACAGTCTTAATCCCCACTTTGCAGATGAGATAACTGAGGCACAGAGAACTCGCGACTTGTCCAAAGTCACAAAGCACACAAGTGGCAGGGTACGGTTTGGAACCCAGATCCTTCGGACTCCCAAGTCTACGCTCTATCCAACGGGCCGAGCTCCTTCCTTAAAAGCTTGTGTAACAGAGTTGGTAGCCATGTTCCCCTTGGTGATCTTGTCTTGCCAGTTAATATTGACCTGCTTGGTTCAGGTATCGCAGCCAGGGAGAAGGTTGGACAACACTACAGCTCTGTTGACCTGTAGTTTGATCTACAACCATATATCAATATATCATGCTGCCGCTACAATCCGATAGCCTATCAGTGGATGTACTGGTTTTCCAGATTCTGTTATCTATTTCCTTATCTATCATTGCATCCTTAGTTTGAAGTTCTTAAATATGTTTTCCCCAATGTCCATGTCCCGCTCTAGACTGTAAGCTCATTATGGGCAGAGAGTGTGTTTACCAACTCTGTTGTGTTGTACTCCCCCAAGCATTTGGTACAGTATCCTGCACCCAGTCAGTGCTCAATAAATACTGTTGATTGAACTGATGAAAGTTGCCCCAGGAATTTCAGTACTTTATGAGATGATATGCTGCTAATGAGACTAGCAATAGCCAATCTTACTACTGGTCCAGTGATGGAGATGGGCCCGGCATGTCTCCTAAAATATGTGAGAGATGAATGAGCCGATCTCATAATACACTGGAGGTAATCTTAGTTCACTCCTTTTGCTAACTTTTGCCCTCTTTCCGCATTTTTAAAAAATGATTTCCTTCTAATGCTCAATGACAAGCTCCTTCCGAAAGTGCTAATTAAGACACTGAAGAATCTCATATAATATTTATACTCCTTATGTTGTACTAGCTCATTTTGCCGTGCATGAACAGTGTCATGAAGAAGGAATTAGCAGCCGTACAGCTTTGAGCCCCAGATAATCCTTCACTGATTAGCGAGATTCTCATCAGCACCTATGCTGAATGCACTCCTCTCAGGATGCCGATAAAGCCCTTCAGTGTCACAGTATGGACTTTCAAGCGAAGCTTCGGCTTTTCCACCCAATCACAGGGAAAACCTTAGTTCACCTGGCTGTTAGCTAATCCTAAATCGGCTTTTAGATTGTCACTTAACAACTCGGAGGCACTCCAGAAGGAGCCTGCACAAATCCTGTGGTAAATGAGGCCTAGGTTGAGTGAAAATGAACAAACAAAGAGCTTTGAAAATGGACAGCAAATTCTTGACACTAGATATATTTTTATTCCTTTCAGTTAGAATGAGGATGTCAAAAATAGGACTGTTTGGCCGAACTGATCTTCAGATAGTGATTTCTGACCCTCGTTCTTTAGCTGCTGTTTTATACCATCCTCCAAAAGTCAAAATGAGGGAAGACACTGATGCTTTGCCATTTGGGTTGAGTCATGACATTTTGCTTAAAAACCTTCATCAGTCTGTGTGCGTACTCGCTAACTTAAAAGACTAGCTGGGAAGGAAACCCAACTAATGATCTGAACTATGTTTGGAGGCTCCTTGATTTCCCATCAGTCAGTTAATTGTATTTATCGAGCACTTACTCTGTGCAAAGCAGTATAATCATATAACAGACACATTTCTTGCCCACAACGAGCTCTGAATCTTGGTCTGCTGTTGACGATTAGCTGCATGGTAACTCCACGTATCCAAATGATGTTTCACCAGACCGGCCAGGATTCCAAATTGACAGTAGTTAAAACCAACTACTGATGAGCGAGCAAAATTAGGCCTGAGACCAGTCTAGTCTAGTTCAATTATCTAAACTACAGATGATCTGACCTAGCCTGGTTTCCAAATATTTTGGTTAATTGGTTTTCTGTCATAGGCTTGTTTGTCTGAGTCTCTGACCACGGCTCCACAATAGCAGAGTTAAAAGGTTTGTGGAACCACTCAGAATGTTGATTGATACTTGGGTTAGGGAGCCTTGGTCAAACTAACCATTGGGTAACGCCACATGTAGTTGTGAACTGAGAATGAATTTGCTTCCTACAAGCAAAAATACACGTTTGCCAATTTTTGTGCCTCAGACCATTTCCTGCAGTCACATTATGTCCCTCTTTGGAAATGCCAGCCTTAAGTACTGATGGAGAGCTTTAATTGAATTATTTTAAGAACTTTCCTTTCCCTGAAAGGGTAATAGAAATCCCAAGTAGTACAGTGCCGGGGAAGGCTAATGCTGATTTGCAGCTGAGTGATTGATTGCTCAGGGGAAGGGGTGGTGAGAGCCTCTTGCACGAATGAACAGAAACACTGCAAATGGGCTCAAGTGGCTTAGCTCTGGCTCCTGGTTAGAAGACTCCTTGGTTTGTTGATCAGGTTTTTTTTTTTTTTAAGTTCCATTTGGAATTCTACTGAGCATCTAGAGAGGGGGGATAATTTGAGTAGAGTTTGCATGGTTTAACTTAAAATGAACCTGCAGAATTTGAAAATTTTGTGGTGGATATCCTTATAAACATGCATCAAGCTCAGAAAAATGGGACTGTTCTGTGGTATGTAATAATAATTCCAGAAGCAACTGCCCACCCCTAACCTCCCTCAGTTCAAATAAGTGGAAAAATGGGCAAAGCCATGGCAAAGATATGTTGGATTTAAGATATTAAAAAAAAATCCAGAGGGGTCATAAAGCTTTCAATAATTTAATAGAAAGCACTTGGGCGCTCATCAACTAAAGCCACTTTCCCTTTAAATGATGAAACAATTGATTTTGCTTTTAAAGGGATAAACATTCTTCCCCACTGAGCTGTTTCTCCTCTCTCGACATTCCTTTAAGGCAGTATGCCAGTCCATGAGAAACAGGAGCAATTATTCTCAGGGTCTCAACTAAACAGTAGAACTTAATAAGAAAAGCAAATAGTGGTATGGAGTGAAATTGCTGCCATCCAAATCAGAGCTCTTAAGCGCCCATCCTCACCCTGATCAAATTAAATGGAAAAAAAGATCCTTCATATAGCGTTACCAGTTTATTGTTTTCCATACGGATATTTGGGAAATAATAAATAAAACCCACAAATGCTCTACATTGATAGTTGATTTTGTCTTGTGGGAAGTTTTAGCAGTTTCTGGGATTAAATGGCTTTCCCCTTCTGAGAAGGGTCTGATGTAAACTCTTGTACCCAGGCTTAAAGTCTTAAGGCTGTTAGACGTTTCCATCCGTCAGTCTGTATGTCAGCGGATAAAAAGTTGGTTGCTGATCTGATCTGTTCTTCGCATTCTGGAAAAGTGCCATCCTGCTACAAGCACATTCTGCAATTTGGGGACTGGAGACTGGGGAAGAAGAAGAACAATGGAGTCATAAAAGTTGTTTTCAATCTCTTAAGGGAACTTTGGAGCCACAGTTGAGAAAACACTTAGCAAATTTCACATTTGAAAAACAAAAGTTCCTCTGATTAAAAGTGTCTCCCCATGACTCCTAATTATTATATGCCCTGCTGAGTTTGGCACAAACTGAAAGGCTTCCTTTACTCAGCCAGATGTCTGTTGCTGTGTTTCTCCAAGTTTTTTCTTGGTAAGATGTACATAGCAAATAACAATCAGCGTATGACTGAAGTAGGGGGAAGCATTTTTGCTCTTTATTCCCTGACTCTCATGTTGATTTGATGAAGCGTCTCAATCCAAAAACATCCATTCATCCCCATGTGTTGCATATCCTGGGCTACATTTTAACTTTTTGCCACTCAGTGCTCTCTACCCAGGGCATAGGTTTCAGCAGAGGAGACATACTAGTCACCTCTATGTTTGCAAGAAAAGAGACGTTCTTGTACTAGAGAAAAAGTATTCTCTGTGAAAATTCACAGGAGATTTGGCTCATGGTTTAGAAAGTTCATTGGAAATTCGGGGTTGGAAGAAGTCATGTAAAAGTACATAGTTTCTCATAGTTTTTCAGAGTTGTAAAATTTGCGTATGTCGGTTAATAACTGGCTACCAAAACCTGCTGTGTTTGTGTGGTACTGTTTTAAGGTGCTTTCTGGCATTACAGCACTGGGTGAGAGTGGACACTCTCAGAAAGAATGGTTCATGGAGGTCGGTTTGGTTTGGAGAGGTAGGAAAGTGGCGGAGCCTGGCTTAGAACACATGACCTTCTGACTCCTAGGCCCATGTTTTCTCCACTACACCATGCTGCTTCTCACAACACCGTGCTGCTTCTCAAGCGCTTACCGTGTGCCGGGCACTCGACTAAGTGCTGGGGTGTATGCAAGCTAGTGGTTGGACACAGTCCATGTCCTAAATGGGACTCCCAGTCTTATTCCCCATTTTACAAACAGATCCGAGTAGAGATGTCCTGACGGAGGGAGGAAATGAGGGACTACAGAGAAGGAGAGCGATGAGGGCTGGAGGGGTAGATTTGGGAATCATCCTCATATAGGTGATAGTTGAAGCCATGGGAGCCATTGAGCTCTCCAAGGGAGTGAGTGGAGGGGGCAAATAGAAGAGGAGCCTAGAACTGAGCCTTGAGGGACTCCTACAGTTGAGAGGTGGGAGGCAGAGGAGGAGCCCACGAAAGAGACCGAGAATGAGCAACTGGAGAGATACCTTACGTGAATGTTAAGGGAGAAAAAACACCACCCTACTATATTATCATAGGCAAACCGTTCAGGTTGGTAAGGGATTCTCTAAAAAAAAACCAGTGTCAATTCTGAAGCCAACACTCATATTAGTTTGTGCAAAGCACTGGGGGTAGGCTTGGGAAAATTGCAGATACTATAGTCTCTCCTCCATGTGGAGCTCCAAATTTATGAAGTGTTAAAACATAATAGGATCAATCTGAAAGCAGTTATGGACTCTGTCAAAAGATATATCTTCCAAAGATGTGAGAAATCAAAAGCTTCTTCTTGACTTGAAACACATAATTGATATCATTCTAGGAATGAATTGTAACTTGCAAAACTTTGTTCATCCTTATTTAAATTAAGAGGAACCATATGCTTACTCACTTCTGACTAAGCCCACATTTCCCCTACTCCCTGTCCCTTCTGTCACTCTTGCACTTGAATCTGTACCCTTTATCCACGCCACCCCCAGCACTTACATACATATCTGAAATTTATTTCAATGCCTTTCTCCCCCTCTAGACCGTAAACTCCTTGTGGGCAGGGAACATTTCTACCAACTCTGTTATGTTGTATTCTCCCAAGAGTTTAATATAGTGTTCTGCAGATAGTAAGCATTTAATAAATATGGTTGGTTGTGTTGAAGTAGTCATCGTCAATCAATTAATGGTATTTATTGAGCATTTACTGTATGCAGACCACTGTAATAAACTCTTGGGAGAGGACAGTACAACACAGTTGGTTGGCATTTTCCCTGCCCACAACGAGTTTACAGTCTAAAGGGGAGACAGATGTTAATATAAATTATTTATTCATCTATCTCCTCTGGCACCAATCTATACTAGAATTCTTGATTTAGTGATGTGAATTGTAAAAGTTCTTGTAATATAAGAAAGTAAACACAGAAATATTTTTCTATGTGGGTTAATGTGAAGCCTACTGATCCTGCAATTCTAAAATACCAGTCTGATGGCTTCTATCCAGTCTAAAATTTTATTTTTACAGACATTTTGGGAGAGTCTGAAAAAAAACTTATGAGTTTCCCAAAGTGACTGTTATTTCCAGGTGTTTTCAGGTATTCCTAGAACGTTTGTAGCCCAAATTTCCTTTAATTTGCATTTCCTTATTAAAAAAAAAAAAGGCCCCCAATTTGCTAATTTTGCTTTCATAACTTCAGATCATTTTCAGTGACGTTTATACCCTGGAGCATGATATTTTTACCCTTTTCAATCAGTTGATCATATCTGAATGCATCATATCTGAATGCTTACTGTATACAGAGCACTGTAGTAAGTGTTTGAGGAGAATACAAGGTAACAGAGTAGCTAGACACATCCCCAGATACCTAGGAGATATTTTTGAGTCTTTATGACTTTGGACTTTGTGGGAAGCAAGAACATTTCTTTCCCATTTTATTTAACTGGCCTCTGAAAGAATAATGTGCCAAACCATGGTTGAGGGTTTCATTGAAAAGATACTTTTAGAAATGTATAATACTTTTTATTTGTATGAATGAGTACACCATGTATCAAGCTTATGAAAAATCCCTCTCCAGTGGAATTTGCTTTAACAGGGAATTTGACCAGTCCCAGTTTTAAACAATTAAGCAATTCTGCGAGAGGTTTTCTTACATATTTTAAACAAAGTCTTGGGACATCAGACCTTTCTATAGATATTGGTCACCTCAGTCATATGACCAGTTCTGTAGGGGAAGAGGGTCAGGGGTGCTTCTCATCTCATGTTTGCAGTCAAAGAAAACAAGCCAATAAAAGTTAGCTTGGTTAATTTTTTGTAGCTTTTTTCTATTCGGACAATGTGGAGTTTATCATTTAGGAGGAAGGTAAAATCAGGATAGATGGAAAACAAACATTAAACCTGACAATACAAATACAAGCAGAATGTAGGTCATTGAAGGAGCCCAGAAGAAAATACCGATTATGAAATGACCCTAAAAAAGGATGAGTTTGCTCTGCTTTGCAAAATGTTAAACCCATGATCTGTCCTTCACTTGCCCCTTCCCCTGAATTCTCCCTCCCCAGAGAATTTCCATTCAGTCCAATGAAAGTTGAAGAACTTCAGCCAGAGGAACAGACCGATGGAATCAGTTTTGGGGGCAGAAGATATTCTTGTTGAATGTTTGTAAAGCATAGGAATATTTACTGTTCCAACCATGAACATCCCATAACCCAATCTGCCATCTGAGCTGGCTCCTAGAATTTCACCTTTCTGCTTGGTGTAATAGTGGTGACAGCATTAGCACCCACTTAATTTGGGACGATGCACTAGATGTTTGGAAAGTACATAATAATGAAATGGCACAGTCCCTGCCTACGAGGGGTTCACACTCAAATAGGGGAGGGATACACAAACCTACTTACAGTTCCATCTAAGACTGACAAGATCCTGAATCTTCTCTTAAATCCATATTACTCTGGTATCAACCTACACATAGCCTGATTTTATCTGAAGGCCTTGGCACTATTCTGCAGGTGAATGAATCATTTCAGTGTGAGGTTTGAGGAGGATGCCTTAGAAAAGTGCTGATCACATAAAGGCAAAGTGTGGTTTTTTTTTTGCCTTCAAACATGGTGTCCATGTTAACACCGCGAGTAGCAGATTTAATTTATTGAGTCTTGTTTCAGCAACGAAAAGTTCTTGAAATGTGTAATAGAAGTAACATGTTTTGTGATTTTTAAAGATTATCATCTCAATGTCATTTATGTTATCTGGACACTAATACCATCTGAGCGAGGAACCAAGTTTTCACTGCAAACTTCAAAAAGGATTTGAATCTAACCTTAAAACATAATGAGGCATTCCATTCCATTAGAGTTTTTGCTAAGATCTAAGTGAACTAGTAGGTGTTAAATCAACTCCCACATATGAAGGCATACTGCACTAATCTTGGAGAGTTTTGAAAAGTCCATCAGCCTGCAACAAAAAAGGACTAATTTTCAAGAATTTAACCAATCTCTCTCTACCCAGTGGTAAAATGATAGTATATCTTAGGGCAGTGAGAATTGGAAGTTAGAAAAAGTATAGGGCATGTATTTGGAAGCAGCATGGCCTAATGGAAAGAAAATGGGGCTTGGAAGTCAGAGAACCTGGGTTCCAATCCTGACTTTGCTATGTGTGTGCTTGTGATCTTGTGCAAGTCACTCAACCTCTCTGTGCCTCAGTTACTTCATCTGTAAATTAGGGATAAAATTCTACTCCCTCATACTTAGATGCTGAGCCCCATGAGGGACAGAGACGGTGTCCAACCTGATTAAAGTGTATCTACCCCAGCATTTAGAACACTGCTTGGCACATAGTAAGCACCTAAGAAGTTACATAATTATTTGACTGCGATTCTAATTTTGTCACGATCTGATTGATTTTACACCTTTCCTGTCTTTGACTCCGAGGTGGTAGAGAGGCAGCAGGGGTCTAGGAGTCAGAAGGACCCGAGTTCTAACCCTGCCTCTGCCAGTTGCCAGTTGTGTAACGTTGAGCAAATCACTTAATTTCTCTATGCCTCAATTACCTCATCTGTAAAAATGGGAATTAATGGTGTGAGTCCCATGTGGAACATGGACTATGTCCAATCTGATTAGCTTGCACCTTACTCCAGTGCTTATATGCCTGGCATGTAGTAAGCACTTAATAAATACCCAAAAAACCACAACCCCCCCCCGCTCCCCTGCCCAAAATTCCTTGCCATTTATCTTGTCTCTATTTATTTCCATTGTTCTTCTCAGTCCGTCTCCCCCGATTAGACCGTAAGCCCGTCAAACGGCAGGGACTGTCTCTATCTGTTGCCGGCTTGTTCATTCCAAGCGCTTAGTACAGTGCTCTGCACATAGTAAGCGCTCAATAAATACTATTGAATGAACCATAGTCACTAGTCGGGAAAAATAAAAAAGGAGACATCCAGATATTAGTAAGACTTGAGTGAAGAGCTCTTACTAAGGACTCTGTGAATGAACTATTTGGAGGCAATCAGAATTTGGTTACAGAAAGAGCTTTACCTAAATGCAGTCTTCTGGTTATAATGGATGGAGAAATGCATGCAAGTGGAGAGGAGAGGATTTATTCAGTATATATAATATGTAGTTCATTGGCAAGGTAGAAATAAAATGTTATTTTCGAGGACAATAACAGATAGGAAAAAGAAAAAGGATTTTTTTTCTTACATACTCTGTACTAGCTTGCCTCTGCTTTACCCAACTGTGTAATAATAATGTTTCTTAATCAACTATTTATAAACAGTTGACCAATGACAAATTCATTCAATCATTCCACAAATAGTCTTCTTTTTTTTTACTGCAGATCATCCATTTGCAACCATTGAAATGCAAATATAAACCTAAGGCCAATCTATATTCCATGTAAAAGTTTTTCTTCGCAACTGAAGATGAGATGTTTCTGAAACCTGTGAATCCGTCTCTGATTTTGAAAGAGTGGTGGAAGCATTTTATCAGTGTGTTGCCCAATGGCCATATTGGGGAATGAGAAACTTGACCTGACAAATCCCATGAAGCCAAGCAGTTTCAAGAAATTTTTGGATTTTTTTTTTACTCTGTCCAAACTTAAAATGTAACCAAAGTAACTTAATCAACTCTCTCCAAGTCTTCTTTGAGAGATCCAAGTGCCAGGAAATGTAGCTAAGCATACAAACATACTCCTAGCCTAATCCTGCTAATGCCTAGTACGCTCCTGTAATAAGTTAAGCACATAGTTTGGAGCATTAAGCTTTTCAAACAACGAGGGCTCCATTTTGGGGTATCGCTATCTGCAGTGATGCAAGGCACTAACGTCCCCAAGGAGAGACAAGATAATATTCTTTCTGAAGTTGCTAACCTATTACCAGGCAATAAACATATTAACTAGGAGAATTTGGCCCAGGCTCAGGATCAAACAGCATAAAAGAAAGCAGAGGAAAAGCTACTCATAACAGAAGTTTTGTTTCGTTTCTTTGGAATTAAGTGCTTAGTGTCATTATCATTACTATTATCGTTATTACTACTATGTTCCAGGCACTGTATTGAGCACCAGATATAATCTAATCAGTTTGGACAGAGTCCCAATGCCATATGGGCTCACAGTCTTCAACCCCATTTTACAGATGCAGTAACCGAGGCACAGAGAAGTGAAGTGACTTGCCCAAGCAGACAAGTGGCAGAATCGGAATTAGAACTCAGGTCCTTCTGACTCCACTAGGCAATACTGCTTCAGAGTTGCATTGTAACTGCAAGAAATCAGACAGGACTGTGCCATAGACAGTAAACAAGAGAGGACTCTTTCGGCCTGAAAGAATTTGTGGGATTTATGGAATATCAGGTGGGGGAAATCAATCAATCAGTTGTATTTATTGAACACTTATAACCCTGAGAGGGTTGATTGATTTACAGAGGTCTTTGGGGGTTTTTTGGTCCACCTTATTTATGGTTTCCTCCAATTCCGCTGCCCAGGAAAGAGTGGTGTAGAAATCCTCCTCATGTTCCAATCAGTAGTATTAATTGAGCACCTACTCTGTGCAGAGCACTGTACTTGACACTTGGGACAGTAAAACAGAATTAGTACTCGTGATGGTTATCTTCCAGGAGTTGTATCTCCAGTAAGGCAGACACAAAACAGTCTAAAATAGTTACAGAAAAGGAGGAAGTACTAACATTTAGAAGATATATACATATATATGTTTAAGTCATGCAGGAAGTTCTGAGAGGGCGGTTGGGGGTAGAGTGTCAGGAGGTAAGAAATGAATTGGGGAAATCCTAATGGAAGAGATGTGATTTCAAGAAGGGTTTTTAAGATAGAGTGAGCTGGGTTCTGTCGGTTAAGTGCTTACTGAGTACTGGGATAGATACAAAATAATAAGATGGGACACAGTCCCTGTCCCACGTGGAGCTCACAGAATAGAGTGGGGAGAGAGTTTCAGGCAGTGGGAAGGGTGTGAGCAAGAGACAAGAACAAGGCACTGCTAATAGGTGAGCTTAAGGGGAACAAAGAGTGTGAGTTGGGGTATGGTGGGAGAAGAGAGGTTATAGATAAGACTGAGCTGGTGTGGAGCCTTAATGGTTAGGAGTTTCTGCCTGGTACGGTGGTGAATGGGCAAACCATTAAAGGATTTTGAGGTCTAAGGAGGCAGTTGCAAAATGATATTTTACAAAAATAATAATAATGTTGGTATTTAAGTGCTTACTATGTGCAGAGCACTGTTCTAAGCGCTGGGGTAGATACAGGGTCATCAGGTTATCCCACACGAGGCTCATAATCTTAATCCCCATTTTATAGATGAGGTAACTGAGGCACAGAGAAGTTAAGTGACTTGCCCACAGTCACACAGCTGACAAGCAGCCATGACCTATGATTCCCAAGCCCAGGCTCTTTCCACTGAGCCACGCTGCTTCTCTATAGCAGGTAGCAGAGAGTAGTGTGGATTGAGGAGGGGAGAGGCTGGAAACGGGGGGATAAGTGAGGAGACTGAGCCAGTAGTCAAGCCTGAATATGACAATTGCTTGGACCGGTGTGATGACGATTTGGATGAGGAGAAAGGGGTGGATACTGGAAATGTTGTGGAAGAGGCAATGAGAGGCTTTGGCACAGACTGAAAATGGGGGATAATAGGGATGGGTTAAGGGTAATGCCAATGTTATGGAATTAAGGATCTGGATCACTTGTTGTCTGCTGGGATTGTTAAATTAGGTGGAGAAGAAGATTTGGGAGCGAAGATGAGTTCGCTTTTGGAGATATCAAGCTTGAGGTGCTGGTAGAACATTCATGTAGAAATGTCTTGCAGGTAGGATGAAATGTCTTTTAGGTAGAATGAAATGTTAGATTACAGAGGAGAATTGGTAGATTTGTGGTAGAGCACAGGATTGGAAGTCAGGAGAACTGGGTTCTAATCCTAACTGTGGCATTGGCCTGCCAATGCTTGGGCGGGTTGCTTAACTTCTCTGTGCCTCAGGTTCCACATATTTAGCATGGCAATGAAATACCTGTTCTCCCTCACCACTAAACTGAGACTCCATGTGAAACTGGATCTGGTCTGATTGAATTTTATCTAACCCAGTTACACGTAGTAGTTGGCACATAGTAAACTCTGAAGAGTGTTACTATTATCATTTGGGAATCATAGCTATTAAAGTGGTAGAGAAGCAGCATGGCTCAGTGGAAAGAGCCTGGGCTTGGGAGTCCTGGCTCATGGGTTCGAATCCCGGCTCCAACGCTTGTCAGCTGTGTGACCTTGGGCAAGTCACTTCACTTCTCTGTGCCTCAGTCACCTCATCTGTAAAACGGGCATTAAGACTGTGAGCCTCACGTGGGACAACCTGATGACCCTGGATCTCCCCCAGCGCTTAGAACGGCGCTCTGCACATAGTAAGCGCTTAACAAATCCCAACAGTATGAAGTGGTAGTGGAAGCCATGGGAGTGTATGAGGTCACCAAGGGAATTTGAATTGAGAAGGTAACGGGATCCAGAAGAGAGCCTTGAGGGACTTTCCTCTCTTCTCTCCAGCCCCTCAACCTCAGTTAAGGGGGAAGAGTTAGGGAAAGAGCTGACAAGAGACTGAGAAAGATAAGCCAGAGAGGGAAAATGAGAGGAGAAATGGGTCAGAAAAACTAAGGTTAGATAGATGAAGAAGCAGCATGGTGCAGTGGATAGAGCACGGGCCTGGGACTCAGATGGTCAAGGGCTCTAATCCTGCCGCTGCCACTTGTCTGTTGTGTGACCTTGGACAAGTCACTTAAGTTCTCCGTGCCTCAGTTACCTCATCTGTAAAATGGGGATCGAAACTGTGAGCCCCACGTGGGACACAGACTGTGTCCAACCTGACTTGCTTGTATTCACTCCAGCGCTTAGTACAGTGCCTGGCACATAGGAAGCACTTACCAAATACCATTATCATTAGTAGTGTTTTCAGGAGAAGAGGGTGGTTGACAGTGCCAAAAGCCGCTGGTACATCTCTAGACTGCAGGGTTGTTGGTGGCAAGGAATGAGCCTGTTTATTGTTGTATCGTACTCTCCCAAGTGCTCAGGACAGTGCTCCGCACACAGTAAGTGCTCAATAAATAACGATTGAATGAATGAGTGAGTGAGGTTGAGGAGGATTAGGACAGCATAGAGCCCACGAGAGTTCATCAGTGACACAAAGCATGGAGCATCACTTCAGGAGAGATGATGGACTGACTGTATTCCACTGTTTGTGATACTGTCTTGCAACAGTCCTGTACACTGGGGACGTTTGGTCTAGCTGCTCGTTCAGTTGAACGCAGAGCCCTTGATGGGTCCAGGTATAAAGAAGTTTGGATTGTTCTTTAGTATTCAGCTGGTCACTTTATTTGTAATATGCTTTCTCTCTCTCTCCTTTTTACACCCACATATTTAGAAACATCTAGACCGATTGGCAAAGCCTGGAAGCTTTCACAAGAATAGATATTTCAATCTAGGGTTTTGCAAATACATCTTTGGCTGGTGCTGTTTGGATTTTAGGATGTTCATAGCATTGCTTTAAGTGCTTTAGTTGATTTAGTCGATTTTCCTTCCAACAACTTAGGCTGGGTATGTTCAAGAAAGGGTCACAGCACAGGGAGTTAAGGAAAATCACTAACTGAACTGCTTTGACTATTTTAGGCGTGATGCATTCTTTTGTACGTAGAAAGAGGTTTAAATATTAGCACCTATAATGTATGAAGACAAGGTAATCTCAGCTCTTCCCCTCTGCTTTTTCAGATATTTCTGTGTTTTCTTTGTGTAGGCCTTTCTGTTTGAAACTGTGACAAGCATACTTCTTTCTAAACCACTTAAGGAGCAAGCGAAAGGTCTTTGTACTGTACCATGAAAAAGTGGGAGATGAATCAATCAATCAGTGGTTTTTATTGAGTGTTTACAGTGTACATTCAATAACAGATTTTTTTGCCATTATTTCTTATTTAAACAAAACGATTTGAAATCAAAGCGTTCCCCTATTTGCTGTTTCCGAGATATGCATCCTGAAGTTGGGGTAAGAGATCCTCAAGACAAGTGAGATTCAAAAGATTTCCTTCAACTTGCTTATGTTTTTTTTCCCCAGTCCTGCTGACTTTCGTTCGCAACTGCCTTCACCTTAAAGAGAAATGTCAGACAATGGGGCACTTACAGGTTTACAACAGAAATTATCGTTCAAAAAGAGGCTTTCTGATTGCTTTCATTTAAATGTTTAGCCAAAATCCTTTAGTTAGTGACTCTGTATTGTCCCCCCTAGTTCTCCCTAGATGGCAGCATTTCCCTTTATGGATTTTCTTAACTTACGAAATTTATTCCCACATGTGTAAAAATAGTGAATGTAAGAAGAATGAATGAAATTTAAAAAAAGGAATGAATGAAATTGTAAGCAACAGGAAGAGATGAGTGCAGTTACTTAGGTGTGGACTTTCTCTTAGATTCTTACCTGCCACTTTCTTTCACAGACAATAGTTATGACTAGGTCAATCAGTGATATTTATTGAGCACTTACTATGTGCAGAGCACTGTACTGAGTGCTTAAAATGGTGTCTCTATCAATCTAAATTAAGCAGAGAAGAATCAGATGAAAAGGAGCCAATTCCAAAGCACAAACTCAGTATTTTGCGGTTAGCTAGTCCCTGGAAATTCTGGAATGTGTTCATGGAAATATCTACAAAATGCCATGACTGCTGCATTTCCAACCTGGCAGAACCCAGAACACTGAAACGGTGCCAGAAATTCTAGTTTTCCAGGCCAAAGACATCTGGAAAAGTATGAAGCCACTTAGCATGCAGAAGCTAAACCAAAGGTTTGTGCATCTTGAGGGCAGATTAATGGCAGGAAGTAAATTGGAAGGAATAACATTTTGCTACCTCATCCCTGAGCACAAACCTCTAGGTGGGCAAAATAGGGATTGGGGTCCTTATCTTCCAGAAGTTGAAGTTCAGAGTGGCATTAGGTTGAAGTGGTCATCTAAACTTCTGGATTCAGTACAATTTGATTCAAAAATGTTTTGAAGAATTCCAGTCACACTTTTGCAGCATTTGTGGCATTTGGGGATTCATGGACAACATGGAAATTCTGTACGAATGCTGGGATATTGCTGGGACATTTCAAGACATCTATTTCTGGTTCCAGTTGGAATCAAGAAATCTAGTAGCACACTTAAGAGGAAAAGAAAAACAAACAAACAAAGACTCATCAGACCCTTTTGGTGGAACCTACAAGCAACTATATAAGACACTAAGAGATGCTTCCTCAAGATATTGTCACTGTAGGAATAAAGAAATTTGGCAACTACTTAACTAAACTTAGTTTTAAAATAAGCATTTCTTCTCCTTGAGAAAGAGGAAATGTATCTCACCTGGAAATACATTACTACCTGTATTTTCATCTTGAGGTGGAAGCCTATGGCAGGATCCATTTGAATTTGCCTGCACAACTAGTGGAATAACCCATCTATACCACTAGTGAAAAGTGACATGGCCTAGTGGAAAGGGCACAGGTCTATGAATCAGAGAACCTGGACTATAATCCTAGCTCTGCCATTTGACTGGTGTGTGACCTTGGGTAAATCACGTGGCTTCTCTGTGCCTCAGTTTCCTCATTGTAAAATATGGATTCAGTATCTATTTGAGTCTGTAACTAAGACTGTGAGCCTCAAATGGGACAGGAAGTTTGTCCTACCTGATTATCTTGTATCTGCCCCTGCACTTAGTAGAGTTCTTGACACACAGCAATTGCTTAACAAGCATTATCATTATTATTGTTGTTATTATGTTCAGCTCTTTTACTAGCAGTCAGCAGTAATTTTAGTACAGTGCTCTGCACACAGTGAGAAATCAATAAATACCACTGATGGATTGAGTCAGGGGCCTCTGAATAACTATTTGATAATGGAAGGGTAAATAGGCTTCAATGAACAAAACAAAACCATCCTCCCTCCACTTTCCTTCTCCATATTTGTTGTTTGCTTATTTTTGTACTACACACTTGGATATATTAAAATAAAGTTTTGAATACAGCCCCTGCCCATAAAGTTTACAATCTAAGGGGGAAAAGTGAGCATCCGTCTTCTGCTCCAGTGGATTGATGATATTTACTGTCTGTGTTTTGTTCACCTTCCCCCGAAGCAGAGTTATTAGAAGTACATTCTATTCCATTTCTATGGAGAAATAGCCACCTGGTAGGTGTTGAGACATTTACAAAGGCGATAATAGCCATAGATAGATTTTTAGCCCTCTCTTTTTTGGGGAAAAAAAAGCAGGTCTAAAGAACAGTAAAGTAGTAAAGGTCATTTAAGAGTACACACCCTTGCTATCACCTCAGGAAATCATAGGCTCCATAAAGGAGAAAGATATGAATCTCAAGGACTTTAGTTCAGATTCTCATCTGTAGATAATCTGATCGTTGCGGTTATCCTAGATAATCTGGTGAATCTCTGTTGGTGATTTCATTTTTCCAGAATGGTACATCCAGGTGTGCTGTTCTGAATGACTCTTCTTAGAGCCCTTAACAACATACAAAGGGTTTTACAGTTTCTTTTGAGCCCACAGTGCGTATGCCTTTTTTCTTATGCAGTTTGGCACTAAGTCAGTTAATGCGTTGCAGGAATGGAAGGGAGCTGCAAATTTCAATTCTTCCCACCTTCCCCACCAGCCTCTGCCTCCTGCATCCTCCCCACTGTACCTCAGGGAGGGCAAATATCTGAAGCTCACCTTGGCTGTCTAAGCTCCCCAAATCCTGCTGTCCGATCCTTAGAGGTAATAAATACTGTGGCAAGAACTCTCATGCTGCAAGTTTATAATATAACCAAGATTTAAAACAAACCTATAAGCTAATTATAAAATGAATGATGGTATTTAAGTGCTGGCTATGTGTCAAGCAGTGTTCTAAGTGCTGGGGTAGATGCTAGCTAATAGGATTGGACATAGTCCCTGTCCCACATGGAGCTTACAGCCCTTATTCCCAATTTACAGACAAGGTAATTAAGGCAAGGAGAAGTTAAGTGACTTTCCCAAGGTCACACAGTAAACAAGTGGTGGACCTGGGATTAAAACACGGACTCTTCTGACGCCCGGACCCACGCTCTATCCATTAAGCTGTGCTATTTCCCCATCGCCAAATCATTTACCAAATTCTCTCAGTTCTACCTTCTCAATAGGTCTAACATCTGCCCTTTCCATTCCATCCATACTGCTTCAGTGCTGATCCAAACACTTATCCTATCCTACCTTGACTACCGCATCAGCCTCCTCACTGACCTCCATGCCTCTTGTCTCTCCCCACTCCAGTTCATACTTGACTCTGTTGCCAGAATCATTTTTCTGAAAAAACGTTCAGTGCATATTTCCCCAGACCTTAAAAACCTCCAATGGTGCCCCCACATCAAACAGAAACTCCTGACAAATGACTTTAAAATACTCGATCACATTTCCTGGTCCCACCTTACATCACTGACGTCCTGCTACAATCCAGCCCACCCACTTTGCTCCTCCCTTCTGCATCATCTGTGCACTTGGATCTGTATCCTTTAAGCACTTGATATTCATGCAGTCCTCAGCCCCACGGAACCTATGTACTTATCTGTAATTTATTTTCATATCTGTCTCCCCCTCCAAACTGTAAGCTCCTTGTGGGTAGGGTATGTGTCTACCAACTCTGTTGTACTGAAGTCTCCCAGGTGCTTAACACAGTGCTCTGCACACAGTAAGCTTTGACTATATACCATTAATTGGTTGATTCAGAGCCAGGGGACTCTGAATAGCTATTTGATAATGGAAGGGTGAAATATACAATCTTGGAAAACTCCTCAACTCAACTCAGTGGAAAGACATGATACGCAGTAGTGTTCCATCACGTAGCACAGTTTAATACCAATGCAAGCTGTCAAAATAAGATGGTACAAATGGATTCTCATGAGCAACGTGACAGTGTGTTTCTAAGAGGAAACACATCCAGAAAATGCTTCATAAACTCATGCTCAGTATCAGCATGTCAATTGTGACAATACACTGCCTATATTGGCATAACAGCTGGAGATAAGGAACCGAATGAACCAATAGCAATTTTACTCCTTGAATGCCGTCTATAATATCACAAGAGCAAGTCATTCTGCTTCAAGTCGATACGAACAAAGAAGATAGGTTTAATGTAAAAATCAAGGACCCCATAGACTTTAAAGATAGGCTGCGTATATGTTTCAAAGTGGAGGGAAGACATTTAAATCAGGTGCAGTACATCACACATCATTTCTTCCTGGGCTGAATACCCTGCCCACCTCCTCCCCACCCCAAGTCAGGATGACGCAAGAGGGAGTGGAAGAGAAGGGAAAGACGGCTTATTAGGGGAAGGCCTCTTAGAGGAGATGCATCTTCGGTAAGGCTTCGAAGGCAGGGAGAGTATTTGTCGGCTATGAAGGGGGAGGGTGTTCCAGGCCAAAGGCAGGATGTGGGCGAGAGGTCAGCGGTGAGATGGATGACTTCAAGGTACAGTGGTTGGCATTAGAGGAGCGAAATGTGCAGGCTGGGTTGTAGTAGGAGTGTAGTGAGGTGAGGTAGGAGAGGGCAATGTGATTGAAGAGAGCTGAGAGCTTTAAAGCCAATTGTCAGGGATTTCTGCTTGATGGGAAGAGAAATAGGCAACCACTGAAGGTTTCTGAGACGGGGAGATATAGGCAGAATATCATTTTAGAATACCATTTTAGAAAAATGTAAGCTGCTGACTTACACTGAGAAGCAGCGTGGCTCAGTGGAAAGAGCCCGGGCGAGGGGGTCAGAGGTCATGGGTTCGAATTCCGGCTCTGCCACTTGTCAGCTGTGTGACGGTGGGCAAGTCACTTCACTTCTCTGTGCCTCAGTTCCCTCATCTGTAAAATGGGGATGAAGACTGTGAGCCTCACGTGGGACAACCTCATTCCCCTGTATCTACCCCAGCGCTTAGAACAGTGCTCTGCACGTAGTAAGCGCTTAACAAACACCAACATTATCATTATTATTATTATTATTAAAAATGTCCCAGAAACCAATGTAAAGTACAAACTGTAGAGTGGGGAGATTAGAGGCAGTGAGATCAGAGAGGGGAGTGCTACAGTAGTCAAGCCTGGATATTACAAGTGCTTGGATTAGTGTAGTTTTTTGGATGGAGAGGAAGAAGGGATTTTGGAAATATCATGGAAGGACAACCCACAAGATTGTGTGACAGACTGAACAGGGAGGTTGAAAGAGAGAGAGGAATCGAGGATATTGCCAAGGATAATATTGTTTTTGCCTTGATAGTTTCTAGGAATGTTCCTGTGACTTAAGAATCACAATTTTAAGATGTGGCAAAAATTAATCCTAATTATAATTAGAAATCCAATTGATAAGCTTTTCAAAAAATAATATACTCACCTGCTGTCTCTCTGTAACTCATCAGATGTTCAATCTGGGAATGTGTTTCAGTTATGGGAGCCAAGAGTGGTGTTTCAAGGGTAAAAGGAAAGGGAAAACTAGGCATCATGGACCAAGTAGCTTTTGGTGCCATCATTAAGGACATGTTGAGGCTAAAGATATATGATATCTGCAAATGCAGAATTTTATCAGAATTGGTCTCCAGTGAATGAAATTGTTATCAGGAATACTCTTGTCCCAGACAGCCAATATTTGGGAAATGGTTATTACAGACTGAGTGTATGTTTACTTTCTGATATGTAGCACAAACACAACTTCAGTAGGACAATGTTTATAGTGGAAGCAGTTGTTTTTAAGATTCTAGTCCTGATGGACTAGGGTGTGACAAAAGAATAAGTAATATAAGTTTTAGGAACTGCTCTAGTTCTTATGAGATCAGTTAAGAGTAAGTTACAGTTAGCTTTTTAGCTTTGAAAAGTATCTGTGGTGGCAAGTGAGAAGAACCTATAAGGCAATTTCCTTTATTACCTCAAAATAGCGTATTAACAGAAATGCCAGCACAGCACTCATATTGTTTTCACAAAGATGAGATTAGTAATGAAAATAGCTTTAGATTTAATTCCCCTGATAGATTTAGCTAAAGCCAACCTGAAAGGTATCTAAATCACATAAAATATTAGTTTTTCAAGTAAATCAAAAAGCAGGAAATTAGTTTCTCTAAGGCTTAAAGAAGGCAGAAACATGAGACATGAACTCGCCATTTGATTTGGGTCATGGTAATTGAATGGTGGTACCATCATTCGTCTATTATCTAGTCCTCTAAGGGACTGATATGTGGAGAGGGTCTATGTGCACGCAAAAAGTGTCAGCGGAAAAGTGTACTAAAAATACTCACGTAACACAGCTGAAGTTTATCTTTCAGGCCAGCCATGTCAAGCAATTCTTTTTGAACATAGATTATATATGGAAAACACTATGTATTCAAATCCAGGTGCTTGGACAATTGCCCCCTGCCAAAGGGTAATAATAAAAATAAAAATGGTGGTACTTTAGCGCTTACTATGTGCCCATTACTGTTCTAAGCACTGGGGTTGATACAAATTAATCTGGTTACAAGTTAAATTGCGTCAGGTTACAAGTTAACCAGGCAGAGGTGGGGTTAGAACCCAGATTCTTTCCACTCCCAGGCCTTTGCTCTATCCACTAAACCGTGCTGTTTCCCTAGGGAAAGGTTAGGAAATATGGAGAGAAATGGAACAATTGATCATTGCTTCACACTAAGAGGATTTAGGGATAAGGTTCTGGCCAAGGAGACTAGAGCAGGCCAGGAACCTTTTCTGGGCCAGAGGACTACCCACTTTTTTTTTTTTCATGGTGTTTCATGGTGCCAGATACTGTACTAAGTGCTGGAATAGGTACAAGATAATCGGGTTGAACATAATCTCTGTCTCACAGAGGCTCACAGTCGTAATCCCCATTTTATGGATGCGATAACTGAGGCACAGAGAAGTACAGTGACCTGCCCAGGGTCCCACAGCGGTGGAGTTGGGATGAGAACACAGGTCCTTTCACTCACTGCTTCTCGTGGCCATCTCTCCTCCCCAACTCTTTTTCTTATTCCTGGGATCAGTCCTGGACCTGAGAGCTGATGCAAAGAAATTAACAATTAGAATATCAGAGTAAAGACAACTAAATACAACAACCTGGGAATCAGGAAATCTATTTGGTAAAGAAGGGAAGTAAATAGCAACCAGCAAGAAAGAAAAAGCCCCTGAAGATTTTGCTCAAACAGAGTGTGTAAGACCTGGATTAAAAAGACAAACCTAACTTAATTTTAGTTAGTCTTTGGGGATGCACCTAATATGTGATGAGGGTCGAATGAGAGGCAGAAAATGAAGTTCTCCAGGAGGGCCAGTGTGCACTTGTTTTTCTCCAAAGTCTTTAGAAGTAGATTCATTCAGTTGTCCTTTTTATTGTCTATGTTTCTGTGGGAAAAAAGACACATGTTCATAAGGCTTCAATGAGGAAACACCTCTCTTCCACACCTTTAGCCAGGCTTATGCACCTCCACTCCTTGGCTGTCCAATCTACACTTTCTGGAGGCCAGGATCACTGTCCACGAATAAGGGGCGAGGCAGTGCTCATAGAATTGGTGTTATTATGTTCCTGCTCCCAGCCAATTTCCAGACATACCTCCAAACCTTGCAAGGCCAGGCTGTCCACTATCATGATACCCGGGGAAGCACATCGCTGCCAGAATGCAGGAGAAGAAAGCATCCTCCTGCAATCATGAATTTCTGGAGGGTGGTCCCCAGTGGCCTAGGATACCCATCCTCTCCCTGTGCAGTGGGGAAACTTGGATTCTTCTTTGCTATTTCTGTCCATGCCCTGGCAGGTTCTTCCTAAGGAAAATATGGCCATTAGCATATACGCTCCTTGAATGCAGGGCCTACGTAACTTATTTAGGTTTGTTGTCTCCCAAGTGCTTAGTACGGTACTGGCCACACAGTAGGCTCTCAATAAACTCCATTTATTGATAGATTGATGGCTGCCTCATTTCTCTCCCCAAGCGCTCATTCAGCAGCCCATTTTGAGGTCGAGAAAGCCTTTCCGTTTGATTTACAAACTGAGGTGGGAAAGAGAACACTGATGAGATCTCTGAAAGAGGAGACAGGTGGAAGAAGCATCTTATCCAGCCCAGGGATTAAACCAGAAGTGAACTAGAAATAGCAGATTCGTGTTGATTGCGATTTGTCCTGTCTCTGTATCTCTCAGCCCTATTTCTTTTCAAGATCATCTGGAATTGGAAAATCTCCTCCCTTTTAGCCACATTTTTTCAGTTCCTAGAAAGAACAGACCCCAGTTATCAGATTTTGGTGTGCTGGGAACCAGAGCCAAGTTTACTATTATGTGTTATTTATGGCATTTAGTAAGCATTTACTATATGTCAAGCATGTGCTTAGCATTGGAGTAAGTACAAGGTAATCAGCTCGGTCACTGTCCATGTCCCACTCAGGGTTTTAAATCCAAGAGCTAGGGAGAGCAGATATTATACATATATGTAAAAGAAAATAAAGTAAAAGCATATTAACAATCATAATTATGGAATTCATTAATCACTTTGTATGTGCCTAAATCCTGTGCGGTGCACTAGGGTAGATAGAGGATCATCAGGTCAGACACATTGTCCCTGTCTCCCCTGGAGCTCAGAGTCCAAGGGATAGGGAGAGTATATCCTCATTTTATAGGTGAGAAAACTGAGGCAGAGTGAAATGACTTGCCCAAGGTCACTCAAGAAGCCAGTGGCAGAACTGGAACTAGAACCCAGTTCCATGTTATTTCCACTAGGGAATGACTTATAAGCAAAGGCTGAAGCAATTCTTAGAGGATGACACCAAGGCAATGATTATGTTGGTATATTTCAGTCTAGGACCATGAACCTGCCCTCAACACTCCGTTCCCTGCTCAGTAGCCTCTCTAAGGGCACCGGACTGCTTGGGTTGGGGAAAATGGAGTGATGGTTTAGGTGCTCTGGCACAGAGTGTGGAAAAGGTCTAAGGACCATGGAACTGTCAGTAAGTTTGTTGTGTGCAGGGAATGTGTCTGTTTACTGGTATATCGTACTCGCCCAAGTGCTTAGTACAGTGCTGTGCACACCGTAAGCACTCAATAAATACAGTTGAATGAATGAAAGAACACTTATGGACTCCCTTTCACTGCACCCTAATCACCAAACTACTGTGTCAGCGTCTGTGACAGAATCCACAGGCCGAAACTATAAGCTTCCTTGAAACACCTGGATGGGACAATCTGATTGTCTGATTTGGAAAGTAGATATAAGAGAAGTGTGAAATTGAAAAGTTTAAAATGTCACTGTGCCCCACAGAGGGAGCAAGCTTTATTTATGTATGTACATATTTTTGTTATTTATTGAGCACTTAATATGTGCCAGGGACTGTATTAAGTACTGGTGTATAGGCAAGCCAGTCAGGTTGGACACAGTCCATGTCCCACATGGGGCTCACAGGCTTGATCCCCATTTTACAGATGAGGTAACTTGAGCCCCAGAGAAGTGACTTGCCCAAGGTAAACGAGCAAATAAGTGGTGAAGCCAGGATTAGAACCCAGGTACCTCTTACTCCTAGGCCCATTCTCTATCCACTAGGCCATGCTGCTTCTCAGTGCTTTGTATCAAAATAGTGATATTTACCCACCTGGACACAGTCTTTACTATGTACATTTTAACAACAACCTTATCTTGTTTCCTTCATGGATTCTAGCACATTTTAAATTTTGACACATGAAATTCCCAGCAAATGCTGGCATCGGGTCCCAGTCCCCTCCTTGGGAGCAAGCTTTGAATCAAAACTTTCCTAGGGAATCCCTTTTGCTGTTCTTGTTCCCTCCAGTTATCACTATGCACATTTTAAAACAAAAACCAAATCTTGTTTTCTTGGTATTTGGTAAAGCACTGAGTTGGCCCAATGGCTTTCAAACTTCGAGATCTGTCAAAAAACAGGATCCCTCTCCATAAAGATGCTATTCCTTCTTGGAATCCTGGGATCTGAACTTAGTATTTAATTTCCTATTCAAATGGATGAAGATAATACTTTGCTTTGTGTCCAGCAAGAAGGAATAGGTCAGGTAAGCTGATTGAAAAATCTTAACTCAGATAAAGGCCCGTCAAAAGCACATGACAAAAACCAGTGAACATATTACAAAATGTAGAAAATAGGTGATTCAAAACGGGCACATGTCTGGGCCAACTATTCAAATACCATACAGGACAGTTTAAATCTTTAAAAAAACTTAAGACCAAGTGGAAATTTCATGTAGAATTTGGTCATCCCAGCGAAAATAACTCCAAGTACAATGGTCCAAATCAAACTCTCCCAAAGTACTCTAATCTCATAAACCAGAGATAGATTACATGTTTTCTGACATCACCTACAAGATCAAAAAGCTTAAGTCTTGCCTTTTCCTCTATTCTTATTTTGTTTCTTCTTCTGCCTCATATTTGCATGCTGCTTTAGTCCTGGTTAGTTTGCTCAAGCAAGTGAACTCTGTTACAAAACCACATTTGTCTCGCTTGTTCTGGTTCCTGTTCCTGGGACAGGGTGATGGGACACAAAACTGCCCAAAGCCAGCTCTGTAGCACTATCAGTGGGAGCACAGACAGTACTAGGTGCTTGCCTGAGTTTAGTTAAAGTAGGAGGTTCCATCTTTGCCCTCAAGATTTTGCATACAAATGAGGAATTCACAATCTGTGAGGGGTTTGGCAGGGACTGATTGTACCATCTGTGGACTCTTCATGACTCCCATTGCTCTTGATTTCTGCTGTTACAATGTTTATTGACCACTTATTGTGTGCAGAGCATCATGCAACAGAGTTGGTGGACACAATCCCTGCCCACAAGGAACTTTCAGTTTTCATTGCCCATTAACATCTCCAGAAGAGATCGGGGTGGGGAAAATCGAAGGGTGGCTCCTGTGAGTCTATTTAGTTCCCTGGGTTCAGTTCAGGTTAAAGTCTTAGTTAAGGGAGGCGGCTGAGCAAAATAATATTCATGGATTATCTGTGATTTCATATCACCTGGATATCCCTGCATATTGAGACTTGTCACAATAAGCATTATCAATATTTCTAAGGAAAGGCCTTGACTTTATTCACAGCTTTGCATTTATCAAATACCCCTTTGCCCTCTCTTCTTTAACTGCAATTTACCTAAAGCTTATATTTAGCCACTAGCTTGTGTATGTGTGTGTGTTGTCTTTGTATTCTTAATGTTGATGCTTCTTAATCTCCCATTAAGCTTCAGTGATGAAAACAGGAAAGTAAGGTGACAATGTGAGTGTTTTCTAACAAAGCAGGGCTCAAAATGTAACATCGGATCTTGGGACAGATGAATAATGGATGTTAAATTGTTTGTTTAAGATACTGCACAGTTTATTGGATGCCTGAATATCAAGCTTTGGGAGGTTGAGTTATAGAGTTTTCTGGGCACAGCCAAATTTCAGTTTCCTGCTTTGTATCCTGCTGGAAACTAATTCTGGGGTCACAGCTTGCGATGTTTTGATTGGATAATAATAGCAATTGCTGAAGTGCACAGTCTTTCTTCTCTCAGGAGAAGAGGTGTTGGAAAGTATAACCTTCAGAGTTTCAAGTGCATGCACTCTAAAGATGTGCCTTCTGCAAAGAAAATATCTGGACTGGGATTTAAAAGGGGCCAATGCTTGCAGTTTTAATGCATCTGAACCTTGTTTATCGGGACCAACTGGAGACAGAGAAGGTTGTTTTTGTTTTTTGTTTCTTTCACAAGCACTTCATGGGTTTCTTTTTTTTCCTCCAAGTAGTAATTGGGGTAGGTAAAATGGTGAGAGAGCAGGGAAAGCACCTTGGGATTAGATGGGAAGAAGGGAGAGTTTACAAGGTGAGCAAAAGAGGAGATGACATTGAAACTTCAGCTTTTTAAAATTCCCATTCTAAATAAGAAGCTTTCAAAGTAAATGAACCAAAATATAGAAAGTGTAGGAGATAGAAAAATGTGTTTCTTTACAGACCTAATCGTTTAAAAGGGAATATGCATTTTTGAATGAGATCTCCATTATCACCCTTCATTATTTGTTTATTCAAGTATACGTTCACTTACTCATTTTGAATAATCTAGTTGTAAATCTTTTTAGCTCTGTCTTCCTGTACTCCATTCCTGTGGGCAGGGAATATATCACTTCTTCATTTTGTACTTCCCAAGGGACTGAGGTACAGTGCTCTCTAGCAAATGGGCAGTGAATAAGTACTATTACTCTACCACCTATCTTAAAGCCAGTGGATCTTAATCTTTTTTCCCCAACGTCCCACCTGTGACCTAAAGAAATGTTGATCAGAATCTTCGAAAAGTCAAAATAAAATCGAGAAGAGGCAGAGATGTGTTTGCTCTAGAGAGTCCAACTGTGCCAGGGCCGCAGAACAGTTAAGGAAGCGTTCATCACCAAGAAAGCGGAGAGCGTTTACGTGAAAATATTGTTCCCAGCTTCCCCTGCTACTTATTTATTGAATGTAATTTACTTCAATTCCACTCAGTTAAGGAACCAGTACACATATGCCTCTTGTCAAGAAAATCTACACAGTTATCCATTGTCAGAAATTTGATCATGAAACTCCAAAGCAGGGGAAAGTGTTTGGATTTTTTAGAACAACTACTTGGATAAAGAATAGGAATTTTTCCCTTGTAAAATGTTTACTTTTCTCCTTTCAGCAATATTGCTACAAATGCTTGTTTTCACTTAAATCCCATCCATGATTCTCATGGGTCAATCAGTCCCAAATACCATTTCATATAAGCTACACATTTTTAGAAACCAGTGACCCTAGAAGAGAATGGCCACAAACACTGCCTTAATTCTATATCAGAAGAAACTAAGAATCGAAATATCAGCGCAATACAGTACTTTGAAATAGGGGCAATGGGACAAAATATCAAATGAATTATTGTTTTGAATTGCTTTCCAAATATTTCCTCCTTGTCCAAAGGAATGTGAAATTTTACTTTTTTTTTTAAAGGTACTGTTAAATGCACACTATGCTCCAGGCATTGTATTAGGCACTGGGATAGATACAAGAGAATCCGTCCCATATGCTCTCCCTATTCATATATGACAGGTCACCATTTTTTCTACCTTCAAAGCCCTTAATATCATATTCAAGATACCCCTTCCCCTACTGAGCTCTCATCTCCCCGACTCCCTTTCCCTTCGGTGTCACCTTTGCATTTGGATCGGTATCCTCTAAGAGAAGGAGAAAGATACAGATTTATATCCTATAAAGGATAAAGATAGAGAAGCAGCATGGCTTAGCGGAAGGAGCACGGGCTTGGGAGTCAGAGGTCATGGGTTTGAATCCCAGCTCTGCCACTTGTCAGCTGTGTGACTTTGGGCTAACTTCTCTGTGCCTCAGTTCCCTCATCTGTAAAATGGGGATTAAGATTGAGCCTCATGTGGGACAACCTGATGACCCTGTATCTACCCCAGTGCTTAGAACAGTGCTCTGCACATAGTAAGCGCTTAACAAATATCAACATTATTTAAGCACTTGATAGTCACCTCACCCTCTCCCCTCAACCCCAGCACTTATGTTCATATCTGTAATTCGTTTTAATGTCTGTCTCCCCACTAGACGGTAAGCTCTTTTTTTTTTTTGGTATTTATTAAGCGCTTATTATGTGCCAGGCACTGTACTAAACACTGGGGTCGATACAAACTAATCAGGTCGGACACAGTCTATGTTCCACATGGGGCTCAAAAGTTTTATCGCCATATTACAGATGAGGTAACAGAGGCGCAGAGAATTGAAGCGACTTGCCCAGTGTCACACAGCGGAGAAGTGGTAGAACCAGGATTAGAACCCAAGGCCTTCTGACTCCCAGGCCCATGCTGTATCCCCTGCGCCATGCTGCTTCTCCTTTTGGGCAGGGATCACGTCTCCCAACTCTGTTGCATTGTGTCACCTGAGTACAGTGCTCTGCACATAGAAAGTACTCAGTAAATACCACTGATTGACGGGGCTCTCAGCCTGCATTGGAGGGAAGATGATTTAAACCCCATTTTACAGGTGAGATCACTGAGGCACAGGAAGTTAAGTGACATGCCCAGGATCACACAGCAGATTAGAGCTTACCTTTAAAACATTCATTGGTGATATCCGAAAAAGCATATTATGGCAGGCTACAACAGGATGATACATAAAGAATGTTAGTTCCATTGATATTTTAATAAGCCCGAAATACAGTGACACCATGGAAAGATAAATTGGCAATTACTTTCCCTAACCAGTCTCTGGGAGATTGCATTGTAGTTTTCTTGGAGTCTCCTTACCTGTAAACCTTCATTCATTTTAAATGTTCTTCAGTGCCCTTGGCTGATTTCCAGTAAATCACAGGTGGCTTTGCCTTAGTGGATTTTTTTTCGAGGATATCGCAGAGCGGCAGAAAAGAAGTGGTGAGAGCTCTTTGGCACGTTTCTTCCACAGTTCCTGTCTCAACTTCAGGATGCTCGTAAGATTGGTAACTTACATCATCAACTGTTTGCCTACCTTCAGATTCTGCCACCCACGAACGTGTATAGAAAGGACTTCGTTATTTTGATGTCGTGGCCGGTGTCTGACCAAAAATTAAAGCTAATTTTCTAGTCTATCGATTAGTTCCTGAGAACATGCCATATTAAAGAACATCTGGGTCATTTTACCTGTAACATTTCATGGATCAAATAGCCTTGAAAGCACAGGCTTGCTATTTTGTGATGAAATGTTCTCAAATATTGTCTGTTGAATCGTATAATTAACATGGCCCCTGGAGAATGTCATTGGCTATTTGATGAAACAGGGCATGAACTCTGTACTACCATCGAGGAGGGGGTCTTTAATGCTATCCAGAATGACTCCTGGGAATTTTTAACTACTAGATAGGTCGTCTTATCTAAGAAACTCAAGGGAGAAAGGCATTTGTCCAGTCTAATGACCTCTGTTAGCAGATTTATGCCACCTCACTCAACATATTTCCTCACCAGCTTCCCAGTTCTTTAGGCCTTTGGAATAAGAGGAAAGCAACCTTGTGATTTCAGAAAAGGAGACTGCCAAAATCCCATCCTCAAGCAAAAACATTACAGTTCGCATTCATTATGCGATTATGCTTTGGGGATTTTCTTCTGATTATAGTAAATAAGTCACAGCTAGAGAACACTGGGAAAAACAATGGCCTTTGTTTTTCCGATGACATATTACAGAACATACACTTTTCAGGAGTCCTGAAGATTTAATTAAAAAGGGTATTAAAAAGGATGCTGCTACTTAGGAATTATGGAACTCCTATCTCATCACCTTCTACAACATGGTAATTTGCATGGTCTCATATTATCATTTCACTTCCCCTCACTCAATTGGGTTGAGGCTGATTGCTTTCAACTATCATTAGTGAAATTATCCTTCAATACCTAGTCTCTTCATTTCTCTGTTGCAATTTCTTAACCTGTCAGAGTTTTTAATTGACCTTCTAAGTAATGAGGCTGCAATTGTGCCTCTCTGTGAAATCATCCATCACAGACGGATTCAGTGAAAAGAAAAATTGTGCGCCTAATGTCAGAACGCTCCCAAAGAAAGGTTGACTTTCAAGAGGTATACGGAGTTGAGGATGGAGCGAAGGTTTGTCTGTTATACAAATGACTCCCTCTTTGTTTCAGGTCCCTCCCCCCCCAAAAATAAATAATCTCTGTAGGTATGTGTCTGTATAGCTAGTGTAATTAATCTTCATGCTAGATTAACTTGATAAAATGTTGACCTAATTTGGGATTAAAAGATTGAACTAAACATTTAGATTTGAAGGCTGCAACATGCTTCGTGTCAACGCGATAATGACAGAATTAACCCCACAAGCCCTCTTCAATTGAAGCATTTTTGGTGCTGCTACTTGAGCAGAGTTTAGATGACCTGTTAATGATTGCTGTATAAAAGACCCGATAGGGCAGCGTTCACAACTAGCTGAGTAGAATCGTATGGGTCAAGTACGTGCTTAGGGAAAGTACAGATTTAAAAGAAAGAATATCTACTATTCAGATATTTCAGAAATGCCTTGGTTTAAGATGGCCAAATAAATGTTTGAAATTAGTGAAATGAGTTGTTTGGAAGTTCTTCAAGCATTTTTATTGCTCATAAAGCAAAGACATTTTATAAACACAGGGTGATTACTTGCAGTGAGGGATGTTTTGTTCTCAAAAGTAAAGAATGAATAAAGTCTGAGGGTGCTTGAAGTTTTTGTGTGAAAACTTTGATTATATTTTGGGTCAATTGGAGATGAGTCATGACATCATCATTAATACCCATCTATGAGTTGATAATTTCATTATAAAATTCACAGAATTCTTTGGCATTTGGCAATGAGCACAGGGTGGGTGCTTGGTAAAAATCATTACTACTGAGCTAACAATGAAGCTATGAAATTTCACTTATTCTCTGCTCCAGTTTGGCCATTTGTGTCTTCGTCAGTTTAGAAATAACAGTTGTCTAACTTGAGGTCTGGGTCTAGGAGTTCCTGACCCTTAATCTTGACCCAGTGCAGAACTTGTTCAGAGGGGGAATTTCTATTGATTGCCACCCTAAGGTGGAATTTCCCCAAAGCCTTCATTCCTTGTGTGCCTAAACGGGAGGGATTTAGGGGTAATAATCTACTCGAGTTCCAGACTGTAACTATATTTACTTGGGTGGGTTTGTTACAGGATATGACTAATAGTTTAAACTCCAGGGTAATTGCCCAATCTGTCGGTTCTTACAAATCTTTGCCTGAAAATCCTACTTGTTTTGTTTTGCTACCTGTCTCCCCCCTTCTAGACTGTAAGCCCATTTTGAGTAGGGATTGTCTCTATTTGTTGCCAAATTGTACTTTCCAAGTGCTTAGTAAATACGATTGAATGAATGAAGTAGACATGTTTTATGTAAAGAATAGGGATCAATCAATCACATTTATTGAGCGCTTACTGTGTGCAGAGCACTGACCCAAGTGCTTGGGAGAATACAATGTGAAAGAGTTGGTAGACCTGTTCCTTGCCCACAACAAGCTTATAGTTGAGGGGGGAGACAGGCGTTACTAGGAATAGATTTTGGCTTTGAACATAAGTGCTCTGGGCCTGAAGGAGGGATGAATAAAGGGTGCAAATTCAAGTGCAAAGGTGATGCAGAAGAGATCGGGAGAAGAGGAAATGAGGGCTTAGTGAGGGAAGCCCTCTCGGATGAGATGGGCTTTTAATAAGGCTTTGAAGGTGGGGGCAGTGATCATCTGATGGATATGAAGAAAGAGGGTGTCTCAGGCTAGAAGGCAGGATGTGGGCGAGAGGCTGGCAGTGAGACAGACAAGATGGAGATACACTAGAGGATTGAAGTGTGTGGACCGGTTTTGTAATATGAAATCACTGAGGTAAGTTAAGAGGGGGCAAAGTGATAGAGTGCTTTAAAGCCGATGGTAAGGGAGTTTCTGTTGGATGCCTAAGAATCACTGAAGATTCTTGAAGAGGCGGGAAACAAGGACTGAATAGTTCTGTAGAAAAATGATCTGGGCAGCAGAGTGAAGTATAGACTGGTGTGGGAAGAGATAGGGAGGTCAGCAAGGAGGCTCATGCAGTAATCAAGGTGGAGATGGATATGTGCGTGGATTAACATGGTAGAAATTTAGATGAAGGGGAAAGGGAAGGTTTTAGTGATGTTGTAAAGGTTGAGCCAATAAGGTTTGGTAACAGACTATGTGGGTTGAATGAGAGAGATAAGTCAAAGGTGATGTCAACGTTACAAGCTTGTGAGACATGGAGAGTAGTGGTGCTCTCTAAGATGATAGGAAAGTCAGAGGGGAGGGCAGGATTTGGGTGGGAAGATAAGTAGTTCTGTTTGGGGCATAAAGTTGAGGTGTTGGTGGGACATCCAAATAGATATGTCCTGAAGGCAGAAGGAAACGTGAGACTGCAGAAAAGGAGAGCATCCACGGCTGGAGATGTAGATTTGGGAAACATCTGCACAGAGATGGTAGATGAATCCATGGGAGAGAATGAGTTTTCCAAGGGAGTAGGTGTAGATGGAGAATAGAAGGAAATCCAGAGCTGAACCTTGAGGAACTCACACAGGGAGTGGAGGCAGAAAGGAGTCTGCGAGAGAGACTTGAGAATGAGCAGCCAGAGATACAGGGGGAGAACAAGCAAAGAGAAGTAGCGTGGCCTAGTGGATAAAGTACCTGGGCTCTAATTCCTTCTCTGCCGCTTATCTGCTGTGTGACCTTCAGCAAGTCACTTGAGTTCTCTGTACCTCAGTTACCTTATCTGTAAAATGGAGATTATGACTGTGAGCCCCATGTGGGACATGGACTGTGTCCAGCTTGATCAGCTTGTATCTCCCCCAGTGCTTAGTACAGTGCCTGGCACATAGTAAGCATTTAATGGATACCATAAAAACAAAAATAAGCCCCCGCCTTCTTACCCACCCCTAAAAAGCAGGAGAGGACAAATGACAGTGAAACCAAGGTTAAATAATATTTCCAGGAGAAGTAGGTGGGCAACGGTGAGAAGCAGCATGGCTCAGTGGAAAGAGAATGGGCTTGGGAGTCAGAAGTCATGGGTTTGAATCCCGGCTCTGCCACTTGTCAGCTGTGTGACTGTGGGCAAGTCACTTAACTTCTCTGTGCCTCAGTTCCCTCATCTGTAAAATGGGAATTAAGACTGTGAGCCTCATGTGGGACAACCTGATTACCCTATATCTACCCCAGTGCTTAGAACAGTGCTCTGCACATAGTAAGCACTTACCAAAAAAAAAACACACAAAAAAAACGGTGTACAAGACAGTTGAGACAGAAGGATTAGGACGGAGTTGCCGGCATTGAATTTGGCAAAGATCACTGGAAACTTTTGAGATGACTGCTTCTGGGAAGTTAAGGACTCTGTCTATCAATTAATTCCTCCTAAAGAGGTATTTGTAGTTACAATGCTTGTGCTTCAAAATAGCCATGTGTGTTGTAGCATAGCCTAGTGGATACAGCCCGGGCCTGGGAGTCAGAAAGTCATGGGTTCCAATCCTGGCTCTACCACCTGTTGACTGTGTGACTTTGGGCAAGTCACAATTCTCTTGTCTCAGTTACCTCACCTGTAAAATGGGGATTGAGACTGTGAACTCCACATGGGACAGAGACTATGTGCAAACCGACTTGCTGGTGTACAGTGCCTGGCACATAGTAAACGCTTAACAGATACCTCACTTGTTATTTTTATTAATATTTTTATTAG
The DNA here is from genome assembly GCF_004115215.2 of Ornithorhynchus anatinus. Lineage (NCBI taxonomy): Eukaryota > Metazoa > Chordata > Mammalia > Monotremata > Ornithorhynchidae > Ornithorhynchus > Ornithorhynchus anatinus. The sequence goes on from NC_041739.1 coordinate 35,164,864, forward strand.
TTTGGGGCTATAATTGGTAAGAACATTGAACCAGGGAAAAGTGAAAACGTTTAAAAATTCTAACAGGACTATTTTACATTTACCTAATATGTTTCCTCTGAAGAGTTTAAAGTATTTTAGAAACATGGAAGTGCTCATTTTTAAGCTTCACAAGTCCCTAACAGAGAAGATAGCAGGGTGGTCTAGTGGAAAGAGAAACAGAATGGGTCAGGAGATCTGAGTTCGGCCACTTGCCTGCTGGAGGACCTTGGGACAAGTCATTTAATTGCTCTGTGCCTCAGTTTCCTCATCTGTAGAATGGGAATTAAATGCCTATTCTCCTTCCTCAGACTACTAGCTCCCTGAGAAACCGAGACTGTGCCTGATCTGATTGTCCTGGATCTACCCTAGAGCTCTGTATAGTGCTTAGGACTTAGTGCTTAACAATTATCATTGTGGTTGAGAGGAAGACTAAATGGAAAAAGTCAGGGGAAATTGGAATAACCCATTACATTTATCCTCGCCTTAAAACACAAAGGACAGGTTAGTATGGAAATGAATGCTCATTTTACCCAGTGATTATTGGAACACTTTATAACTATTTTGTATTATGATAAAGATACCAACAGGTTTATCTAAGGAAATGTTTCCTACGAACAATATTTCCAGGATTGCAAAGTCTGATCAAATACTACAAACAGTTGCTCAGTGAATGGCAGTTCTACTTTTTTTAAAGCTCATTTCTGATCGGAAAGGATTTTGTGGTTAACTGCATATCCGTGGTCTTTTCCAATTAGAAAACAAAAGCAAAATTCTCCTAACCCTAACCACCACTCTATTCATTTGGGAGAGAGCAGTATCATTGTCTGAGTGGATAAACAAGGTCCCACCGTATTTTAATGTGATTTTAACGCACATGTATTTAATATAATTTTTTACGTAATTGAATGTCATGATTTTAATGGCAGCTTAAGTCATTGGGTTAAAGTTTTTAATCTGGATTTGAAAAAGCTAAACGAAATGAATGCTTGACAGGCCAGCTATGGGGAGAAGAGTTTCACAGGCTTACAGGATAACCCCGTAGTTTTTGAAAAGATTTAGAAAGCAATAAGACTAACAGCTTTGCATGATTTTGACAGAGTTGCATCTATAGTTTAAATGCTTCATGGTTATAAGTCCTCCTGCCCACCCTGATCCTGTCTTTCAGTGAATGCTTGTAATTAAATTGCCTACTACCTACAAGATATGGATAATCAGTAGCTATGCATGGGAAAGAATTTCTCTGACTGAACGCTGCTGGTGGTCTTCTTAGCAAGAAGAAAAAGAATAAAGGAGCTGGACTATATTATAAACCCCAAGTAGCTCCATAGAAACCATTTAGAAGCAACTCAGAGAAAATCATTTTAACGTGTCCCCCACTTCCTCTGGTCTTTTAACATATTCAAAACAGTAAATACTTACTGGATTTTTTTTTTTAACTAATGATGCCTCTCAGCCATATTCACATCTGTTTGGTTTTGAAGCTGCCTTTCCAATGTAAACAACATGACTGACAACTAAAGACATTTTGCTTCTCCTGTAAACAGTCAGAAAGCGATGCTTTCATAAGTTTCATTGGGAATTTAGCAAGCTTCTCAAGCTAGTTCTCGTAGATGTTTGGGTGGATTTTCTTTGCCATTTTCCTTTCTTAAAATGACTCAGAAGAAATGGATTTGAAGCCCACTACCTGCTTTATTGCTTCTTTGGTGAAACAGGAAGAAACCAACATGTTAATCTCCCCCTTCTCCTTTTCTGCTTTTCAAGACACCTAAATTGATGACTTGCTTATTTTGAGAAGTTTGTCGACCAATTCTAAGGATCAAGTCTGGGAAAACCACTAATTAGTTCTTTATGCTTGCTTCTCAAATGATGAGGTACAATGTACTCCTCTTCCAAAAGCCAAGTGAGCATGTTTTTTATCTTTTGATAGCCAAAGGGAGAAATCAGATATTAGGTTTCCAGAAAGACTCAAAAGAAGCAATAGAAAAACGAACCATTTTCATGAATATAATTCCGCTACTTGCAAGATCCTGAGGGCAATCTGCAAGACACCCACATTTTTACTACTGCAGAACTAAAGATAAAGAAGTCTGAGGTTCAGATTACTATTTTGCAAACCCATGGTAAAACTGCATTTCTACCACTATAGGAGAATTCCTGTGGGTAATGATGCAAGCCACAGAGAGAAGCAAGCTTGTTTTTCCACTGAAGATCACATACCGCTTGAGGTGGGTCTAAGGGAAACTGTTCAAATTGATATGCTAATCACAGAGAAGGGGATAAACATGGAATTCAGAGATGTCACTTTCTGAGCTCAACTTAACTGCAGAAGCAGTCTGTTCATTCAGCCCTCCTCTGTTTTTACGTTCTGGAATTGTATTGACAAATGGAAAAAAAAATTCTGCAACAATTCTAGTTGTCCCAACATTTGTCCTTTACTGATTGCTCACAAATACCCCTTAAAGAGTATTCGTCAATGACTTCAAATAGAACTCCTCAAAACAGTTGTTGCCAGAGAGTCTTGGTCTTTTTTTGTTAAGCAGTGTTGAGCTCCTTCTGGATGCTTACAAGAAGAAATGATCCAGGGATGATACAAGATGTTAGTCTCATGGAAAAGAAGAAACTTGTTTTATGTGGCTCCTGCCTCTGACCTGGAACTCCCTCCTACTTAACATCTGACAGACGTTCACTGTCCCCACCTTCAAAGCCTTGTTAAAAGCACATCTCTTCCTAGAGGCCTTCCCTGACTAAGCCCTCATTTCTTCTTTTCTCACTCCCTTCTATGTTACCTTTCATTTGGCTTTGCACCTTTTAGTCAACCCTCCCACAGCTCTTGGGTACAAATCTGTCATTTATTTAATGTCTGTCTCCCTCTCTAGACCATAAGCTCATTATGAGCAGGAAATGTGTCTACTAATGCTGTTGTATAATGCTCTCCTAAGCACTTAGTACAACGGCCTGCACATGGTTAATGCTCAACAGATACGATTGATTGATATGGCTGACTAGATTTCACTTTGTTGTTGTTTTTTCCATTATCATCATCATCAATTACTTACAAATTGAAGCAGCACGGCTCAGTGGAAAGAGCATGAGCTTGGGAGTCAGAGGTCATGGGTTCTAATCCCAGCTCCGCCGTCACCTGTGTGACTTGGGGCAAGTCACTTAACTTCTCTGTGCATCAGTTACCTCATCTGCAAAATGGGGATTAAGACTTCGAGTCCCACATGGGACAACCTTGTATCCCCCCAGCGCTTAGAAGAGTGCTTCACACACAGGAAATGCTTAACGAATACCATCTTTATTATTTATTCTTAAAAATTGAGCACTCACATTATGTGAGGCACTGAATACAGTCTACCAAAGTCAGCCATCTAAGCATTGCAAATGCTAATTTGAATTCCTCATAACCCTCAAATACAGAAGACAGGTGAAATCAGAAAATTTTCATAACAGTGGCCCCTTTAAGCTTTACCCTATTCTGAGCACCGGAGTAGATGCAAAATTAACGGCCCCGTCACCTCGCCAACATTCAGGGCTTACAATCTATCATCTCCATTTTATAGATAAGAAAACTGAGACTCAGAGAGGTAAAGTGATTTGCCCAAGGTGACACAGCAGGCTAGTGGCAGAGCCTGGGACTAGAATTCAGGTCTCCTGAGTATCAGCCCAGTTCCACTGGGCCACAGTGGTTACTGTGTAGACAGAAGTTTCGTGATCACTCTTATAATGCTTTGGGTGTTTTTAATTATAAGATTAAATGTGTTACCAAATGTGGGTGGTGGAACTAGCTCTGGTAAATTATAGAGTATAAAAATTCATGAAATTGTTCGGCTTTTCTTTCCCCTCATTCTCCCTACCAAAAATATCCCGTGTCCTTTGAAACGCTATAGGTGTAGAGAATGTAAAATGACCATGTTTTGGGGGTTTGTTGTTTTAAGAATCCAATTTCATATCTGTCTCACCATCTGTCACTAGGCAGAAGAGATACAGAACAGTGGCAAATTCATGTTAGAAAGACCGCCTTGGGATCACAGAGAGAAAAGTTAATGGACACGGATTTACAAATTATTAATGATTTTTCTTGTCATTTCCTGAAAAATGGAAGCTATGCACAATGCCTCTCTCCCCAAACAGATTGCATTTTATTCCTCTGCAGTTTGTCCATCAAGCTTCATTCTGACAACATAATCCAAAACTAATCCAGAGCATTCAGTTTTCCTTGTTGGCTCTCATGTGCACTGCTTAGAGAAATCCTGCTACCTGTCAGCCCCCCTGTGTGTGCCAAGCAGGCTGCCAGGTTAACCCTTGGGGAAGCTGGGGGACCTGCTGATTTAACCCCCACTTTTCTTCAAATAATCCACTGTAAATAGTGAACGTTACCAGGCTAACTGCTCTACTCAGGGCCGGATCCCTTAAAAATCTGTTTCATACACAGCCTGGAAGAACTCTAAGGATCTGCACATCACTGCTCGAAGGAGACAGACACTTCCTCCAATAATGCACGCTCTAAATAAGCAGATGGATAGGACACACTGAAAGGTCTTAATCCTCTAAAGCAGCCTGTGAAAATATATACATCCCATCAGTGGGCCACCTCATTGCTTATAAATTCTTCCTAATTTTCAGGACAAGGTCAAAACCTAGTTAGCATTACAAAAAAAAAAAGCCAATTTAGTTATAATTTAGACTCACACTTGTTCACTTTGTCCCACAGCATTTTTTTGTCTGACATAATTAGAATCACTGTCTTTTTTTTTTTTTTCCCCCTTAATGCTTGGTGCATGCCAGTGAATTTGAATACTGTTTGCCAAACAAAAATTATTTTGACCCAGAATAATATCCATCCATAAAAATTTTGAATGAGTTCAGACAAACTCATTTCACAGTTGCATTTAAATGTTTCACATTGAACAATCAAGCAGGAACATGCACTCACAGAGTTTTGTCTTTTAAAAACACTCACTCTATTCCAAAAACCTCATCACATTACCTTCTCCTCGTTGAAATTCAAAGCACATCACTCTATCTGCTATTGCAACATCAACAATCCGCAGCAGAAAATACCTTGCCTAAGCACAGCATACCGAAGAACACTTTGAAGCTTCACTAAGCTGAGCTGCATGAGAAATGTAATAAAACATCACGCAGCTCATTTTGTGTTTGGAAGGCAAGGCTTGATGTCCAGGTTAATATCTGAAGTGGGGGGAGGGACAGAAGTCCAGGGTGAGAGATCCTAGACTCTGCCACAAACAAAACTGGGAAGATCTATTGTGACTCCTGATAAGAACATTTATTATGCTTCCATTTAATTTGAGGCATTCCTTGAGAGAAAAAGGACTAGGTTTTCCTCCTCCTTTTTTGCTCCTCATCCTTATTTACTCCTCCTCCCACAACCCATAAGGACCCAGAAGACACACACCCGCAAGATATAATAATCATCATAGTATTCGTTGAGCTCTTACTATGTGCCGGGCGCTGTATTAGACACCGGGCTGGATACAAGTAAGTTGGGTTGGACGCAGTTCCTGTCCCGTATGGGGCTGACAGTCTCAATCCCCATTTTACAGAGAAGGGAAGTAACTTGCTCAAGGTCACACAGCAGACACGTGGCATAGCCAGGATAAGCACCTAGTACTTATATACCTAAGGATAAAATGGTCTCAGGAGTTGAACAGAGGGCACTAAAATGGGATTGCCAATGAATTGTTATGGTGTTAGCTAGACTCTTCTGAATGAGTCGTTCTATGTCCTTTAGAAGCCACACTGAGAACTTTTCCAGCCACCAGAATCCTCTTTAGGCTTTTGGAAATCATTTGCATTTTTCAGTTACCCCCATGGAGTCCTCAAGGTGTGTTTGAATATTTGGGCGGGTTTAACAGCACCCACACAATGAATCTCCAGCTGAGATCAAGGACTGAGAAGTTGATTAGGGCAAGGAGTTTGTGCAGTGCCATTTGTCCAAGGTCATCGTGACCTGCCACCTGCGTTCCTTCCAACTTGGGCATGAGGTGCAAGGAGTTAGGCAGGTGGGGAGGGCTGAAGGTCACTGAAAAGGGGGTGACAAGGTATTTTATCCACAGGATCCATTTATGCCAGAAGAGCCTGTAGTTGAGGGCCAGAGGATAACAGAGCATAACACTGTTCTGATGCTTAATTGGAAATACATCTTTTAAAGGTAGCATACCGCTATTACTTGAAGAGAAGGCAGAGGTTAGTTGTCAGGCATCACTACAGAAGAATAAGGTTGTTCTAAAACTCTTTAGAATGTATATTCTCTTAGGGCAAATTTAGCTAAAGAAGTTCTGAAAAGGAAAATACAGAGACTATGGAGATGTTTGGAACAACAGTGGAAATGTTTTCACTGTTTCTCGTGGTCTTTCCGAAGCAGCGTGGCCTAGTGGATAGAGCACGGGCTTGGGAGTCTGAAGGGCCTGGGTTCTAATCCCGGTTCTGCCACTGCTCTGTGAACTTGGGTAAGTCACTTCACTTCTCTTGTTCTCAGTTACCTCATCTGTTAAATGGGGATTAAGACTGTGAGCTCCATGTGGAACAGGGACTGTGTCCAACCCAATTTTCCTCTATCCACTCCAGTGCCTGGCATATAGTAAGGGCTTAACAAATGCCCTAATTATTATTGTTATTTCACTTTGGAGGACGAATAGCCATTAACTCCCAATTGTACAGGTGAGGAAATTGTGTCATATACTTTGAAGAGCTTAGTACAGTGCTCTGTGCACAGTAAATGCTCAATTAATACCATTGATGATGATGAAGTGATTTGTCCTAAGTCACACAGCTGGTAACTGGCAGAGCCAGGATTAGAACCCAGGTCCTCTGACTCCCAGGCCCATTCTCTTTGCAATGCACCATGCTGCTCCTCAATCTAAAAACACGGTAGGGAACAGATTCAATCGGAAAGACAAAATAGTATAAATATTATGCAACATTGCTACCATTAATGGCACCACCATCCTTCCTTTCTCACAATCCTGTAACCTTGGCAATTCCTTGATTCCTCTCTCTCATTCAACCCTCATAATCTATCACTAAATCCTGTCGGTTTAACCTTCACAACCTCACTAAAATCTACCCTTTTCCTCTCCATCCAAACTGCTACCGTGTTAATCCCAGCACTTGTCATATTCCGCCTTTATCGTTCTATCGGCCTCCATGCCTTCTATTTCTCCCCACTCCAGTCCATACTTCTCTCTGCTGCCTGGATCATTTTTTTTACAAAAAACATTCAGTCCATGTTTTCCCACTCCTCAGGAACCTCCACTTGTTAACCAACCACCCGCACGTCAAACAGAAACTCCTTACCATAAGCTTTAAAGCACTCCATCAGCTCAGCACCTCTTACCTCACCTCGCTGCTCTCCTACTACGACCCAGCCCATACACTCTGCTCCTCTAATGCTAACCTTCTCACTGTACCTGGCTCTCATCTGTTTCACCGCCGACCTCTCACCCACGTCCTGCCCCTGGCCTGGAACGGCCTCCTTCTGACCGACAATTACTCTCCCCTGCTTCAAAGTCTTATTGAAGGCATGTCTCCTTCAAGAGGCCTTCCCTGACTAAACCCTCATTTCCTTTTCTCCCACTCCCTTCTCCATCACCCTGACTGGCTCCCTTTATTTACAATCCCTCCGCTCCCCCATACCACCCCAGCTCCACAGCACTTGTATACATATCTGTAATCTATTTATTTATATTAATATCTGTCTCCCCCTCTAGACTGTGAGCTTATTGTGGGCAGGGAATGTGTCTGTTGACTGTTGTATTGTACTCGCCCAAGCACTTATTTCAGTGCTCTAGACGTAGTAAATGCTCAGTAAATATGACCGATTCATTAATATCAACCTTAATGAAATTATGTTTGCAACCTTGCTATCATCCTCAACTCCTCACTCTATGGACTCTCACATCCAGTCTACTGCTGAAACCTCCCAGTTTTCACCTCAAAAATATTTTGTGGATCTATCCTTTGCTTCATTAATCAAATAAATGAATATTTTATTTATGAAAATGCAAAAATAGAAATTCAGCAATTTGAAAAATGGACTTATACCCAGCATAATTGGCATATTAGGTCCTTAGGAATGCTGAACTAAGTTGATTTTAACAAAACAAAACTCTGACCTAAGATACCTGTAGGTTTAAGCTGACTCTTTTTATGTAAACCTATTATGTTTGCTCAGTGATAAGTACACCATTTTCAAAAAGGTAGTAAATACTGCTTAAGTGATCCTTTGAAGCTTTAGATATTAACACTAAAATGTCCAGTTTTCTGCAATCTGGCAGTCTGGATACGAGACAGCCCAGGTGTCAACAAAAGATTGTTTAGAAAATATTGAGGGAAGGATAACTAATCAATATTTTGCAAACAAATTTTGACAACGCTGGGTCGTTTGTTGGTCATTTTTCCTTCCCATATCATACCAGGTCTTATCCTACAATTGATCATGTTTCTTATCAGCCCTCCACAATATACATTTTGTATGTGCTGTATAATGTAAACAATATGGACCTAATTGATTGAGCCTTTGAAATCTAGCAGTAAATGGGAATGGTAGAATACCATGAAGCATTCTGGAAGCCTTAAGTCATGTCTCACTAACTGCAGAATATTGCAGTAATCACAAGTCAGTAATGACCAGAAAAAAGGTGCTTTCTCCAAGCTAGAAAATGAAAATAATTGGGCATTTGGATTTCAAACATCATCATATTTCCAGTAGGCGCCTTTTGTGTTTCTTTTTCTGGAGCAGTGAAGTGATTGAAGTCATGAATTTATCCTGTTTGCTGGTTCCTAATAAAATCAGGTCATGCCCCAAATAAATGACTGAATCTACTGTGCTCATAAAGCATTTGATTTTTCAATTTTACCCAGAATGCTCTGGACCAGACACCTAATCTATCTTTAGTCTTCGTCAGGAAACAGGACCACTAAAGTCCTGCATTAGATTTGGTATGGATAGGGCCTGCTACTCCACCTTTTCAATTTCACCCAAGAATATCCAATTAGAAGTTAAATCAATCATTTATCAATAGTATTTTTGTGTATGTGTATAGAGCATTTTTGTATAATGTGTATAGAGCATTGTCCTAAAACCTTGGGAGAAAGCTTTCATTTAGAAGACACAGTCCCTGCTCTCGGGGGTTTAGAATCTAATGGAAGAGAGAGACCCAAAACAAATTAGAATTGAAAGTGGATGGATTTGTGGATGAGCAAGTGCTTGAAGAGTTGGGAATATAAGTAAATATGAACCAAAGTTGCTGGTGGTTGCAGTCATTAGGTACCGACGTGATACCAAAGTGATGAAGTAGTAGTTGAGAGGATATGGCCTGGGGAGAAGAAAAATCATCCTGAAAGAGAAGGGATTTCAGGAGGGCTTTGAGAGTGGGGAGAACTGGAGAACTGTGTTTTGTTGGATTTGAAAGGGCAGGGAGTTCCAGGGAAGAGAAAGGGCATGTGCAAGGGATCAGAGATAGGTGAGATGAGGAATGAGATATGTTGCATAGATTAACTTGAAGAGCAATAAGGAGGGTGAAATGGGGTAGGTACCCTTGTCTTAGCACTTACTAAAATAGCCTCATTATAATGGACTGATATTTAATAGGAGTTTTAATTTTATATGAGAGGCTTGGGGGCATTAGTCCAAAGTATGCCATTATCCCAGTAACAAGAGAAGGAGAATAGAGCTTATTTTTTTATTTTTAAAGAACCGGTGTTCCAAAAAAGGGAAAAGAGCTAGTGGTATTGCATGTTTGGCCTAGAGGGAGATTTTTCCCTATCTGCTCCCACCCAGAAAAGCAAACCCTCAAATCTTCCCCAGTGGTTGATTTTTCTGAATTTCTTTGATGGTAGATAGGATCGAGACAGATATTTTAGAGCCTTACTTTCTGATGGCCCCCATTCTTATCTTTGGGTTTAATGTATCAGCAAGTGATTTGCACATCTGTATCCATTCTACAAACCACAATAAAGCTAGGATATGTCCGTGAAGTCACAAGAATCGAAAAGTCCTGGGTCACTTCCTTCATGATATTAAGATGATAGAACAGCTCTTGGTGAGATGCTAATGGCTGGTCAGTCATTCAGTCAGTCATATTTATTGAGTGCTTACTGTGTACAGAGCACTGTAATGAGTATTCAGGTGAATACAGTATAACAATATAACAGACCCATTCCCTGCTCACAATGAGCTTGCCTAGCTGGCTGTCCTGATAAAGTAGGAATTCAGAAAACTGGTTCGGTTACATTCGATGAGCATTTTCAGCAAATCAGCAGTGAACCTGAAACTAACTAGACAAGTTTCAAGTCACCAAGTACAAAAAGATTCTGCATCCAATTTCCTCAGAGGAAGAGGGTGGCCCTTGAGAAAGTTGAGATGAAATGTGGATGGTTTTAATTGGGTTGAAAAATTCCCAATTATGTGAGCTTTCAGTAGTTTGGAATTACATAAGTGACACTGGCCAGTATTCAAACTAGTTCTAGTCAAATTACTCAGAAACTATGCACAGATATCATTTGGTTTTATAAAAGAATAGTTGCATTTATTTGCCTATTATTTATTAAATTAAAGATTTTTTGGTAATGCTGATGGGTAAACCAGATTTTTTTTGTTTTGTTTTTAATGATTTTGTTATTAGGCACTTAATAAAAGACAGTACTGGAGAGGGTAATCCAATTAGATACAATTCCCGTCATACTTGGGTCTCACAGTCTAAAAAGTAGGGAAAGCAGGAATCTTATCCCCATTTTTAAAGATGAGGAAACTGATATCTAAAGTGGTTAAATGTTTTCCTCAAGGCCACACAACAAGCCAATGCCAAGCAGGAATAAAAACACAGAATTTCTGACTCCTTCTTAGTCCTAGCCTTTTTCTCCTAGGCAGCATTTTGATAGAATGTGTAGATTTGGAGAGATTTTGATTTTCACCTTGAAGAAACTAGTGTTCAAAATAGAACATATTAGGGGACAATACATAATTGAATGGATGATTTCTTTAAAAAAGAGTCAAATCTAGAGTCTCCTTCAGTCATTCATTCTTTGGAATTCCTCCACCAGGGACAAAGAATACCTTCCTGCCCCCTCTAGACTGTAAGCCCCTTGTGGGCAGGGAATGTGTCTACCAACTCTGTTATATTTTACTGTCCCAAGTATTTAGTAAAGTGCTGTATTCACAGTAAATGCTCAATAATTATTGACTGATGAGGGGAGGTACGTGAGAGAGTTTTGAGCTGACCGATAGAATATGACCCTTCCAGAATCATGCTTCATACTGGACTGAAGATCTATAGAGTGGTTATAATGATTCAACATAGTCCTGGTTGACACCAGGACCTAACATGATGTCATATCTAATTCTTAGTCAGTTTTAGCAGCATCACCTATAATCCACGGGATTCCTACTTTAATGCCAGTCGGCAAGAAAGTATCACAACGATTCTAGGAATGCAGTGGGTTTCACAGTTTTGAGGCTCATTGTAATACTGGATTACTTGCAGGATTTCTTGTAGGCCTGGAAGTCAGAAGAACTTGGGTTCTAATCCTGGCTCTTCAACTTGTTGGTAATAAGCAAGCCACTTAATTTCTCTGTGCCTCAGTTACCTTATCTGTAAAATGGGGATTAAGACTGTGAACCCCATGTGGGATATGGAGAGTGTTCAACCTGATTAGCTTGAGTCTACAGCAGGACTTGGTACAGTGCCCGGCACATAGTGCTTAACAAATACCATTAAAGATAAAAAAAAAAAAGGATGACTTCAGGATACCAGTTTCCGGGGGCAGCAGTCATTCCTACCAACTCTCATTCAGTTTCCCCAAGGGTTCAGTGTAGTGTTTGGCACACTGTAAATTCTCAGTAAATACCTTTAACTGATTGATATCTCAGCAGTTACTGCAGAGTGGACTGAAATGGGGGACCATAAATAGGGAAGACAGAAGAGAAGTTGTAAAATTAGTGAAGCAAATAATGTGGCATGACTCTGTGCCACTGGGAGGGAACAGCAGTGGACGACATACTTGGGGTGGATTTTCTGGAATAGGGTGGCCCTTAAATCAGAGATTTGCAAATATCTATCACTGAGAACCAGAATCAAAACCACCAGCATTAGCAGTAGTATTTATTAAGTACCTATTGTGTGTGGAATACTACGTGCTTAGAGATTTACTTTTTTTTTTGTTTTGTTTTAATGGTATTTGTCAAGCACTTAGTATGTGCCGGACACTGTACTAAGCATTAGGGTAGATACAAAATAATCAAATTGGACACAGTCAGTGTCAACCTGGAGATCTCAGTCTTATTCTCCATTTTGCAGTTGAGGGAACTGAGGCACAAAGAAGTTAAGTGACTTGCCCAAAGTTGCACATCAGTCAAGTGGTGGAGCTGGCATTAGAACCCAGGTCCGTCCGACTCCCAGACCTGTGAGCTCTCCATTAGGCCACATTGTTTCTACTGTTGAAGAAAAAAAAGGTTCCATCCCACAGAGTATAACAATATAGCAGAGAAAGGAGGATACAAATTCCCAAACGTACAATTGGCAGAAGAGTAAGTGTGCTGATACGAGATTAAAACAGAAGTAAAACACAAGAGAAGCAGCCTGGCCTAGTGGATGGGCCTGGGAGTCGGAAGGACTTGGGTTCTAATACTGGCTCGACCATCTGTCTGGTGTGTGACCTTGGCCAAGTCTCTTGACTTCTCTGTGCCTCAGTTACCTCACATGCAAATTAGGGATTAAGACTGTGAGCCCCACAAGGGACTTGGATTTGTCCAACCTGATTAGCTTGTGTCTGCCCCAGTGCTCAGTACAGTGCCTGCCACATAGTGTTCAACAAACACCATAA